>NC_045965.1:17388578-17731911 GCF_010909765.2 Amblyraja radiata
CCATTCACAAAAAAATCACATGTGGTTAAAGTACACATTGTCAGATTTTATGAAAGGTCATTTTTATACATTTTGGTTTCATGTAGAAATTACAGCAGCGTTTATACATAGTCACCCCCCTCTCCTCCCCCTCCCCAATATCTTCAGCAGCCATACATGCCCAGGCCATAACACCCCCACCACTGTGTTTCACAGATGAGGTGGTATGCTTTGGATCTTGGGCAGTTCCTTCTCTCCTCCATAATTTGCTCTTGCCATCACTCTGATATATATTAATCTTCGTCTCATCTGTCCACAAGATCTTTTCCCAGAACTATGGTTGCTTTTTTAAGTACTTGTTGACAAACTGTAACATGGCTATCTTATTTTTGCAGCTAACCAGTGGTTTGCATCTTGCAGTGTAACCTCTGCATTTCTGTTCATTTTCTGCGGACAGTGGTCATTGACAAATTCACTCCTGAAGAGTGTTTCTGATCCATCGGACAGGGGTTTGGGGATTTTTCTTTATTATAGAGGGAATTCTTCAGTCCTCAGCTGTGGAGATCTTCCTTGGCCTGCCAACAGTCCCTTTGCAATTAGTAAGCTCACCAGTGCTCTCTTTCTTCTTAATAATGTTCCAAACAGTTGATTTTGGTAAGCCTAAGGTTTGGCTGATGTCTCTAACAGTTTTATTCTTGTTTCTCAGTCTCACAATGGCTTCTTTGACTTTCATTGGCACAACTTTGGTCCTCATGTTAATAAACAGCAATAAAAGTTTCTAAAGTGATGGAAAGACTAGGTGGTGGGAGCTCTCATACCTATATTAAACACACACGAGCAATTACCAATGCCTGTGAAGCCATGCGTCCCAAACATTATGGTGCCCTGAAATGGGGGACTATATATAAACACAGCTGTAATTTCTACATGGTGAAACCAAAATGTATAAAAATATGACAATGTGCACGTTAACCACATGTGATTTTTTCTATTACAAATCTCAAATTGTACAGTACAGAGGCAAATACATTATGGGTCTTTGTCCCAAATATTATGGAGGGCACTGTATCTGCAATCATCATCTAAATATTAACAACCATGTGGTTCATTATCATATAGCTTTGTTACACTTGCTGCTAAATGTATCTAAATAATAATTACCTTGAAAGAAACTAAAGACAAAAGGTTGAAGGAGCTAGATAAAAGGACTATTGCCTGACTATTCCCCACTTTCTCATTGCTCTGGCTGTTGATGACTGAAGCAAAGTAAGTGATATCTGTCTGAAGAAAGGGTTTGACCCGAAACATCGCACATTCCTTCTCTCCAGAGATGCTGCCTGCCCCGCTGAGTTACTCCAGCATTCTGCATATACCTATGAGTGATATCTATTGCATTTGATACCACATCAAAAGCACTTCCCTCACTGACACTCTAGTTATCTCTAAAAGTTTCAATTATTAATCAGACATGATCATTCATGAATAAATCCATGCCAATTGATTAACCTGTTCCCCTTTAAATACAGACTCATTCTGTCCATCAATTTTTCAAACAAAAAGCCTGCTACCAAAGACAAAGTTGCTGGTAGACTCATTCCATCCACTTATTTTTTCCAAGTGCAGTACAAACATAATGCCAAAGAGCACTAAAATCATTGCAACAGGCTCTTACCTTTTCCTCTTTTATCCAGCCTGGTGAGCTATTTGTTTCAAAAGTGCTAAACCCTTTAATATGTTGCCTCCTTTCATGTTTATCCTTTAGAATACTTCACTCTTACAATTCTAATCCCTTTATGATTTTTCATTTGTAGAGTACTGATCTAGTCTCTAATTCGACCCACTCTTTCTTTTCTAATCCCTTTTCATGTTTATAGAGTATCTTGAAATTTTCCTTGATGGTTTACGCCACTTTTCCCCACAATCCTTAATTTTAATTGAACCCCTGCACCTTCAGGTTTCTACTACATTGAGCTTACACTATCTCACAAGTTTCTCCTTTTTGCTTTATCCTTTTTCTTCAATATCCAGATGTTGAAATTGGAATCTTCTACTTTTACTTTAAAATGGGTAGACGCATTTGTTCTGAACCTTCATTATCTGCTCCTTGAATTCCTTCTATTGCTCTGAAACATTTACACAGTTGGCTATTTCTAGTCATCTCTTTGCTAAATCTAATCTAAGTAGACCTTGTTTCACATGAAAATGCCTGGCATCAGTTTTTCCCCAATAACCTCCCACATTGTGCAAATGCATATTACCACCAGCACCTTTTTTTATGAACTTAATTCGAAGGATGTACTTCTGTGTTGAAAATTCCCCGACTCACCAAATACTCTATTTCCTGCTCTATTATGCTCTTTGCTACAGTTAATTATGGAACTATGAGAAAATAACACGGTGGGGGGGGAATGTGTGAATCTTACCTCCACAAACTTGACCCAGATGACCAAACGCTGATTACTGACCTCGCTCCATATTTTCTTCATTTTGGTTTCGGTGGTAATGGGAATGAGCTCACCCTCAGCTTGTGATTTGTAACTAGCCGGAGGGACCAAAAATGGAAAGCATGTCATTACTGTTACTTAGATTCAGTGAATTAAAAACTTCAGGCAAACAGATTGCATTTTTACAGTTTTATTTACTCCCAATTTCCATGACCTTAAAGGCATTTGGCACATCTCTTCTCAGCTATAAAGATGTATGTGAGCTTGCCCACTATCGTGAAATTGCCAAAACCTGTGCAAATCTTATGTCAAGATTTGGTTATTTGCTTTTTAAAAATAAAATTATTCTACAATTAGATCTCTTGGTCAAGGCAAAGACTTGAAGATAGTTAAGTGATTCGCTTTAATAGCAATGGCGGAGCACACCATCCTTTTATATTTTGGGATGCGGTGAGGCCAGCATTTTAATGCCCATTTTTAATTACCCTTAAATTAAATTGATGGATGGGCTTTCTGGTGTTTATAATGCCACTGGGAAGGGAGTTCCAGGATTTGGTGCCAATGAAGGAACACTGAAATATGACTGCACAATGTGGATGACAAGCTGCAGGTGGCTGTGATGCAATGTGCCATCTGCCCTTGTCCTCCTCCACGATACAGATTACGGGCTTGGGAGGTGTTGGCCTAGCAGAGGGTGAGTCGCTCACGGCAGGATATCTAGCACAAGCAGGAGTATTTGAAAGGCTCACGTACCTCAGCACAAGTCTCTTTTCAGACAGATCGAACTTCTGACAGATGACAGCCAGCAACTTGCTGAGCAATAACCCTGGTTTCACACGTATAGCTATCGTATACTTGAAGTGTATTTTGACAATACAACCTTTGGGAATAGTGTGATGTTTACACTATTCCAGTAAAAAAAAGAATTGCAGATTAGTCCAATTTTATATTAAACGGCTCATAATATGTTTCTGAAATAAATTAAAGTTTGCAACACCCACACCATTAGAAATAATCAACATTTCCTAATTTAGTGCTATGTCATGAGGTAATGTCTCAAAAGTAAGCTTATACAATGTGCCCAAGGTCCACCATAATGTGAGTTTGAGCTGATGCAAACTAGATGCTATTCCTCAGGAGGCAGAAGAAACCTTGATGGAGCATCCATACCAAGCTACCATTATAATTAGGCAAGCTTGGCTGTCCACAGGGATGAAAGAACATACAGTTATAGTACCTGCTCCGACTTCCTATTAAATGATTCCCCTTAAACCAGTGTCCTCTTGTTATTGATTCCTCTACCCTTGGTAAATAAAAGTGCACATTCACTCTATCTGTTCCCTTCATGATTTTATACACCTCTATAAAAATCAGCCTTCAGCTTCTTGTGCTCCGTAATTAAGTTGTAGCCTGCCCAACCTTTCCCTGCAGCTCGGGCCCTTGAGTCTTGCAACATCCATGTAAATCTTTTCTGCAATCTTTCCAGCCCAATGACTTCCTTCCTATACCAGGGTGACCAAAAATGAACACAGTACTCCCTATGTGGCCTCACCAGCATCTGTATAACTGTAACATCGCAATCGCTATAATCAGTGCATTGACTGATGTGCCAAAAGCCGCCTTTAACACTATTTCCCCAACACACTACTTTCAGAAAACTATGTACCTATACTCTTACATCCCTCTGCTCTACAACACTCACTAGGCTCTACCGTTCACTGAGAAAGTCCTGGCCTAGTTTGACTTCCCTAATACACCACCTCTCACTTATCTGCATTAAACTCCATTAGACATTCCTCAGTCCACTTGATCAAGATCCTGCTATAAATATAATTATACATAATTATATATGATTACAGTCATATTCACGTCACACACACATATAATATGGTTTAAATAGACCGCAGCATGCAATTATGTAATGTGGGCATTGGACACTAGATGGTGTTTACTTTTTTGATCTCATTTGCTAATTAGTTTAATTAATCAATGTGCAACTTTTGGCGCTGACGAGTTATGACTTCCTTCTCAATTATGTTTTATCTAAATCTGTGCAAAACATCATGTAGTTCCGAGACATGAGGCACGAAAGTTAAATTCTAGACCCATTTTTGATGCTCGGCCCACAGCCTAGTGTTGCCTGAGCAGCAGATGTCCTTTAGCAGTTTGATTATTTCACACTTATAATGACTATAATGGGATAGTTAAAAAAAAGCAGGCTTCCCTGATGTTTTGCCTGCATTCCCAATGTCACCAAAAGCAAGGTAATATTTTACCGTTGCTTAGACTCTGATCCACAAAACAGATACTGCCTTTGGTACATGATTGTTGCAGCTTAACACCTCATACATGAAATAGTTAAGAAAAATTACAAGGGATAATATCAATGCCCAACTTGCTTTCTTTTTGTCCTTAATGCCTAGATGTTTTCAAGAGGGTTAGATTTAGCTCTTAGGGCTAAAGGAATCAAGGGATATGGTGAAAAAGCAGTAACGGGGTACTGATTTTAGATGAACAGCCATGATCATATTGAATGGCGGTGCTGGCTCGAAGGGCCGAATGGCCTACTCCTGCACCAATGCTTCTTACCTCAGTCTTTTTTGAAGGTTCGATTACCTGTGACCTCGCTATAGTGGGTACATTTTCATCTGAAAAAAAACAATTGAGAATTTTTTTTTTTTGCAGAAACCAGTGATTTGAAAATGTTGTGATTAATTTTCAATATGTTTATAATTAATGTCCCTGGCCTCCACTCACTGCCTTAATCTCAAATTGGAGGCAGCCTAGGATGCTGAATGACCATCTACTTCATCAAGACAGCAGTCCTTCATCAATCCCCATGAAATTGCACATTCAGGCTTGGTTATCGTAGCTCCAATGTCATTCCCTTTACAGATATGGAGGTACAACTATATTCAAGAATACTTAATCTACTACTTATTTTACAAACTGTTAACGTTGCTGAGAATGTCAGTAATTAGCTGATCCCAAGACCATTTGTGGCGTGGGTACGAGCTCCAGCCATGGTTAGGATTTGTGGTGCATTGATTTCAGTGCACAGATTCTGGTGAAGGATCAGTAGCAGATCTTCCCATCTGCAGTAACCGTCCTCTATGACTTCTCTAACTTCAAGAGACCCTTGCTTTCCTACTCTCTCCATCCCTCTCCCTTCCCAGTTCGCCGAGCAGTATGAATGTCCCAGATTACATTTTATCTCTGTTGCTTTGTTGTCACCTTCTACTAGCTAACAATGATCTATTCTACATGTTCCTTGATCTGCATCTCTTTTGATCTTGTTTTCACACACTTTACCCTTCCATACCTCTGTGCCTCCCTCTCCCGACTGTCAGTCTGAAGAAGGGTCTTGACCCGAAACATCACCCATTCCTTCTCTCCAGTGATGCTGCCTATCTCGCTGAGTTACTCCAGCTTTTTGTGTCTATCTATGCCTTTTAATGAGAACCACACCTTGCTTTTCTGCACAGCAGTGACAGCTGAGCCGAGAGCTCACATAAGGTGGTCCTTAGAGAGACGAGCATTTGTCTCATCCCTTCGAGTGCAGCCCAGGGTTTGTATCTTTAGATGGGTACTGGACACTCTTCTTAGATATCAGCAATGAGGACTCATTAAAAGGCACCAGTCTGCCTTACACTCAGCAGGAGTGGATCCTGTGCCTCCCACACCAGCATCAGTCTTTAAACAGTGTAGGAAGAAACTGCAGATGCTGGTTGACACCAAAGACAGATACAGATACTGGAGTAACTCAGCGGGACAGGCAGCATCTTTGGATAGAAGGAATGGGTGATGTTTTGGGTCGGGACCAGTCTGAAGAACAGTCTCGACCCAAAAAGTCACCCATTTTTTCTATGCAGAGATGCTGCCTGTCCCACTGAGTTACTCCAGCATTTTGTGTCAGTCTTTAAACTGTTGGTGTTAGATATTTGAAATAAAAGCAAAGTGCAGTAAACACTCAAGTCAGGCAGTATCTGTAGCTGTACAAGAAGAACTATTTTTTCAGATCCTGGACCTTTTAGACAATTAAAAATTTGCGATTTGAAAATTTCATTTCTCATATATCCTGACTATTTGAGTACTTCCTGACTTGTTTAATGTTTCCTGCATTTTCCATTTTTATTTGAATCTGAATAACTTTTCATATTTAATATACTCGTGGATGCATCAAAATCTTTATAGGCGGTGCGATTCCAATTGTGATTTCACCGTCTGGTGAAGCTGCTCACCTTTCACACCATGTGGTCTGTCAGGGGCTGCTGTCTTGGGTGGTGCAGGGATGTCAGGAGATGGTGATCTTTCAGCCTGATCAAAAAGCACACTCAAAATAGATTCCTATCTTTTATGCAAAATCTTAAACAGGAGTTTTTCTTTTTTTTTTTAAATTGCATCAAGAATTACACAAAGCTGTTTTTTAAACTGTTCTGTACATGCTAAATCAGCTACTATAATTCAATGTGGCACATTGGTTCCCTTTCTGTTACGGACACAATATTGTCCCCGTGCTGGAAGGGAACAGAATTCAGACACTTTTTAAGTGTTCCTCTTGCTTTCATTCACAGGTCACTATCAATAGGAGGCCCAATAGGTGGCGTAGAAGAGTAATGCCTGGATTAGGGGGTATTAGCTACAAGGAGATTTTGGACAGAGTTGGATTCTTTTCGCTGGAACGCCGGAGGTTGAGAGATGTGATAGAAGTACATAAATTGTGAGCTGCATACATAGGGATAGACAGTCAAAACCTTTTTCTCAGGATGGAAATATCAAATACTTAGCTTTAAGATGAGAGGGGCAAAGTTTAAAGGGAATGTGCAGGGCAAGTATTTTTTAGAGGGTGGTGAGTGCAAGGAACACACTTATGGAGGAGTGAAACAGACAGATGTGATAGTGGCATTTAAGAGACTTTTGGATAGGCATGTGGATATGCAGGGAATGGTGGGATAAGGGCAATGCGCAGGCAGATAAGAGTTGTCTTGGCATCATGTTCGGCATAGACATTATGGGCCGGAGGGCCTGTTGCTGTGCTCTACTGTTCTATGTTCTCTGTGATCTGAAATTCTCAGATGCCGATAAACAGACGGGGAGGGGGGGGGGGGGCAGGAATTGAGTCCACAGCCATGTTCATGAACTGTTAAGAGAGTATGATTGGGACTAACTGATTCACCTTTGCTCAGCATAGGTCCCCTGAACCCCGTTATACAGGGCCACCCTGAGGTGGGCACAAAGTGGGGGAGTAATTACAATGCTGTGATCTCTGTAGCTATTGTGGGAAATACTCAAAATCAAATAAAGCTTTTACCTTTATGTGTTCCAGTGGTTCGATGTAATTGTAGGGGACTAATCCAGTCTAACAAACAAGAAACAGTTAGGAAATGTCCACAATCAGTGTGTATCACATATCAATGAGACCAAACTAAACATGCTAACAACAGCCAGAAAGATCTATTTAATATGTTATGAGCTAAAAACACATAACAACCATGAGCTAATAACCATCCAAGGAACTGGCTGTATCATGGGCCTTCCATTTTAGGCAGGTATGAAAGCTGGTGGATGGATGAATAGTGCTGTGTTACAGATAGCCTTTCTCTGAATATTGTTGTTGATCCTCAAAGACAAAGTCACCATTCCTTCAGTCACAGATTTAGGAGTAACTAATGTCTTAAATGATCAGCACACCTGGAACATCAACTTCACGATGCAGAGAGACAATGTGGAGATACCACCCATGCCAAATCCAAAGAGAGCAAAACGTCATAGATGATAGGAGTAGAATTAGGCCATTTGGCCCATCAAGTCTACTCCGACATTCAATCATGGCTGATCTATCTATCCCGCCTTTTCCCCATAACCCCTGACATCTGTACTAATCAAAAAATAATTTCTCTGCCTTAAAAATATCCACTGACTTGGCCTCCACAGATTCACCTCCCTCATCTCCTTCCTAGAAGTCATTTAATTCTGAGGCTATGACCTCTAGTCCTAGACTCTCCCACTAGTGGAAACATCCTCTCCACATCCACTCTATCCAAGCCTTTTCTCTCCAAGAGATTAGAGACAAAGGGATGGAGCTGGGCCAGTTTCAGTACAGTGATAGGTCATTAACCCATCAACCCTCTTCCTCCCTCCACCTATGCTGCTTGACATTCTGGGCATTTCTATCTTTTTGTTTCAAATCAATTTCAGTTCAGGTGTGTTTTGGTGGTTCTCAGCAAGACCACTAGATGGGGCTGTGGAGAAGACAGGAAGAGGAAGAGAAAATTATGACTCTAAATGGTAATGCTGCTTTCAGCTACACCGGACATTGTCAGCTCACTTTGCTGCAGTTTGTTTATTTCTACTTTGTAAAACTCCATTGTAGTAATGAATAGAACAAATATATTTATAATCTATAGACATAATTAAATGTGTACAGTTGATAGTTAAAGCAGGAGTGTTGATTCGATTAGATTCGTTTATTGTCATTCAGAACTTTCGGTGCCTTTAGGGGCATATCTTGGGACAGTCTAATCAACTTCCTGAAGAAAGAAACTCAGCTTCCACTCAATGTGATTATAGTAAGAACCAGTAACTATAATGGAGATCAACTGAGATAAGGACTCTCGCACCAGCCTGACCCTATAAACAGCCCTTCCTCTGTACTCCGATGGTACTGCAATCTCCAGTTAGAGGCATTTCTGTAAGATTGTGCCCACGGTGCACAAGCTCATGACGTCTGACCACCTGGCTTTGACAGGCAGCAGCATCCATGTGGGTCAAGTGATGGAAACAAGAGGACCAAGGAAATGGACCCAGTTTCTGAGCTTCCCATTCGCCGCTCTCCCTGCAGCTGACATCAGTGAGCTGCAGGCTGCTCTAACACTAAGGCGATGGACAGGGTGTCCTGGGGCAGCGACAGACGTACTGAATTCTGGATGATCAGAGCCCCGGGTCAGTAATGCTCAGTCCCGGCAACCATGAACCAACATAAAATGATGACAAAGAGTTCCAGGCACTGAGCTTCACTCCATTTGACAGCTTAAGGGGAAACGTAATGATGCAAAATAAAAAAATACTGGAGACACTTGGTAAGTTATGCCCCTGTCCCACTTAGGAAACCTGAACGGAAACCTCTGGAGACTTTGCGCCCCACCCAAGGTTTCCGTGCGGTTCCCGGAGGTTGCAGGTAGTGGAAGCAGGTAGGGAGACTGACAAAAACCTCCGGGAACTGCACGGAAACCTTGGGTGGGGCGCAAAGTCTCCAGAGGTTTCCGTTCAGGTTTCCTAAGTGGGACAGGGGCATTAAGCAACATCTATGGGATGAGAAACAGTTGTTTACTTTAAATGGTAACTATTTCTCTCTTTGCATTAGTTGCCTGACCTGCTGCATGTTTCCAATAGTTTTGTTTTTACAGCAGTTCCAGCACATGCAGTAGTTTGGCTTTTGGTACAATGTGTAGTGAGTACATTGCCAGAACATTGCTGTAAGTTATTATAGATTCGAGTAATTCATTCAGAACTACAATGTGCAATCGGAGCAGCCTTTCTGGTGAAACAAGTTTGAACATCATGTTAGTGGAGTCCACCCTCTTCAAAGTTTCACCATCAGGTTATTTTCTGAATCTAATAGAACAGCCCAGGTTTCCCATTAAACAAGAATACTTTCTGTTCAAGCCCCCTGCTCCTGTGCTGACAACATTATTGACACATGCACTACACTACATCATAATATAATAGACAGCTTATCTTAGAGGCATTTTTTTCCTTTTCCTCAGACTGAAATCCAAGAGACAGCTAGCATCCTTTCCTTTTGTAACTGCAAATTGGGACATAGACTGGACTGGTGGGCCAATTCAGTTTTAATCTCATCCGTCCACTTATCAGAGTGTGACCAAGACATACAGCCCTCCATAGTGGTGAAGGACCCTAGGAATGGCATTAACAGCTGCCAATGATAAATTATTTTTACTTTGATAGTACTTCAGACCTGCTTCTGTTATGCTTGTGCTTATATACTAATAATTATTGGGATGATAATGTAAACATGGTGTATGGGCATAATTGTGTTATGTAGGAAGAATGGTCTCAACCCAAAACGTCACCAATTCCTTTTCTCCAGAGATGTTGCCTAACCCTCTGAGTTACTCCAGCATTTTGTGTCTATCTTCATAATTGTATTGCGTTCTACATAAATAAGTGAATCTCACACCATGCATCAACAAGATGCAGCCTGACCCGTGGTGCTACTCCAGCTTTTTGTGTCTTTCTCCGGTTTAAACCAGCATCTGCAGTTCCTTCCTACACATCAAATAAACCATAATACACATCTTCTTCCTCTTGGGTATGGCGTGCACAGCCTACAGTTGTAGGACAACTTGTTCTATTTGACCTTATTTGATTGTGCACGCCAGGTTGATTGCATTCGTCGAAACAGGGCGGACCACGTGAAGGTTGCAACCTCCCACCCCAATAATACACATGATAGCTTGTTGCTTTGAATGTCTTCAATTGTGTGTCCATAATTCTGTTAAAATCTCTGCGAACATTACTACAATTAAAACTGCCACACAGTTCAGGGATTGCAGGCTGCATCCAGTGGCCTGTGATCAGTCCTCTCCCTGCACTGTGATGTGGTGAGCTTTGCCCTGGGATAACTTGCCTTATCATTGAACGTGACAGTGGCCCAGTTGTCCTGCCCTTGCTCCAGCAGGAAGACTATATTTCCCGGCTGCAATTCCAGCTCCATTTCATTACTCGGTATGAAGTTAAATAACACCCGGTAAGGTTTACTCTGCAGTGTTCTACACATAAAGAAACATGATTAAATCTGGTCACATCCCTTTACAGTTTTCAATGTAGCATATCACAGAAGTAAACTGTATAATTATGAGTGTCTATCTCTACAGGAAAATAATGTCACTGATGACTAGGTGTCACATATCCAATTTCCTCACCTTGGATGAGCTTTACAGGCTACGAATTGATAAGCAGAAATCAGTCTGAAGGGGGCAACTGAGTTAACCCTCAGAAAACACAGAGTGGTGAATCTCTGGAATTCTCTGCCACAGAAGGTAGTTGAGGCCAGTTCATTGACTATATTTAAGAGGGAGTTAGATGTGGCCCTTGTGGCTAAAGGGATCAGGGGGTGTGGAGAGAAGGCAGGTACAGGATACTGAGTTGGATGATCAGCCGCGATCATATTGAATGGCGGTGTGGGCTCGAAGGGCCGAATGGCCTACTCCTGTACCTATTTTCTATGTTTCTATGTAAAAAGGTTCAGCTGATTAACCCTTTCAACAATGAGTGTTAGGTTGCAAAAGCTATTGCAATGGAACTGAACAAGGCACGGAACACAACTGCTGGAAATGAGGCATCGGGAATGAAGAGGACGTGTGGTAGTGAAACGCAAGCATCAGTGATTATTCTGGAGTTTGAGTGTATTGCCTTTTGGGATCTGGGAGGTTAAATGAAGCTCAATCCACTAAGAAAGTGAACATGGCTAAACATGGCTTGTGCCTGCTGATAGTCTTATCGAAAGACAGAGAATGGAACAGTGTAAATTTGTGGGCAATCTTAACAACGTGACTTAATTCTAGCAATTTAGTCTCGGGCCATGTAACACTGGGAACAAATTGTTTCTCCTTTGTTCTGGAAAGAACTGTGTTGCTGGTTTTCACCGAAGAAAGACACAATATGCTGGAGTAACTCAGCGGGACAGGCAGCATCTCTGGAGTGAAGGTGATGTTTTGGGTCAAGATCTTTCTTCATGTAAGCTGCCCAGAAGTATGAATATTGATTTCTCCAACTTCAAGTAACCCTTGCTCTCCGTCTCTCTCTGTCCCTCCCCCCACCCCAGTTTTCCGACGAGTTTCACCGTCGTCCTGATTAATTTTACAGATTGTATGCTTTGTTGTCACCTTCTCCTCAGCTAACAATGAACCATTCTTCATTTCCTTGATCAACATCTGCTTTGATCTTAATTTTCACACCTTACCCTTCAATATCTCTAGGCTCCCTCTCCCCTGACTCAGTCCGAAAAAGGGTCTCGAACCAAAACGTCACCCTTTCCTTCTATTCAGAGATGCTGCCTGACCTGCTGAGTTACTCCAGCATTTTGTGTCTATCCCTCTTTGTTCTAGCAATACATCAGGAGTTTGCGGAGGCTGAGTAACTCACTGCAGCAATAAACTAAATACACACTCCCAGAACATTCTGCTAGCCACATAGAAACTGGATGTGGCTCTAGTAAAAATGACTTACTTGAACTTTTCAGATACTTTCCTTTTTGGGACAGGTTCTGGTGCCTGTTAATTAAATTTGAATAATAAATTAGATTAACATATTAGAAATCACCACACTTTGTTCAGAATAAAAGGGTTAGCTCAGGATGCAGAAGAGAAGTAATTCAGAGGAGGTGTAATATCGAAGATAAATTACCCTGCAGGTTTTGTGGCTAGCTATTTAATTTACCCAACCTAGACCAAGGTATGGATACGGAATGTTCTTGCAGCTAACAACCACAACTAGGTTTCCACAATGCATCATTGGAGACGGGTGGGACAGATACAGAGTGAAAAATCTTAGGTAGGTTTTCCATTTATAATTTCTAGCAACTATGTAGTAATGAGGTCTCCATATATTGCCTAATAAAATGAAGTTTTAATGTGAAGTTTTAATCATGCAAGGTTTAACTTATTCCTGGTGTTGTTTCTTTGGGGACTTGATCTTCCTGCTATTTAAGGTACAAGGTTATGAAATTAACCATAACGAGGGAAATTCAAAGCAGCATATTGGTGATCAGCAAACGCCTTCCAATATACATCATCAAGTACGTCACAGAGACAAAGATCAGCAATTCAGATTTAACATGGGGAGGTCAAAATTAGAAATAGTAGTTTAAAAAAAAGTGCTGGAGGAACTCAACAGGTCTGTGGAGGGACTGGACAAGTTTACACTTCAGTCTGAGGAAGTGTCCCAACCCAAAACGTTGTCAGTCCATTCCTTCCACAGATGTTACCTGACCCGCTGAGTTCCTCCAGCACTGTTTTTTGTTCAAAATTCTGGCATCTGCAGTGTCTTGTGTACCTCTAGATATACTAGTTGTCAAGACAATTTAAAGAATGGTCTCAATAACAATAGCCATGGAGCTAGTAGATTGCCATGAGCAGCCATTTGGTGATTCATTTCATTCAGGAACGGAAATTTGCCATTCTTACCCAGCCTGACCCAACAACATGGTTCATTCATAACTCACACCTCGTTCAGGGGTAGCTGGGAATGGACTGTAAATGCTGCCATGGCATTTGTCATCAACATTCCTCAAAGCAATAAGAAATTAAATTGGAAGTCAGGAGAGTCAAGAGTGTTTTATTCTCATAGTCCCAAAACATTAACAATGAAATTGGCATTTGCAGCAGCACGACATATGTAAACAAAGTAGACAAAAGTGCTGGAGAAACTCAGCGGGTGCGGCAGCATCTACGGAGCGAAGGAAATGGGTAACGTTTCAGGCCAAAACCCTTCTTCGGCCCGAAACGTTGCCCATTTCCTTCGCTCCGTAGATGCTGCCGCACCTGCTGAGTTTCTCCAGCACTTTTGTCTACCTTCGATTTTCCAGCATCTGCAGTTCCTTCTTGAACATATGTAAACAAAGTATTCAATAGATACCATATAAACAAATAAAATGTTTTAAAAATTAACAAAAACGAAGTACATTTGTTTAAAAAAAAATGTAAGAAATTAAATTTTATTTGTCCAATAAAAGTGCCAGCGTAATTACAATATTTTTCCTAAATCCAGTTACAAAAGAGAATCAAAACTACAGAAGCTTCTGTAAAATAATAAAACTCAAATTCAAATTTAAATGTCACAGTGTTCTGGACAAATTAAATCTAGATTTTCCAGTCAAAATTCACAAGCGTACTGTTGACGTTCATTGTTATTTACGCTTGTGCTTTGTACATTGGGGCGAGGGGGAGATGTGCAATTAAATGCAAAACTTCAAATTTATTGTCTCGGTGAAGCTGCTGTGTAATGAGCTTCTTGGAAGCAGCTGCTCGCTAACTAGTTCACCAGTGGAATGCATCGAATAGCCTGAAGTTACTGAATGTCACTCAGTAACAAAAACAAGCATACCAAAGGAGGCTAGCACAGGTTGTTTCAAGTTTCAATACCCCTTAAATAATGCAACATGTGTTAATAACCGTCAAACAAATAGACAAGTACATGGATAGGACAGGTTTAGACAGGTACATGGATAGGACAGGTTTGGAGAGATATGGACCAAATGCTGGCAGGTGAGACTAGTGTAGCTTGGACATGTTGGCAGGTGTGGGGAAGTTGGGCCTCAGGCACTGAAAATGCACAATGTGTACAATTTATTCCTTCTGGTCCTAATTTGCCTCAGAATTTTCAGAAACTTTTCGACCCCTCTTCTCTCTTTTAATCCACTTGTTTCCTTTTTCTATATTTTATTTTCTGCACTAGGTTCATTTTTGAATTTACCAACCTTCATTCTCTGTCGCTGTGCTGTTAATCAGGTTGTTTGAGGAGGTACAGAGTTGCTTCTTCCTTACACGCGTGTTCTTTGTGAGACATGAATGTTATTAACATCAACACTTGCACCTTCAGCTACTCTGACACTACTCTGATCTAATGTCCTCATCACAATACCCAAATATGATCCCAGGTAAAAATCTGGCCCATTATTCCATTTGAAAGGGTCGGAGTTGGATTCTGCGAGGCCATTTCTGTTTCATCAGGCTCCAAAAATGTCTGAGAGGGACAAATGGAGCAGAGGTAGGAGTGGATTCTCTGTGAAACCATCTCTGTTCTAAATTCATTCCCCTGCTTCTACCAATACTGTTGAACATTTCATCACCAGAATGATGGGATTTATATGCTCACAATGCTAACAAAAGCAGCATTTGCACCAAGTTGGCAGCATTTAAACAGGTGATTAACTCAACACATTTAATATGCATGGTTAAGCCATACTTTCCTGTTTTGAAGAAAAATCTATTAAATGAAATGAAACATACCACAGGCTGCAAGGGAGCAAAACCAGAGAATGCATCTTTGTCGATGATTGATGCGACCACCTAGGATACAAGCAGAGGAGAGCAGCTGAGATGAGTGTGGAGACTCTGTACAGGCTGAACATTCATTACTGATCAATGGCATGAATACCAAATTCTCCAATTTCTGGTAACACACACCTCCTGCCCCTCTCTCCGTCCTCCTTTCCACTCTGCTCCTCTCTCACACCCCTTCCCATTTAACTTCTCAGGTCCCTATCCTCTATTACCCCCCACCCCACGCACTCCTCGCACTTGATCCATCCATCAACCCACTTCGTACCCTGCCATTACCCCTCATTCAGTTTCACTTTTCAGCTTCCAAAATCTGCAGCCGTTTGGCCTCTACTCATCATCTCAATCCCCCCCCCCCCCCCCCCCCACCTGACATCTGCCAGTTCATCCCTATTCACCTGCGCCAACCTAGTACTTGCCAGTCCTTGCCCCACCTCTCTCCCTTCACCTCTTTATACTGACTACATCCCCTCTATTGGTTCAGTCTAGATGAATGGTCTTGACCTGAAACATCGACGGCCTGTTCTGCTGAGTTCTGCCAGGTGCTCCCCTCTTTTTGCTACGGATTCCAGCATCTGAAGTATCTTGTGCCATCGGTGACCATTGCTGGTTTGGGTCTTAACAGCACAAGCATTCTCCAAAAGAATTTGTACAGCACAAAACCACACAACAGTTTGATTTATACCCCATCACTGATTCATTCTTTCTCCCAGGCAATCTACACCAGGCTTGGTGTCATGTTAACCTGGAGATGATGTTCAACCAGATATCTCAACCAAGTGGCAATTCCCACTCTATAGCAGCACCCCTGCAGTACATCATCTGTAGCTGAAACATTCATTTGTAACCGTAAAGCTGATTCCACCAATACATTCATAACAACCAGCCTCCCTCGTCCTACATCATGCACTCGTGACCCAGAACTCTGACACTTTTTACCCTATCCCTGTCCATTCTAACTACATTCGTGTAAGATGGACACAAAAAGCTGGAGTAACTCAGTGGTTCAGGCAGCATCTCTGGAGAAGGAATGGTGATGTTTTGGGTCGAGACCCTTCTTCAGATATTACTCATTCCTTCTCTCCAGAGATGCTGCCTGAACCACTGAGTTACTCCAGCTTTTTGTGTCCATCTTACACGAATGTAGTTAGAATGGACAGGGATAGGGTAAAAAGTGTCAGAGTTCTGGGTCACGAGTGCATGATGTAGGACGAGGGAGGCTGGTTGTTATGAATGTATTATGAAAGCTGAGTTACTCCAGCTTTTTGTGTCTATCTTCGGTTTGAACCAGCATCTGCAGTTCTTTCCTGTAAGCCCCTGTAAGATATGCATGCCTCCAGTTCTGGTGTTGAGCAACCTAGTTTTCAATCATCCCAATCATGGTGACTCAGCCCTCAGCTGCACACCCAAGCTCTTGAATTTTAACTGCCTTTTTCCTCCATTAAAATGCCATTATCCAAGGATTTATTACCCTGGTCCGAATATCTGTGCTATTGCTTGGTATCAGAGTTCACTCAACAAGGCACAGCAGTGGAGTCTAGTATGGGCGGCACAGTGGCGCAGTGCTAGAGTTGCTGCCTTACAGCACCAGAGACCCTCGTTTGTCCCTGATGGTGGGTGCTGTCTGTACAGAGTTTGCACCTTCTCCTTGTCGTGGGTTTACTCCGAGTGCTCCGGTTTCCTCCCACATTCCAAAGATATGCAAGTTTGTAGGTTAATTGATTTCTGTAAACTGCTCCTAGTGTGTAGGATACAACTAGTGTAAGGGGCGATCGTTAGTCGGCACAGACTCCACGCTGTATCTCTAAAACTAAACTAATCTCTTAGAGAACTACTGCAGTGCTGGAGGCCAAGATCAACCTCAGTCCATACCCTGATTTCAGCAGAACACTAATTCCACCGCCCAGGCTTATCCCAGCAGCCCAATTTTAATAATGACCCCTTATCCATTTCTTGTTCAGGCTGGTGGTCCCTCTGCCCTTATATGTGAACAAGTACAGCATTGGTGTGAGCCTGAGTCCAGGTCAGCTGGTCACTGGGCGCAGGAACATCAAGGCATGAATTAAACAAGGGAACCAAACTGCTCCATCGACAGCTCATGGTTTCGCTTTGAAAAAAAAGTCGTTAAATCATCTGTCTCTTTCTGTTCTGCAATACCTACTTCCCCAATATTGCCAAACGCTTCACTTAATGTTGAAATCCCCCGCCATTATTTCCTAAAACATAAATCAAACAATCCTCCCTTTCATATAAAAAGTGCCTTTAAAAATGGACTTCATGATTATTAAGGTGAATAGTTCAGTTCAGAGATGCAGCTTGGATCCAGGCAGCCCACCAAGTCCACGCTGAACATTGCACACTAGTTTCATGCTATACAATGTTTGCATCCACTCCCTGCACTAGGGGCAATTTCACAGAATCCAATTAACCTACAAACCTGTACGTCTTTGGAATGTGGGAGGAAACCGGAGCACTCGGAGAAAACCCACACAGTCACAGGGAGAACGTACAAACTCCACACAGACAGCAACCGAGGTCAGGATCGAACCCAGGTCTCTGGTGCTGTAAGGCAGCAGCTCTACCAGCTGCGTCACTGGCACTACATCTGAGTAGATCAAACCTTAGAGTAAAAGGCCATCAGGAGACAGTCTGGATGGGGGTGAGGGGTGGGGAGATTAGTTTTGAGTGAGAAAATGGAAGTGGACAGGTTCTTTCTGTCCCCCTTACCAACCTCCATCCCATTCAAGGCTGAGATTAGTTGGCCACATTGGTAATAATCCCACACAATGGAGAGTTCACAGTGGCACCATGATCATCAGACATGGTCCTCGTGCATTGAGGAGGCCACAGTAAGCTGGACCTCTGCTGACCACATCCCCCCCACAGTGGACTTGGACAATCATTCAGTGCTGATCAGTTAAAGAGCAAAGAGTCCTTACCATGGCTTCTCCCAGAAAGTCCTGCTTTTCCAGCTGGGCCACTACTTGTTTCTTTGGTCTGAAGAATTCACCTTCTGGAAACAGCAGGAGCTGAAACAGCTCTCGCTTCTGTGGAGACAGATCAGGAAACAGACACAGTGACGGGACTTAAAAAAAGACACAAACTCCAGATACTGCTGGGGATCATCAGCTAGGCATCAAACCTTGCTACAGTCATCAGCTTTCTGATTCCTACACAAGCTGCACCAACATGCAGAATCCCAGAGTTGCTGTCAGGAGTTTGTTGGTGTTTTGCTGACTGCATACTGTTAGTGTGGAGGCAGGACGTTCACAGATTCTCCATCCCCTGTGACAGAGTCCTGCAACAGTCTGTCAGAGCGGCGGGGAGTATCCATGTACTTCCACAGAGGGGAACAGATACATGCTGTCCGGAGGCAAGTATGAACGTTTATAACTAGGTTAAAAAATGTTCTCTTAATTAAAAATTTTTCATAGGGGTTAATATTTTAATTGTTTTGTTAAGTTTAGAGATGCAGCACGGAAAAAGACCATTCGGCCCACCGTGTCCGAGCCGACTAGTGATCCCTGCACACGTACACTATCCTGCACACACGAGGGATAATTTACAATTTTACGAAAGCCAATTAACCTACAAACATGTACGTCTTTGGAGTGTGGCAGGAAACCAGAGCACCAGGAGAGAACTCACGCAGGTCACAGGGAGAGCGTACAAACTCTGTACAGGCAGCACCCATGGTTAGGATTGGACCCGGGTCTCTGGCGCTGTAAGGCAGCAATTCTACTGCTGTGCTGCCCTTAATATTCAGAACCATTGCCAGCCCTGAGGAGCTGTTGTGCTCAGTCTGAGCTATCATAGAAACATAGAAAATAGGTGTAGGAGTAGACCATTCGCCACCATTCAATATGTTCATGGCTGATCATCCAAAATTAGTTCCCCTTTCCTGCTTTTTCCCCCATATCTCTTGATTCCTCTGCCCCTGGGCCACATTGTCCAATACAGCACAAATGTATCTAATGTTTAGGAAGCAGATGGAAAGATGGGGAAAGTCAATTCTATTCATTTTAAGTATACTTTCACTTGCATTTCTATCAAATCTTTTTGGCTTATTTGATTTCTGATAGCATCTGTTTTGCAACCTTTCAGTTAAGTAACATTAGCCCAACGAATGGCATCTGAAGGAAAGATCTCTATCCTCATCTTTCCTGCAGTGATAGATGTGAGATTGAAAGACCGCGTGGAGTTGGTGTTCGAAGTAACAGGTGATTTATTTAAACCGGTGTGCACCAAGTTAGCCAGCTCCACGTGGCCTTTCCACTTGCTCCTAAAGAGATTAATACCTGCATTAATATCACCAGACATATAGAGAGCCAGTACAACGTCAGGGTACTTCCCAGAGCCCTAAATCAGTTGTTACCAAGTAAAGCTGTGATGGATCAACTGTCTATCCTCAAACAAATGATTCTACTTAAGTACATTGGCAGAGTCAGCAGATTTGTCATCGAGTCATACTGCACGGAAACAGGTCCTTTGGCCCAACTTGTCCACACCGACCAACGTGTCCCATCTACACTAGTCCCACCTGCCGGCTTTTGGCCTATATCCCTCCAAACCTGTCCTATCCACGTATCTGTCTAAATGTTTCTTAAACGTTGCAATAGTACCCCCCTCAACTACTTCCCCAGACAGCTTGTTCCACACACCCACCACCCTTTTTGTGAAAAGTTACCCCTCAGGTTCCTATGAAATCTTTCCCCCCTTCACCTTAAACCTATGTCCTCTGGCTCCTGATTCCACGACACTGGGTAAGAGACTCTGTGCGTCTACCTGATCTATTCCTTAGTGATACGGAACTCTTATGAACAAATGAATTAGGAGCAGGAACAGGCCACTCGGCCCCTTATGTGTGTTCCATCACTTCATAAACTGACAGATGTAACCTCAACTCTACATTCCCATTTACCTACAATAACGTTTCACCCTCAGGCCTATCTGCCTCAAAAATATTCTAGATTCCCCTTCCACCAGTCATTGATCAGAGTGCCAAAGTCAGGCAATTAATTCTCAGGGAAAAAAAATCACCTAATTTCTACCTTAATTTGGTTACTCCTTATTTTTAAACCAGTGACTCCTAGTTTAAAATTCTCCTAGAAGAGGAACATCTTCAATGGTTCTTTATTCTCACAAATGCTCTTCACAGTGAAATTCTTGCACCCATTGCTATATTTTGGTGCCTCAGCCATTCGAGTAAGGCCCCACAGGAGCCCTCAGCACATTGCAATCAAGTCCCTTCTCACCCTTCCAAACGTGAGCAGATACAAGCCCAACCTGTCCAACCCTTCCTCCCAAGAAAACCTGACCACTTCAAGTATGTGTTCAGTAAACCTTCCCCGAACTGTCTGCAATGCATTCCCATCCTCTCGTCAGTAAAGAGATCAGTGTACACAGCCCAGCAGCCGTAGCCTCAACAAAGCCCCAACTTATCAGAAGTATCAGGAGGGGCATGTGGGCACACCAGTGGGCAGTGACTTATCGAAGGCCTTTGGAGACTTGTAAACACTTGAGGAAAGACAATACCGAAACAGCTTCCAGAGCTTGATCCACATAATTGTGCTTGGCTTCAGTTTTAAAGGTTAAGGCTTTCTTCACAACCTGTTCGGCGTTGTCCCATTCCTGTAATGTGGCATGTGCCAGCGCTAAATTGTGAAGCACCTGCAAGGAAGAAACCAGAAGAAGGGTTAAAGTACTGTTATGGTCTGCACCTTTAACCATCAGCTTCTCACAACAAACGAACATTGTGATATCGAGAGGGTAACATTGTGAGCTTTACCCTCACTGCTGGGTTCCATGCTCCAACCCTGCAGCACCAGCTTAGAACTGGCAGGAGTTTAATCCCAAACATGCATGGAAAACTTTTGATAAAAGTCCCCTTGGTAATTTTATTTAAAAGATTAAGGTATATGGAATCCATGTTGACTTGGTCGTTTGGATTATGTGCCATTCATTGAAACAGAGGGTTGTGGTGGAAACGTCTTATCATATAAATATAACTTGAAATAAATATAGGCGGTTGGCTGCAGAGGAGGTTTACCAGAATGCTGCTTGGATTAAAGGCTATTAACTATAAGGAGAGGTTGGACAAATTTGGGTTGTTTTCTGTGAAGTTTTGTGGGTTGCGGGGAGACCTGATAGAAGTACGTACAATTATGAAAGGCGTACATCAGGTGGAGAGTGAAATCCTTTTTGCAGGGTGTCAAAGACTAGAGGGCAGAGCTTTAAGGTGAGAGGGGCAACGTTTAAAGGAGATGTGTGGACAAGTTTTATTAAACACAGGATGGTGGGCACTGGAATGTGGTGGTGGAGGCAGATACGATGGTGACATTTAAGAGGCTTTTAGATAGGGACATGAATATGCTGTGAATGGAGGGTTTGGGATCACATACAGGTAGAGGAACATCATATTTGGCGCGGACATTGTGGGCCGAAGGACCTGTTCCAGTGCTGTACTGTTCTATGTTCTAGCAGCATGGACCTACAACAGGCATAGGTGGGTGTTCCACAATCCCCACATTCTTCTGTCAATGTTCTCACCCACAGGCTGCTGCCATTCACTCACTGATCTCATGTGATGGGTTAGAATGCAGGAGTTACTTGAAACCCACGAATGCAGGAGTAACTTGAAATTAGGGAAATCAACATTAATACCGCCGGGTTGCAGGCAGCCCAAGCAAAATATGAGGCGGCTGCTCCTCCAATTTGTGTGTGGCCTCACTCTGACAGTGGAGGAGGCCCAGGACAGAAAGGTCACTATGGGAATGGGAAAGGGAGTTAAAATGTTTGCAACTGGGATTTCAAGTAGGCCAAGGGGGACTGAGCGAAGGCGTTCAGCAAAACGATCGCCCAGTCTGCACATGGACTCGCCGATGTAAAGGAGCCCACACCGGGAGCATGGATACAGGAGATGAGGTTGGAGGAGGTGCAAGTGAACCTCTGCCTCACATGAAAGGGCTTTTTGGGGTTCCCGAATGAAGTCAAGAAAGGAGGTATAGGGACAGGTGTTGCATCTCCTGTGGTTGCAGGGAAAGTACCTGGGGAAGGGGTGGCTTGAGTGGGAAAGGATAAGTGAACAAAGGAGTTTCAGAGGGAGCGGTCTCTGCAGAAGGTAGAAAAGGGTGGAGATGAGATGTGACTGATGGTGGGATCATGTTAGAGGTGATGGAAATGTCAGAGGATGATGTGTTGTATGCGGTGGCTGGTGGGGTGAATGGAGAGGACCAGGGAAACTCTGTCCTTGTAGCATCTAGGAGGAGGGGGAGCAAAAGCTGAACTACAAGACACAGAGGGGACATGAGGGGGGGGGGGAGAATCAATCAATGGCAGAAGCAGGAAAACCTCATTTATTAAAGAAGAGGACATCTCGGATGTCCTAGAATGGAAAGTCTCATCTTGGGAGCTGATACGATGGAGATGGAATAAATGAGAGCAGGGAATAGCGTCTTTGTAAAAGACAGGGTGGAAGGAATTGTAGTCCAAATAACTGTGGGAGTCAGTAGGTTTATAGTGCACGCCAGTCGATAGTCTGTCCCATGTGACGGAGACAAAGCGATCAAGAAAGGGGAGAGGTGTCAGAGATAGTTCAGTATAGTGCACGCCAGTCGATAGCCTGTCCCATGTGATGGAGACAAAGCGATCAAGAAAGGGGAGAGGTGTCAGAGATAGTTCAGTATAGTGGACACCAGTCAATATGCGCCATTCACCTGGCTCTAACGTATGAGGTTTGTCTTCAAATCTCCCTGTAGTGAAAATCCTGTACAGGTTGATCATGCTTGACTCTACTGAGAGACAGTGACCAATTGGACTTCTTTTCTGTCCCCTTATAAATGGCCATTCCCTAGTGGACTTGCTCTCTCTAACTGGGCCAATTTTTCTTGAATGAGCCTATTCTTTAAAAGCACTTGAGCAAAATATAAAGTGCTGGAGGAACTCTTTGGACCAGGCAGCATCTGCGGAGGGAAGGACAATGTTTCAATCAGGACCTTTCTTCAGATTGATGGAAGCGGCAGAAAAAGTTGGAAAAAGGGAGGTTGGGCAAAGCCAGGCAAGTGATGGGTGGATACAGGTGAAGGAATGGGTGATTGGAGTAAGTGACAAAGGCTGGAGGTGAAGAGGAGATATACAGGTGTCAATGAAGAAGAGGAGAGGAGGAGTGGTGAGTGAGGGATACGGGTTGAAGGGGGCAGACGGAGGGGGAAGAGGGGGTGGGGAAGGGAAAATTGGATTTGGGGATGGAATATAAGTCTGTAGAGGAGGGGAAAGGAGCAGGATGATTGAAGATTGTGGGTTAAATGTGTGTGGTGGGACAGGGGAAAGACTTGCTATGTGGGGGGTATTACTTGAAAATGAAATATTCAATTGTCATACCATTGGATTGTAAGTGACCCAAGCTGCTGAATACTAGGTGCTCTTCTAGTTTGTGTGTGGCCTCACTCTGGCAATGGAGGCAGCCAAGGACAGACAGGCCGGTATGGGAATGGAAAAGGGAGTTAAAATGGTACTTACTTGACAAGCACACAACTTGTATCTTAAGCCCAACTGCTTGTAGTCAATCAACTGATTGCCTCGGAGTAGATTAAATGCTTCCTTAAAGTCCCTCAAGGCCTCTTCACACCTGAACGACAACATTTGGTGCAGTATTGAATGAAACATCTACATTAAGACATCACATAAGTGAAAGGAACAGAGTCCCCTTTCGTCCTTATCTCTCACCACATCAGCCATCGCATACAACACATCATCCTCCAACATTTTTGCCACCTCCAACGGGACCCCACCACTAGTCACATCTTCCCATCTCCACCCCTTTCTGCTTTTTGCAGAGAACATTCCCTTCACAACTCCCTGGTTAACTTGTCCCTTCCCACCAGACCACTCCCTACCCAAGTACCTTCCCCTTCAACCATAGGAGATGCAACACCTGTCCCCTATACCTCCTCCCTCGACTCTGTCCAAAGACCCCGAGGGTCCTTTCAGATGAGGCAGAGGTTCACTTGCACCTCCTGCAACCTCATCTACGGTATCCGTTATTTTCGGAGTGGGCGTCAATATATCGTCAAGACCAAGCGCAGACTGGGCGATCATTTCGCAGAACACTTACACTCAGTCAGCCTTGGCCAATGCAATCTCCTGGTTTGCCAAACAATTTAACGCCCCTTCCCATTCTGACATTTCTGTCGTGGGCCTCCTCAACTGTCAGAATGATGTCACAGACAAATTGGAGGGACAGCACCTCATATTACAGCCTAGTGGTATGAACGTTGATTTCTCTCATTTCAAGTAATCCCTGCATTCCCTCCCCCCCCCCCCCCCCCCCCCCCCCCCCCCCCAACTGAATCCTAGTCATCTTACTAGTTCCACTGTTTGCATCCCTGTACCCCTTTATTATCACTTCTTCCTCAGCCAACAATGGGCCATTATGGGCTCCACCCTCCCTTGGTCATCTGTTGCCGGCCCCGATTTATGCCATCCTTTTCCTACCTCCAGTTCCCTCCCCTCTACTTTTAGTCTGAAGAAGGTTTCCGACCCGTAACGTCACCCATCCTTGTTCACCAGAGATGCTGCCTGACTCTCTGAGTTACTCCAGCACTGTGTGTCTATCTTTGGTATAAACCAGTATCTGCAGTTCCTTCCTACACATCACATGTGACTTCTGACTTCCATCAATAACCCTCAGCAAACACACACTGCACAAAGTGCCAAAAAATATAAAATAAAAGCAGTGCTTGGCATCGCTAATAATTCTTACATTTACACACCTTTTAAAAAGTGATCGATAAACTGAATTGATAACTTTTCCCCAATCAGCCTGCTCCTGCTACGACAGAATACATTGTGTGTCCAATGATTTCACTGGGCTGACACCAAAAAGATATAGGAAAGTAACTTACTTTTCATTTTTATATAAAGTTATTCCTCGTTGAAAGAAAGCCACTGCCAAATGCTCATCCCTGCTGATACTCTTATCGAACTCCTGGAGAGTAAGAAGTACCATTTAATCTTTCTTTCCCTTCAAAAAATCCTACAATACCTCATCTCTACATCAAGGTGCAGTTTTTAATTGCCGTTATTGAGTCCCATATTATCCATTCTATTAAATCACAATTAACTTCTGCCAACACTGCCTGGTGCCATTTCTTATACTTTCATTAAAACATTTTCACAGCGTAGCTGAAAATGTGATTTACCATCTAGAGACAAAAGGGTAGAAATGGCCACATTCTGTGCAACAAAAGCTTTAAAATATTATATGTGGGAAACAATTGCTAGTATTGAAAAATAAAACTTGCCGAGTTAGATTATAGTTATAAATAACAGTTCTGAAGTGATTAAAATCTCTGACCATGTAACTCGATGGACAGAGGGTGGAGTTGTCAAAACAAGGAGAGGTGCATATCAGACCAATTTGGTAAAGCACGTTATGTGGCTGATATTTGTACATTATAGTCATAGAGTGATAGTGTGGAAACAGGCCCTTCAGCCCAACTTGCCCACACCGGCCAATATGTCCCAGCTACACTAATCCCACCTATCCGTGTTTGGTCCATATCCCTCCAAACTTGTCCTATCCATGTTCCTGTCTAACTGTTTCTTAAATGTTGGGATAGTCCCAGCCTCGACTACCTCCTCTGGCAGCTTGTTCCATACACCCACCGCCTTTTGTGTGAAAAAGATGACATTCAGATTTCTAATAAATCTTTTCCCCTTCACCTTAAACCTATGTCCTCAAATTATGATTTGAGATGATGGTTTCCTGTTAATATCCAGTGTGGGATCAGGGCGATAGTTGAGACAGGAGTGAGAGGGGTAATTAGGCCTCTTCCTCTAGCAAGATGGTAATTGCCAAATGAATCGTGAACTTGGACACTTCACTTGTAAATTCAAACTTGCCATGTTTCAATGCTTCATGCATGTTGTGGTAGACTTTGTTTTTATTAATTTTAATTTGAAAATAAAACTGACCTGCCCCATTGCACCAGGTTTATTTAGCGATGTTACAATACTTATCTTCAGTGGCGCTGCAGTTCTGCCACTGGCCGTGTGCGCGACTTTGGCGCCTTTGAGGTGGGGGGGGGGGGGGGGCTGGATTAAAGTGCCATTTTCTTCTGCCTGTCCAAGATGGATTTCCTCGGGCTGCTAAGCTGATGCAGAAAAATCGTTCGGACTTTTGTTCTCGGAAGTTTTTTTTTTTAAATCGCGGGACAATTTAATCGCTGGAGTAAAATTAAAAAAGCTACTTCTAACGCCCTCAACGCCTACAACGGGACGGATCTCACGTAGGGGACAAAACATAATGTAAGCCATTTATTTTACATGTAAACTTGCTTCTTAGGATGACTTTAATCCAAATTTAATTGGCAAAAATGCAATTTCGGCCCCATACGAACCGGCAGTGTTTTTCCTGCCCATATGGGGTTCAAATTCACCGCAACCGCAACGTTCCAATCGATCGCGTTCCACAAAAACCTACTCGCAAGATGATTTAAATGCCCATTAATTTACGGGAATTAAACATTAAATTCCTTCCATTTGGCCTATAAATTCATGACAATGAGATTTAAAAATCATGTTATATTGTGATTTCTTGCGTGAATGTTATTTGGACACTTAGGCTATTTAAAGTTAGATGTTTAGGCTATTTAAAGATAGATTAAATGGATAGATGTTTAAATCTAGTAATTGAATTTTGTAATTAGACAATTAGGTAACTAACTAATTATATGCTTTAATTTCAGGTCATCCAAGTAAGATTGTTTCATATTTGTTTCAGAATTCTTCAATCTATAATAACTGAAAATTTCATTCAGTTCTCTTAATTTTTAAGAAAGTTATTGACTTTTGACTGTCCTCGATCACAGCTTTTGTGTTGTCAATGGAAAAGCAATAGGGAACAAGATGCTAATTTCAAAGTATGAAAATGGCTATAACTTTTTTAATACTGAAGATATGAAAGTGAATTAGGTGTCAAATTAAACTTATTTTTATGCTTTATCTGATAGGATAAATTGCAGACTTGATTTTTTTAAATCTCAAAATGTTGTAACGTTGCTAGTTTGTTTCTGGTATATTTGGAATCAAATTTATATCTGCGTCTGAAGCAGTTTCGTTTCCCCTTTCAATTAAATCGCTTGCACCCATTACACTATGCACCAACCACGCCCTTCCCCAGTCGCACAGACCCCAACATTTCCCCAATTTTTTAAATAAATTAAGCATTCTCCAAGGATATCTATTTCCAAACTTCTGCTGAGGTCCACAACGTTTGGTTACAATTGCAACACTTTGGTTTGCTTTTAACGTCGCTTGGGATGGATGAAGCGGTAACATCGCTCTGGGGTATCCTTCAGAGAGTCGCCACCCGCTTACCTTCTCCGCCTCGTTCAGCTGGCCGAGTGAGAGGCGCAGAGAGCCGACGTTGAAGCAGATTTTGGAGCTGGGCTCCCGGATGGCAGCGAACGTGTCCAGCGCCGTTGTCCATTGCCGCTGGTCTGCCGCTGTAATCGCTTCGTCCCACAGCTTGATGGTGTCGGTCAAAGACATGCTGGGCTGTGGGTGAGGGAGCGAGGGCAGCGATGTGTCTTGTCCTGCGCTGGCTTCCACTTCTACTTCTTCTTCTTCTATGTTTTTTTTTTTGGCGGTTGGCAAACAACTTTTTTGGTGCATTACCGCCACCAACTGGCATGGAGTGTGGATCAAACAACACCATTACATATACTAATAACCTATATCCTTCCGAACAAATTGGTTACCCTAAGAAAATGCAACAGGATTTGATAGCACTTATATGAACTTCCTTGCAAAATATCTACCAAATCAAATTGTATTCTTTCTTTTCTGAACTGCTCACTCATCCGTTCTCTCTCCTCCTCATACCTCTCACAGTGTACAATGACATGCTCTATTGTCTCTTCTTGCCCACGGTATTCACATCTACCTGTATTATGCTTGCCTATTATAAAAAGTGTACTGTTCAGACCAGTGTGTCCAAATCTAATTCTTGAGATTACTGTCTCCTCTTTTCTGTTTTTTCCTGCACATCTCATTTCTCCCACTTTCCTCTGGACTCTGTAGAACCACCGTCCTTTCCGCTCTTCATCCCATTGCTTTTGCCATCTTTCCTTCAGTCTTTGCTTAATAATGTCTTTGATTTCAGTTTTACCTATGTTAATACTTAAATCAATTTTACTTCTTTTTGCTACCTCTTTTGCTACCTTATCTGCCATTTCGTTTCCTCTAATGCCAATGTGTGCTGGTACCCATAAAAATATGACTGTAAGCCCCATCATTTGAATTCTGAATAGTGTTTGTTGTATTTCAATCAAAATGTCTGGTCTACTGTCTGAATGGCTGTGCTGTAAACTCTTTATTGCTAAACCTGAACCTGAACAAATAACTGTCCTTAAAGGCCTAGTATCCTCGACCCACTGTACCGCTAACAATATTGCAATCATTTCACCTGTGTATACTGAGACCTCATTATTGATCCTCTTCCCTACTTTGATGTGAAATTCTGGTACAATAAATGCTACTCCTACTTTATCTACTGAATCTTTTGATGCATCTGTATAAATTTGGACAAAATTGTAGTATCTGTCAATGTATTCCTGTATGATGACTGAATTATACCTATGTTGTTTATCCTTGTTTTCCTGTTCTAATGTTGTAAAGTCTACTGTTGCATCTGGAAGTATCCAAGGTGGAATTGAAGGTAATGGAACTGTTGGAACCACATTTACTTGTGCTATACCGATTTGTACTGCTCTCTGGGTCACTGTCCATCCAAAACTTTTTGTTTCCCTTCTCTCCTTTTCCCAGCATGGTTTGACAGTAACTTGTGCTGGGTGTTCTTGACTGTGGCCCTGTAGGTTAATCCATTAATTTAATGAAAGCTGTATCCTTCTCATCTCTAGAGGCATCTCCCCCATTTCAACCTGTAATGCTGCTGTTGGAGTTGTTTTTATTGCACCTGTACATATTCTCAATGCCTGATATTGAATGTTGTCTATTTTCTTAAGAGAAGTACTTGATGCGGACCCATACACCACACAACCATAATCTAACACAGACCTAATTAACCCATTGTATATAGCCTTCAAAGCTGTTCTATCTGCCCCCCAATCACATCCAACTAAACATCTCATTACATTAAGTATCTTCTTACATTTGTCCACTACTTTCTGAATATGAACCATCCATGTAATCCTCTCATCAAACCATAAACCTAAAAATTTATAGTATTTTACTCTCTCCAATTCCTGGTTATATAATTTTAGTTTAACCTCACTACCAATTTCCTTCCTAGTAAAAAACATTATCTTTGTCTTTTCCACAGAAAATTTGAATCCCCATTTATAAGACCACTCTTGTACCTTTATTATAGCCCTCTGTAGTTTCTGCACAATAAACTTCACATTTCTCCCCCTTTTCCAGATTGCCCCATCATCCGCAAACAGTGAAACTCCCATTTCATTTACAATTTCATCATACACATCATTTATCATTACTAAAAATAGTAAAGGACTTACTATGGACTTATTATGCTCCCTTGAGGTGTTCCATTTACAATATCTAATGTTCCTGAGTATTGATTTCCAACTCGTACTTGTATTGACCTCCCAAATAAAAAATCCTTAATCCATTTAAATATACGACCTTTAATCCCCAATTTACCTAGTTTCACTAATAACCCTTCTCCCCACATCATATCATATTCTTTCTCAATATCAAAAAATACAGCTACTACACTTTCTCTGTTAATTTGTGCTCTCCTAATTTCATGTTCTAAACATATAGCTGGATCCATGGTGTTTCTCCCCTTCCTAAAACCACTCTGGTAATTGGATAAATATCCTTTATTTTCTACATAATATGTTAACCTTTCATTTACCATTTTTTCCATTACTTTACATATGTTGGATGTTAATGCAATAGGCCTATAATTCCCTGGGTTTGTCAGATCTTTACCTGACTTTCCTATTGGGATTACTACTGCCTCCTTCCACCTTTGCGGTAATTTCCCACCCTCCCACACTTTATTATAAAATTCTAACAAAAAATCCTTGGATGTTTCACTGAGATGGTTTAACATGGTGTAACAAATCTGATCTTTACCTGGTGCTGACATCTTGGTTTTTCTAAGAGCTCGGTTGAATTCTGTCTTTGTGAATGGTTTGTTTAGAACATCGTTAGTGTCTTCCTCATGTCGTATTAACTGTCTATTCTCTGCTATGGTATTTTCTTTTCCTTTTCTTCCTTCTTCACTAACATTGTCTGAACTGTGAATTTTAGCAAAAGATTTTGCCAACATCTCTGCTTTCTCTTCGTCTTTCACTGCTGTAATTTCACCGTCAGTTAGGATTGGATATTTGTATTCACTTTTAATTCCTTTCATTCTCCTTATCATTCCCCAAACTTGACCTACTTTTGTCTCCCTTCCCACTGAGTTACAAAATGTCCTCCAAAATTCCCTCTTTGCATTTTTTATTACTCTTCTTACACTTGCTTGCAACCTTTTGTATTCAATAAGATTCTGAAAATTATGATTTATTTTCAAAATTTTAAAAGCTTTATTTCGACACTTAATTGCTTTGTCACATTCCTTAGTCCACCATGGTACACTCTTTTTGTTGTGCTTACCTCCTTTCCTCTTAATGGACTTTGTTGCTGCCTCTAAAATGGCTTCGCAAACAGAAATATTTAAATTATCCACATCTTCATAAATATCAATTTTTTCCATTTCTTGATCACTAATAGTCTTAAACTTCTCCCAATCAGCACCACTAAAAGACCACTTTTGTATTCTCTCTGTATTATACTCCTCTAAACTCACTCCTACTACTATTTCTATCGGGTAGTGGTCACTTCCTACCGTTGTTCTTCGAATTATTTCCCATGAACAAATGAGTCTGACACTAGTGTGAGGTCTATGGCTGATTCTGACCCTGTTCTGATGTTGATTCGTGTCCCACTTCCATCATTAAGACACACAAGGTTATTCTTCTCCATTAAATCCTCAATCACCATCCCATTTTCATCATTAGAATCATCCCACAACGTGCTATGAGCATTAAAATCACCACAACATATAACTTTCCCCCCTAAATACCCAGCAAGTTCATCCATCAACTCCAATGAAAGCCTTTTACACGGATTATAAAAATTAACAATTTTAACCTTACCTTCTCTTATCCAAATTTCCACCACTAAACATTCTAATTCTGTTCCTTTCACCAACAATCTATTCTGTATTCCTTGCTTTATAAATATTACACACCCCCCTCCACTTCCCTCCCCCCTATCTCTACGGATACTATCATAACCTTTGATGACAAAGTCTAATGAAGGCTTAAGCCAGCTTTCTTGAATACATATGACTTCTGGTTTCTTCTTTAACTCTTTAATGAATCCTTTAAACTCTTGTCCATTTGCTATTATGCTCCTTGCGTTCCATTGTAATATAATCAATTTGACCTATCACCAGAACCTTCCTCCCTTCCATCTCCTTCAAGCTTTTTATTGATACTCTCCCATGATACTTCTTTTAAACCCAAAAACTTTTCTGCTCCCTTAACAATGATTTTTATTTTTTCTGTTTTGTGTTTAACCTGATCAGTACAGTTGATTACATATGCAATGAAAACAATTAGCTTATCAGCTGTCAGTTCTGTGTGAGTTTTGACTGCTTGACTTTCCTCTGATCTCAAAAACGGATGATTCTCTCTCCCATTAATATCTACTCTTCCCCTTTGTCCTTGCACCTTCTTCACTGCCTCTGAGTAGCTTATGTTACTTACTGTTTTCACTTGCTGAATCTCCACAGCCCTCTTCCTGACTTCACATCCCCCATACGTTACCCTGTGCGGTCCTCCGCAATTGCAGCATTTATCCTGCATATTTTCTCTGCACTCTTCAAATCTATGCTCTCCTCCACACTTGGGACACCTCTGATTCCCCTTACACACCGCTGCTATATGTCCATACCTCTGGCATTTATAACATCGGAGCGGTGGAGGGATATAAGGCCTCACTGGAAAGATCATGCATCCGATTCTCACTTTTTCTGGTAGTTCAGTCTGCTGAAACTCCAGAAGCACAGACAAGCTCTCTACCCTCTTACCCTCCACTGTCCTTAACAATCTCTTAGCTACACTCACCTGGCCACCAAAAATACTCCGTTTGAGTTTCTCCAGGTCTTCATCTACCGGAATACCTGTTATTACTCCCCTTGTCACTCTACTCTCACCCAGAGTCTTTCTTTCACTAACCATCTTCTTGCAAACACTTTCAATCTTCAGAGCCTTATTTTTCTGCTCCTCCGTTTTACATATTATTAACAAGTTCCCGTCTCTCAAAATCTTAGCTGTTTCCACCTCTCCTACCTTCTTCTTTAGCTCCCTGGATAAAGCTATCGGACTTAAATTGACATGCTCATCTTCCTTTCTAAATTTCAGTATTATTTTAACCTCCTTCCTTTCAACCTTTTTCCGAACCGTTCTCCTATCCTCTTCTGAACTGTTCCCTTCAAAACTCCTTTTGCTGTTTTGGCTGAGCTCGTTTTGCCTGATTCCTCCTTCTCCTTGATTCCTCCCTAATCTCCGACTAGACACTGACGTTCAGTCACCAAAAGCCCTATCATCTTGATCTTCGTCATCCTCTAATCCTACTTGAGTTGCCATTTGATCCAGTCACAAACCAGTTTATGCCAACCGCCAACTCCTAGTCCCTCTCTCCCTTCCACACGGGAGCCCCGCGGCGGCGCTGAATGAATGACCGCAAGACCAGTTCCTCCCGTGACCACCGGGTGCTCTGGTTTTCCTTCAGCGTCAGGAGCACTTGGACCCGGGTCTAAAACCCTGGCCAGGCCCTGCGCTGGCTTGTCCAGAAACTACACAGTTCTAGACGCCGCCGCTTCTGTTTCCTCTACTGAAACGTTACAAATGCAATGTAACCGCATGACTTGCTGCAGCTGTGACCGGACCAGTGACACAGGAAATCAGTGCACTGACTTTGCCACTTGACTCAGCGACCATGGCAAGGACCAGCTGATGATGAGGTGGTGGAAATATAACCATTGCAAAGATGTGGATGGGTGAGATAGGAGTATTGACACCCTGTGCCGCTTGTAATCTTCACGCCCTCCCGCTGTTTAGTGTTTATTGATTTTGTTTTTGTCGCTTGCAAACCAATGCGTGGACTGGTCGGGTAGCTTCTGCAAGGTGTTTGTGAGGAGGAGACAGGCCGGACCGGGGAGGGTTGCTCTCCCGCAGTAACTGTGCTGCCTTCATGTTTCCCCGGCAACAAATAAGAGTAAACCACAACAGTCGCCGTCTCCCAGCGAGGGCCAGCTGCAGAAGCAGCAAACGGGCAGGAACAGGAGGAAGACAGACGGTGTTGAGATTCGGTGAGCTCTGGGGAACGTTTTCACGCCCGTGTTATAGTCATAGAATGATACAGCATGGAAACAGGCCCTTCGGCCCGACTTGCCCACATCGGCCAACATGTCCCAGCTACACTAGTCTCACCTGCCAGCATTTGGTCCATATCCCTCCAAACCTGCCCTATCCATATACCTGAAGAAGGGTTTCGGCCCGAAACGTCGCCTATTTCCTTCGCTCCATAGATGCTGCTGCACCCGCTGAGTTTCCCCAGCAATTTTGTGTACCTATCCATATACCTGTCTAGTTGCTTCTTAAATGTTGGGATAGTCCCTGCCTCCACTGGCAGCTTGTTCCATACACCAACCACCCTTTGTGTGAAAATTGTTGTGAAACTGACTGAAACTCGCTCCGTTCACTCACTCATGTGGTCGGTGTTTCCAGCTGAGGGGTGGTCAAACTCGCAGATATTCCACTTCACTGCATCTTTGGTGCCAAGGATAGGACGGGGACTGTCTGAAGAAGGGCCACGACCCAAAACGTCACTTATCCAGGGGTGCTGTCTGACCCGCTGACTTACTCCAACTCTCATGTTCATAGGAGCAGAATTAGGCCATTCTGCCCATCAAGTCTACTCCACCATTCAATCATGGCTGATCTATCTCTCCCTCTCAACCGCATTCTTCTGCTCTCTCCTCATAACCCAAGACACCCGTATTAATCAAGAATCTGTCAATCTCCACCTTAAAAATATCCAATGATGGCCTCCACAGCCTTCTGTGGCAATAAATTCCACAGATTCACCACCCTCTGACTAAAGAAATTCCTCATCTCCTTTCTAAAAAACAGTGAAAAAGCAAACCCACTCCCATCTCAGGCCGTTGAAAGCTCAGTCACCAGTCACCTTACTAGCCTCACAGAATCACCTCTGCACTCTAATATTGATGAAGAATCAAACTTCCCCAATTAAACCGTTGAATCTTTCCTTTCCAGACAATGCCAGATACAGTGACAGTCTTTGGTGCTGACCGGAGGCTAGGGAATGCTGTTGCCTCTGCCTTGCTGGAGGATGGTGGTTTCACAGTGCGGGTGGTCGTGCAAGAGTTAACATCTCCGAGCACCCAGCTTCTCCAGTCTGCGGGAGCACATGCCTTGCTGGCTGATGAGAACGACCCAGGCAGTGTGGACTGTGCTCTGAGCGACGCGCATGGGTGCTTTGCCATCACTCACACCGACTTCAACAGTGGCGACCCTCTGCAGGTCGGTGAGACTGTCTCTCACAGTGAAACATCTCAACACAAGGCAACTTCCATTGTTCAATGATGCTTTACGTTTCAGACAGCCTGGGCAGTTTTAACGATACGATATGAATCCAAAGATAGACGGGACAGACAGACATCTCAGTCCAGAGATGAGTTACTGAGTTCCGCTGAGTTACTCCAGCTATTTATGTCTATCTTCGGTTTAAACAAGCACCTGTAGTTCATTCCTACACAAGATATGAATCCATATACAAAGGGAGGGGGGAGGAACAATTAGAATTGAATAGCTTTCTGTACGGTGGAGAGCATCACCACAACACGAGAGAGGCCATCAAGGCATGAAGTCAGTACAGGGTGCTCTGACCATCTCCTGTGTCCCAGGCTGGTGGTGAGGAAGGTTGGAGAAATCCTGATTTAAGAGACTGAGAAGTATTAATTTGGATATTTTAAAGTTAGTATGTGGCATAGGAAAGGAAACCTTGAACAAAGTTCAAAGTCAATCTCTGCTGAAGGGGCAAAGAGCGCAATGCAGGCAGTGAAGGCAAACGTCCTGGAAACTTCAAACAGAGAGCCTATGGATAAAACTGTGCATAGGGATTTGGGGAAGAAATGAATGATCACTGATCCAGAATGATCACTGATCCATTGCAGTAACTCAGCAAATAAACTATCGTGGAAACCAGAGCTTTAGCCTCTTCAGATAAATGACTTTCACACGTGTCACAAGTGAACTAACCGTTTTGCCATTTCAATGTATCCTACTTAACGCCTATGTTGTTTTTGAGTTTAGGACAGTTTATCAGAGCCATATATTGTCAAAGCCAATAAATGCACTGAGTTAATTGCCAACTCTGGCAATTTTAACTGCAATCTGGCAATTGTAATCGGCTTTCATTTGGGTAGGTCTGCATCGGAGCTGTTCCTGTGTAGCTGATGGGACACACGGTATGATTAATACCGTGTGGAAACGGGCCCTTCGGCCCAACTTGCCCACGCTGACCAACATGTCCCATCTACACCAGTCCCCCCTGCCTGCATTTGGTCCTTATCCCACTAAACTTGTCCTATCTACCGGCCCTTTGAGGGAGGCAAAGGTAACATGCCACTGCAAGTCTTACTATTTAAAACAGTCGGAACTTCCTACCAAAGCTTCTTGTATTTTCTCATAGGATGAAATTCGGCAGGGATACAGGATCGCGGACTTGTGTAAAAGGCACGATGTCAGGCACGTTGTACTGACTGGGGCTCATCATGTTCACAGGAAGTACAGCCTCCCAGCCCGCCACCTGGATGCTAAAGCCTGCATCAACGACTACATGACCGAACTCAATCTGCCCAAGACGGAAATAATACTTCCATTTTACTTTGAAGATTTTCTGACAAAATTCAAACCAAAACCAGCTGTAAACAACATTTATCAAATTGGTAAGGAATTCAATTCACTTTTAGAGAATCACTAATACAATAAACCTTTTTGTATTTAATATGATCTTAAAAGAATCATCTGTGGCCATAGGTGAGGCACTAGAGAACAGGATGACATCAACATTGGTGGGAGTTTCAGACAATGAGGAAGCCAGCAAAGGATACAGCAGGGCTTAGATCAGTTACAGATATGGGTGGAAAAATAGTAGTTTAATCCAAACAAGTGTGAGATGTTGCACTTTGTGATGTGAAATGGAAGAGGAAAATATACAATTAATGGCATGACCCTCAACAGCATTAATGTACAGAGCGATCTTGGGGTCCAATTCCATATCTCCCTGAAAATGGCAACACCAGTAGACAGAGTGGTCAAAAAGGCGTATGGTATGCTTGTTTTCACCGGTCGAGGCAGTGAGTATAAAAGTCAGGAAGTTATGTTACAGCTCTATAAAACTCTGGCACTGGCTGTATTTGGCGTATTGTTTGCAGTTCTACTCACCCCATTACAGGATGTGAAGGCTTTGAATAGGGTGCACAATAGCTTTGCCACAATACTGCCTGTTAGGGAGAGGTTGAATAAACTTGGACTGTTATCTGTGGAGTGTGAGAGATTGAAGGGAGACCTGATATAGTATCTAAAATTATGAGAGGCACAGATAGGGTAGACAGTGAGAACCTTTTTCCTCGGGGTGGTGCTGGAAGCAGATGCAATATTAGCAATTAAGAAGGTAGTAGGTAGGACATGGATATGCATGGTGTGGAAGGATAGGGATCACTTTAGCATCATGTTCGGCACTGACATTGTGGGCCAAAGCACCTGTTCATATGCTGTCCTGTTGTTCTATGTTCTGCAAAGATATTTCCAAAGCATTTACAATACACCTCTTGTTAATAGACTGTTGTAGCCCAGTGCAATGAGCTACTGATAGCAAGGAGGTGGATCTGGTTTTGCTTGCTTTTCCAAATTTCAGCCAACCACCCACAGGAGGTACCCGAGAGATTCCCCATTGAAACGGTAGATGGAGGACATAATTAGAGAGCAGGGGGAAATCACCAAACTTCACATTTGCCTGATCTTTGCATCCACTCTGAGGGCTTAAGATCGGGAGATAAGCATCAGAAATAGTTTTTGGGTTAGGAAGTTTATGAAAATCTCCACTTAAAACAAGAGAGTCGGCCCAGTAAGTGGCACTTATCATGTGGACTGTGATGATGATCAGGGATTTACACATGAAACACAGCCACACATCATGATGCAAATACATGAACCAGAGCCCAATGTGATTCGGAATCAGACTGGGCCACTCACTTGTTCAATGCCTGATGGTTTGGCTCAGGCACCAAAGGCCCAAACAGAAATTGTTCAAGAACAGAGTACCAGCTGCTTCCTGGAGCGGGGGACTTTTCCATTCTGTCGTGGATTAGATTAAATTAGTTTATTGTCAATTACACCTTGGTCAATGAAATTCCTTGTTCACATGAAGTTCACAAAGTAAACAATACATAGGAATGATAAATATAACAAGTGCAAAACAGCAGTGTAAATGTTATAGTGCAATATGACCAAGTGCAATACGCTAAGAATGAGAGTGCATGACAGCACCTCCAATGGGGAAGTGAGAATGGTGCTTGGTTCAGGAGTCTGATAGTAATGGGGAAGAAGCTGTTTTTAAGTTTGGACTTCTGGGCTTTCAAACTCCTGTATCTTCTTTCAGAGGGTAGAAGAGGGATAAGGAAATGGCCTGGGTGGCAGGCATCCTTAACAATAATTTCAACCTTTTTGATGAAGATGGACTGGATGGAAGGAAGTGACGATCCTGTGATGAACTGATCTGTGTGTGTTCCCCCCCCCCCCTCTCTAGGTTCAGGCAGTTGCTACACCAGGCTGAAATGCATGGTTTTAAAGGCAAGGAATAATCTGACAAGTGCTGTAAATTAGGCCTCCAGCTTGCCGGCATTCTATTTGCAAAGAGAATAGAAATGTTGGGCATTTGTATGTAGTTTGCACCAATTTAATTGAAAGCAACATTGTGCCTCTGGCAGCCACAGCCAAGCAAGATAACGAGAGATGACTCTGGCATGCCAGCAGGCAGTCTGAAGCTGACAGCACTCAGGGAGCTCAACACCACCAGAGAAGCCATCTTGCACATGAAACTCATCTGCCTGTAGATGGCAGATAGAAAGGTTCTGTTCTGATTAACAATTATCCTGCAACCATTTGCTGCTAATGAGACAATTAGCTCTAGATATGGTTCCCATGTCCCTACATTTAGAAGCAGTGGTTTGGAACATCCCATCAAAATAAGATTAATTTAAGTAATATTCAGCTAACTTTTTCAGAAATATCAGGCAAAAATAGTAAAAGTTTTAACGCCAAAGTCAATGCTCAAATTTACATCAGTATTGCCATGACTTTTATAAGGTGCCCAACAGGTGTTGAATTCTTACAGATGGAAATACAAGGTTTTCTATGCAATTGTGTGTTCTTTTCAGCCATCCCAATGGGAGAGGTTGCGATGGACGGAGTGAGCATCAGGCAGATTGGCCCGATTGTGGCAGCCTTGTTCAGGAGCCCGGAACGCTGGATCGGAAAGAGCTGCAGCCTGTCTGCGGGAAGGCTGACAGTACAGGAATACGCACAGATCCTCACCCGTCACCTGTACCCTAAGCAGTTCCAAGATGCCCGGGTAGGGCTTTATCAAGAGAAGCTGATCATTTAGTGTGATTATTTTTATAAGACAAATAGATAATGCTGTAACATTGTTACTCAAACGCAGGCAGTGTCTGTGGGGAGAGAAGCATGGACACCTCGGGTCCAGGGTCTGGATCTGAAACGTTAACTTAGCTTATTCCACAGATGCTGCCTGACCTGCTGAGCATTTGCAGCATTTTCTGTTGTTTATTTCAGATTTCCAACATTTGCGATTTTCTGCATTTCCGTTTCTTGTGATTACTTGTACCCTGTACAACATGGTGAGAGAGCAGCAGCTGAGGCGTGTGGCACACTGATCTTTTACACGGGAAATCTCAACCAGGCAGACAATTTCTTCCACGGTGATTCCAAGACCCCATGTGAAATAGGTTCAGACAAACCTTATCCCAATTTCATGCAAACCTGAGGCAGACAATATGACATCAGCCAGTGAACCAAATCAGGCCTGACCCGCCCTGCCAGCACTTGGTACTTGTTCACCTGCCCTCGTTCACCTGCCCAGAGTGACCTTCTCTGGGGGCAGACGACCATCGAGTTTAATTTAGTTTAGAGATACATCATTGAAACAGGCCCACCGATACAGGACAGAAACAGCGACCCCGCGTATTAACGCTACCCTTCACACACACACACTACAATTTTTCCATTTTACCAAGCCAATTTACCTACATATCTGTACGTCTTTGGGGTGTGGTAGGAAACCGAAGATCTCGGAAAAAACCCACGCATGTCACAGGGAGAATGTACAAACTCCGTACAGACAGCATCTGTAGTCAGGATCGAACCCGGGTCTCCGGTGGTGCAATCGCTGTTAGACAGCAACTGCTGTGCCTCCGTGCCGCCCCGAGTTGAGCCTCCATGCATGAAGTGAGGTGGGATGCAGCTCGCCAAGCTCCACCCTGACTACACTGACAGCTTCTGATGGTTCACTCTGTCGAAGGCTTTCAATCTTTACACATTTCTGTCATTCCAAACCATTACTAAACTATTTGAATGACATTAAACATTTAAAAATAAAATTAGAAGTATTAAAATTTAAAGCATTGTAAAATACAACTACTAAATTACTTACTTCCTCAGAGTTGGCGACTCCACTTAATTGAATGTGGAGAGGATGTTTCCACCAGTGGGAGAGTCTTGGACCAGATAAAAGAATGTACCTTTAGGAAGGAGATGAGGAGCAATTTCTTTAGTCAGAGAGTGGTGAATCTGTGGAATGCATTGCTACAGACAGCTGTGGAGGCCATGTCAATGGATATTTTTAAGGCACAATTTGATAGATTCTTGATTAGTAAGGGTGTTAGGAGTTATGGGGTGAAGGCTGGAGAATGGGGTTGAGAGGGAAAATAGATCAGCCATGTTTGAATGGCAGAGTAGACTTGATTGGCCCAATGGCCTAATTCTGCTCCTAGAACTTATGAAGTGCATCCGTCCCTTTATTCTTTGATGCATGATCATAGACAGGTCTTCCCCCTCAATAGTGATATTATGGGCCCTCTGCATTCAAACTGTTGTCTTGATCTTTACAATTTCAGTTATTCCATCTTCTCATTCCCGCCATTCATATATTCCCTCTCTATTTAAAGCTAGATTCATCACATCACCTCCTCTGTTGAATGTTCCCTCCTGTAAACTTGTGAATCCTGACATTGCAGCATCAATACTCTCTCCTTCCAGTTCACCATTTATACCATTTCATTTCTCGGCCTTTCAACTAATGCTCATCAGATTGCTGTGAAACAAGAGCTCGAATATATTTCAGTTTCCTGTTTAAAACATCTAACACAACTATACACACACACACATACACGTAATACTATTCAAGGTGAATGGATTACATTGTGGCGATACATTATAGAACAAGCAAAGTACTGCCTGTCCATTAGGACAATGTTACGCTAATAATATGAATGATGCATTCCCTTTTATTTATTTGTGACAGATTTCACTCCGAGAGTTCGTGGCATCCTTCGGAGGACCAGCGGCTCAGGACTTTGGGAATATGTTTGAATTTTGGAAGAGAGGTGGACAGAAAATGAATAGTACTATGAGCTTCGAACTCTATCCAGAGTTACAAACATTCCAGCAGTGGGTTTCAGAAAATAAGACTTCACTGGTTTGTTAAAGGGCAGCTGAGATCTATGGATGGAACATAATGCCCATTTCTAAAATGTTTCCAGAAGACAAGATATGGATCTCCATCAATTGTGTGTACCAACAGATGGAATTCAGAAATAAAGTTATTCTTTCAGGTTGATGTGTCAAAATCTTCTCTTTCTGAATCCAATGATCTTCGTGCACTGGGCCAACTCAAATCCTATGTGTAGGTTTCTGGTGAAGGAACTATCAGAAATGTGATCATAGGCAGAAACCTGAATTTTTAGCAGCATTGATGAATTAATGTCAGCATGGACACTGGGCTAACTCTCCAGCTCCTCTACAAAATGAACTTGTTAATGGTCATTTGAGTGATAGCAAAATGTCTCAACTTAATGATACATCTGCATGAGTGCACTCAATCAACACTACACTCAAGTGTCAGCCTCAACTTTTGTGCGCAGGTCTTTGGAATAGGATGTGACAATGAACCTTCTGGCTGAAGGTCAGGAATGTTGGTAACTAATTCCATCCCCTCTCCTGCTTCTGGGTTTAAGAGATAATGGAGAAATTAGTAGGGGTTGGAATCAACCCATGATTCTGTCCAACAACACATTTCTACACTACGCTTCCCGATCCATTAGGAAAAATGAAACTTCACACATTGGAGCTTGTATTCATTAAACATGGTATGTGAGCGAGCATTAAACCACAGCCACAAGAATTGAACATCACCATGTTAACTTGATAGCAATTTATAGAAACAAGCAATATGCTGAGTTCTAATCAATAATCAGTTATAATTTTCAACTCTGATGACATTTCATGATGTAAACCATTAATAGATAATCAAACTGGAAAGGGTTAATTTACTGCAGTTTCCATTGGGGGTGCGCAATATTGGGTTTCCCTTCCTTCTCTTACACTGTGGTCAAAAGCTGTCAAAATGTCACCTACTGGTTGAAACATAGGTCCTTTTTTTATTCTTGAGAACACACCCATGCTGATTTTCCAGCTTTGACTGTCATCCTTGTAGCAATCCCCTCCCAGCTTCAAATCAATGCTGAAAGTGCTGCAATGCAAGTTACAATGTATTGAATGCAGATTAAATTCAATCAGATTTTTCTTCAGATGCCTAGTTTCATTTCCTATCTCCCCCTTCTCCCCCATCCTAAGGACCCATACATTAAACTCAGACTCAGTCCAGAAACACTCCGAGTATATTTGATTCAACCTGTTGCCTGAAACAAGGCAAGGCATATAGACCCACAGTACGTTCTGCAATCTGAAAATTATGCTTTGCCTAATTTAAAAGGTAATCAATATCATTTCTGGGGATAAAAAGAAACACTGGCAACATACACAGGCAATATTTGAAAGACAAAAAAGCCAATGTTTCAAGTAAAGGCACTTCCTGTGCAGTAAATGATATTTTGGTTTCTTCCGTTTTCCATTTTAATGTTGCCACATCATTTTCCACTCTGAATTCTGCAGCTTTCTAATAAGTTAGTTCTTGTTAGTTTTCAAAAAATGTTTTCACTCTCTTCTGTGTGACCGATCACACTGGAAATAAAATGTGTGGATTGGAAGACTGAGGCCATTCATTGCACAGTCACTGATGTTTATATAGATATAGGAATAAGCAAAGGGAACACTTGCCTTTTTTTCAAATAGAAGGTTTAATCCTTCCTGCCAAGGCAGCCTGCCAGGGAGTTTCAGTTAATACTGCAATCGTTCCACTGTAGCTTCCATCAACATTTAATGCTTCAAAGCTCTTTGCATTATTCTGCAACAGGCATCTTTCATCTCTGAATTTGAACATTTTTTTCAGAACACTTAGGAAAAAAGAATCATTGGATTTAAGAGTAATTTTACAAACAATATTTGACTGAAGCTGTACAAAGCTCAGCCAGCAAGACTGAACACCAGGGTGGTTTACACCATGGTCCGTCAACAATAGATGAAGCAACGTTTCCACTCATCTTATGATTTGCGCAAATGGAATGTCACTGGAATACACCAACTTGCAGCCACATACTGTGAAAGCCCGTAGCCATGCCCTGTACTTGCAATGTCATAGTGTTTAGTCACACTCTCCTCAAAATTTCATTTGTGTCATTTTCCAAACAGAAGCCAAGGCTTCCAAGACACTTGGGAAAGGGTTTGGACCAATTCACACTATCCTCTTGGTGCCTGGCACAAAATGCTTCAACAGATGACCATTGCAGTTGCCAGTGGCACCGTCTGACAAGTTTCCCACTTCAGGTTACACAGGATTTTGGCTGAAGATAAGACACAATGTGTTGGAGTAAATCAGCGGATAAGGCAGCACTCGGGTGAAAAAGGATGGGTAACGTTTCGGGTTGGGACCCTTCTTCAGACTGAAAGTAAAGGGGGTGGAACTGGAGATAATAAACAGCCTTTTCTTACCTCCGGTTCCCTCCCCTCTGGTTTCAGTCTGAAGAAGGGTAATTTTGCACCTGATGGCTGCAAAGCATCCACATCCCTCGACACTGTGAGCCCAGGCTGGGCTGAACTTACCCGATTCTTCATCCAGTTGCAATTTAACATTTCTCCTCAGTGTAGAATTAACCAGGAAAATGTTTCAGAAAGAATCTGTGTTTTTTTCTGTTTAGATTGCTCTGAAATGATTCTACAAACATGGCTGCAGTAACACAGGTCATTCAGAAAACGGGACCACCTAACACTTTCTATTATGTGTAGGAAGGAACTGTAGATGCTGGTTTACACTGAAGATAGACATAAAATGCTGAAGTAACAGCAGGACAGGCAGCATCGCTGGAGAGAAGGAATGGGTGACGTTTCAGGTCAATAGACAATAGGTGAAGTAGTAGGCAATTCGGCCCTTCGAGCCAGCACCGCCATTCAATGTGATCATGGCTGATCATCCACAATCAGTACCCCGTTCCTGCCTTCTCCCCATATCCCCTGACTCCGCTATCTTCAAGAGCCCTATCTAGCTCTCTCTTGAAAGGTTGAGATCTTTCTTCAGACTGAGACTCAGGGGAAAGGGAAAAGAGATATAGACTGATGTAGAAAAATATAGAATGAAAGGTATGCAAAAAGTAACATGATAAAGGAAACAGGCCTTATTAGCTGTTTGCTAGGTGAAAACCAGAAGCTGATGCGACTTGGGTGGGGGAGGGATGGAGAAAGAGAGAATGCCAGGGTTACTTGAAGTTAGAAAAATCAATTTTCATACCACTGGGTTATAAGCTACCCAAATGAAATATAAGATGCTGTTCCTCCAATTTGTGTTCAGGCCTGTTTCTTGGAAGCGCATGAACAATACTTAAGAGAGCTTGTAAAGGAGAAATGTAAGACCTCTACCATGAAAGTCCAGCTAGGATTGGGTCGTTTCCTTTGGGCAAAGTTGAGAGATCATGGTGCACAATTACAACAAATGCGTACACAGTGAACAGGATACACCCATTTCACTTAGCTCAGATATCTACTGTTAAAGACATATCTAATTATTTCCGGCCGCATTTCTTCCTTTGATTCCCTGCAACTCCGAAACCGGACGCAGAATCGCCGACGTCTTTTCCATTTCGGTAGAGATTTCACTTTTCTTTCTAAGTATCCGCTCCTCATTACATTTCGTCGTGTTTAAGTACACGTTTTTAATCAAATCCTTCCCCCCCCACCCCCCAATATTTCAAAACTAAACTGGCTTCTCACCCACAGAAGCTTCACCAGCCCCAGCCCCTGCTGAACGTTCCATCGTGTGATGTCACAATGCCCAATGTTCACATATGTCCAATCGGAATGGATTCATTTACATATGCCTTTGTAGGAGCCCCAGCCAATGGTGAACGTTCCATCGTGTGATGTCACAATGCCCAATGCTCAAAGACATCGTTGCCATAGAGGGAGTACAGAGAAGGTTCACCAGACTGATTCCTGGGATTTCAGAACTTTCATATGAAGAAAAACTGGATAGACTCGCCTTGTACTCGCTAGATTTTAGAAGATTAAGGAGGTATCTTACAGAAACGTATAAAATTCTTAAGGGGTTGAACGGGCTAGATGCAAAAAAGATTGTTCCGGATGTTGGGGAAGACCAGAACAAGGGGTCACAGTTTAAGGATAAGGGGGAAGGCAGAATCGCCGACATCTTTTCCATTTCGGTAGAGATTTCACTTTTCTTTCAAAGTATCCGCCCCTCATTACATTTCGTCGTGTTTAAGTACACGTTTTTAATCAAATCCTTCACCCCCCCACACTATTTCAAAAATAAACTGGCTTCACACCCATAGAAACAGCACCAGCCCCTGGTGAACGTTCCATCGTGTGATGTCACAATGCCCAATGCTCAAATACATTGTGGCCCTTGTGCCTAAAGGGATCAGGGGGTATGGAGAGAAGGCAGATACAGGATACTGAGTTGGATGATCAGCCACGATCATATTGAATGGTGGTGCAGGCTCGAAGGGCCGAATGGCCTACTCCTGCACTTAATTTCAATGGTTCTGTTTCCCTCTCCTCACCCCTCTCCCCCACCCCCCTTCCCTCTCTACCACCACCCCCTTACCCCTACCCCTCTGTCCCTCTTTCACCACTCCCCCTACCCCTCCCTCACCACTCTTCCACTTCTATCCCCTTACCCGACGCCTATCCCTCCCCCACCCCTCTCTCTTCCGCTCCCTTCCCCTCTCTCCCCCACCCCTTCCCCTCTGTCCCTCTTCCACCACTCCCCCGTCCCTCTTCCACTACTCCCGCTACCCCTCTACCCCTCCCCACTCTTCCACTTCTCTCCCACCCCTCTCCCATCACTCTCTCCCCCACCCCCCTTCCCTCTCTCCCCCCACCCCCTTCCCCCTATCCCTCTGTCCCTCTTCCATCACTCCCGCTACCCCTCTCCTCCTCCCACCCCACTCTTCCACTTCTCTCCCCCTTCCCCTCCACTCTCCCTCCCCACTCTTTCCCCTCCCCCCCCACCCCTCTCCCCATCCCTCCCTCCTCCCCTCCCTCCCCATCCCCCCTCCCCCACATCTCTCTCCCCATCTCACACCCCCTACCCCGCTCTCCTTTCCCTCGAAGTTAGACATAAAAAAACCTGGATAAAATCAGCGGGTGCGGCAGCATCTATGGAGCGAAACCCGGAAGAAGGGGTTTCAGCCAAAAACGTTGCCCTTTTCCTTCGGTCCATAGATGCTGCTGCACCCACTGAGTTTATCCAGCATTTTTGTTGTTGTACCAGCCTCTCTCTCTCTCTGCCCTTCTCTCTTCTCTCGACTCATGCACGCCCGCTCCAACCCCTCCACCCCCCCCCTTCACCTCTCTCCCCCGTCCTCCCCTCCCCCCCCCCTCCCCTCCCCCTCTCCCTCTCCACCCTCCTCCTCCCCTTCCTCACACAATATTTTTTGTGGGGGCGGGTCCACAGTGTGTGTGACTGTTTGTGGAGGCAGCCACACGCTCTCCATTCAAGAAGACGCTCATCTGTTTGTGGAGGCGCGTGCTTAGTATGTGACCAAAGATCTTATAGCGGAGCTCTCCGTAACAAGATTTTTGTGTGTGACGACACACGCCCCCCCCCCCCCCCTCTTTGGTGCAGGAGGCGCGCGAAGCATCTGAACGCTCAGCGATTATTCGAGTTCTTCACTAACCGTCATTCTGACTTTGCTTGTGAAGAGAAAATTGTGAATTGCATTTGTCTGATGCAGGAAGATTGTTCCCGATGTTGGGGAAGTCCAAGACAAGCGGGTCACAGTTTAAGTATAAAGGGGAAATCCTTTAGTACTGAGATGAGGAAAACATTTTTCACACATATAGTGGTGAGTCTCTGGAACTCTCTGCCGCAGAAGGTAGTTGAGGCCAGTTCATTTTTTATATTTAAGAGGGAGTTAGATGTGGCCCTTGAGACTAAAGGGATCAGTGGGTATGGAGAGAAGGCAGGTATAGGATACTGAGTTGAATGATCAGCCATGATCATAATGAATGGTGGTGCAGGCTCGAAGGGCCGAATGGCCTACTCCTGCACTTGATTTCTATGCTTCTATGTTTCCCTCTCCACACCCCTTTCCCTCTCCCACCCATCCCTCTCTCCCCCACCCCCCTTCCCTCTCTACCACCACCCCCTTCCCCCTACCCCTCTGTCCCTCTTTCACCACTCCCCCTACCCCTCCCTCCCCACTCATCCACTTCTATCCCCTTACCCCACGCCTCTCCCACCCCCACCCCTCTCTCTTCCCCTCCCTTCCCCTCTCTCCCCACCCCTTCTCCTACCCCTCTGTCCCTCTTCCACCACTCCCCCGTCTCTCTTCCACCACTCCCGCAACCCCTCTACCCCTCCCTCCCTCCCCACTCTACCACTTCTCTCCCCTTCTCTCCTCCCCCTCTCCTCACCCCTCTCCCTCCCCTCTCTCCCCCACCCCCCTTCCCTCTCTACCCCACCCCCTTCCCTCTCCCCCCCACCCCCTTCCCCCTATCCCTCTGTCCCTCTTCCATCACTCCCCCTACCCCTCTCCTCCTCCATACTTATAAAACTCTCTTCTTGTCCTATTCCGGTTTGCGTTTTTTACATTTGTGCAAAAATGGTACCCGATAGCGCTACGATTTATCGCCACCATACTCGCCATTCTCCTGTGCTGCAAGTGCAACACGTTTTGCTCTGATCGGTGGAATAGTACAAAAGTTATGAAGGTAAAAAACGCCCCTTCCGGCACCCGCTGTCACTCACCGGCGGCGAGGAGAATAAAGCTGACGCAGCGGAGTGAGCAGTGTGTTGGGCAGCGGGCGGAGTCGGCAGCGGGCGGAGTGGGCAGCGGGCCTCCTTGCCTCACACACCACCCCCCCCCCCCCCATCCCCCCTCCTTAAATAAACCAGATTCAGATTAAAAAATAAATTGAGTGTACTTGGACTTCAAATTCTTTCCATGTAATAACAAATTACAACTGTATTTTAGCAATATTTTATTATCTTAATAAAAGCAATAAAAATTTTGGGGCAACGTAATTAAAGTAATACTTCCAACTACAACAGCAATTGCTCAAACTTGATCACACTTAACTCTTGTTTCAGGCATACAAAATTGTGGCTGAGTTATCAAAACACATTTAAGTCACAATGATTAGATGTTAAATAATCCAATGATTTTGCATATTTTTTTATAAGAGATGTGAAGGATATTTAACCCTTGTTCATATTTTACAATAGTCATTAAATAGTCAAAGTGAAACAGATTGTCTGCTGGAACAGTCGAGACAACCATCACAGCCACTAACAGGTCTGTAATGTTTATGTGTGTCAAAGTAAAAATTTGGCTGTAATCTTCAGTGAGCTCGCTATGACGGAATGTACACAATACTCCTTTAATGTTGGATATTAAACCTTGGTGTTAGCAAGGCTCAGGAATACAAAGAGGGGGAGAGGGGTAGGAGAAATCAGCTTCCTTTATAAAGGCACAAACTTGATCTACAAGTTGGACAATTGATCCACTTTCACCTTTTTTGTGAATGCATGATTTGCTATAAGATGAAAAATTACTTTTCACCATTAGCTGAAAGCACCATTTTGAACTAATTAGAAAAAGAAAACATGGTACAAACTAAAGGAATACTGGCCTTTGTGCCATCTCTGAACAACTGCTCCCTTTATGAATGACAAATCCAACAGTTTTGAAAACAGTAAAAACAATGTATTTACGTTTCATTTTTCAAGAAATAATTTGAAGCATTATTGAGATGATTCAAAATCAGTGTTAACTCAGTCATGTCTGCAAAACTTTGATCTTTGCTGACAATAAAACAAAATTGTGGTTGACTATATATTTGTAAACGCTAGATGTTAAAATTGTCTGAAATGTGTGTTCGGTAAGGATATCCATACTACTAATCTTAATTTTAACGTAAAAATATATCTTCGGAAGGGTGAAACGTGTTACACTACATCTACAGATCGACAGCAATCAATCATCGCCAAGGCCTCATTATAACAGGATCACTCACATGCCTGGAATGATTACAGACAAGTGAATTAATCCCAAGTACACCAATGCCTCATCATTTATCATTATTTTTACCAACTGAGACTTGATTTCAAACAGAAGTGTTTCCGGTGATTCCATGTGTTCAGCTTCTATCACTCAGCTTCATATCCCAGCTTCAAATTTGAAATGCCCATGATTAACTGTCTGTGTGATTAACTATCTCTGATGGATTAAGTTTGAGTCAATGGATTCACTGTTAAGATAACACATTCATTCTCTGTACCTTTGTTCAATTAAACATTTAAAACAAAAAGAAATCATTTATGCAAAACAAAATCTCAAATTTCTTAAATATTTCCATACTTTTGAATAAAACTTGTCTTTTGAAATGTTCCTGCTTGGGTACAAAGTTTGGACTAAATACTGAGCTTATAAAACCAGTTTGGACTGCACCTAAGATTTTGGTCAACAGACAAATGAATTGAGCTAAGATATAGAATCTGGTCATAAAAAGCAAGCCAAAAATAATTAAAAAATGACTCCAGTGTTGCACAAACTGGTTCTTTTGGTCTCTGCACCAGCAATTCCTCTGTACCAGACAGGTAATCTTGATTCCATGGCTTAAACAGTTTTCCTTGCTGTTAAAACTCGGATTACAGATCCCACACCTCCAGCCGCTAGTACCTAGAGAACGAGATTCAAAGTTGAAATGATTATGCCAACTACAAACCTACAATTTTATTTTGAATTGTAAGTTCCTGTTTTGTTTTTAATGGGGCATGGGCAGAGCAGAAGGAAATTGATTATAGGAAATAAAGGCTACATCCTCTAATTATAAATATCTTCAAATAATATTCCATTCCTGACCTGTGAATTGTGAGACAGTTATTAACCGACGTATCCAAGAACTTCATCTACACAACAATGTTGTCTAAGTAAGGATAGTTGTCAGCTTGTAATAAAAAGGAGCTGCAGTTGCTAGTTTATACTAAAGACACAAAATGCTGGAGTAACTCAGCAGGTCAGGCAGCATCTCTGGAGACAATGTATAGGTGACATTGAGAGTGAAGATAGATCCTGACCCGAAACGTTGCCCATTTGTTTTCTCCAGAGGTGCTGTCTGACCTGCTGAGTTACTCCAGTATTTTGAGTCTGTAATTGATAGTTTCCCAGGATTGGTGGTTTACAAAATGTGCCTGTTCTTTTAACTGACTGGAACTTGAGATACTTGGGTCCTGGTCAAAAAGCACTTTGATTTGCTTGTGTATTTCAGGCAGAATGCATTGCAGTTTGTCAGTGGTGAATGGGGCATTAAACAGTGTTGGACTGAATGTTGTGAGATTCTTTTGTGTTGTTAGATCTATACTTCCCTGGGGAAGTGATGACATTACAGAAGACTTGTAGTTGGAGAAGGTTTGGGGAAATCAGCAAATGAGTCATTCCTTGCAGAGTAACTAAATTTAACCTACTCAAAGAGGATTCTATGTGTCAGTCTATGTTTCTGGACAAAAATCATTACCATCTCCAGGATGGCAGTTCATTCCACAGCAAGACAATAATCCCAAACATACTGCTAAAGCAACAAAGGAGTTTTTCAAAGCTAAAAAATGGTAAATTCTTGAGTGGCCAAGTCAATCACCCGATCTGAACCCAATTGACCATGCCTTTTATATACTGAAGAGAAAACTGAAGGGGACTAGCCCCCAAAACAAGCACAAGCTAAAGATGGCTGAAGTACAGGCCTGGCAGAGCATCACTGGAGAAGACACCCAGCAACTGTGAATGTCCATGAATCGAAGACTTCAAGCAGTCATTACATGCGAAGGATATACAACAAAATACTAAACATGACTACTCTCATCATTTACATGACATTGTTGTGTCCCAAAATGGGGGGGGGGGGGGGGGGGGGGGGAGGAAGACTATGTATAAACATTGCTGTAATTTCTACATGGTTGAACAAGTTAGGGCTTTATTCTTTGTAGCGCAGAAGGTTAAGGGGAGACTTGATAGAGGTCTTTAAAATGATGAGAGGGATAGACAGAGTTGACGTGGATAAGCTTTTCCCACTGAGAGTAGGGAAGATTCAAACAAGGGGACATGACTTGAGAATTAAGGGACTGAAGTTTAGGGGTAACATGAGGGGGAACTTCTTTACTCAGAGAGTGGTGGCTGTGTGGAATGAGCTTCCAGTGAAGGTGGTGGAGGCAGGTTCGTTTTTATCATTTAAAAATAAATTGGATAGTTATATGGACGGGAAAGGAATGGAGGGTTATGGTCTGAGCGCAGGTATATGGGACTAGGGGAGAATACGTGTTCGGCACGGACTAGAAGGGTCGAGATGGCCTGTTTCCGTGCTGTAATTGTTATATGGATATATGGTTATATGGTGAACCAAAATGTATAAAAATACACTTTATTAAAATCTGACAATGTGCACTTTAACCACGTGTGATTTATTTTTCCATTGTTAATCTGAAATTGTGGAGTAGAGGCAAATAAATAAATGATGGGTCTTTGTCCCAAAAATTATGGAGGCCACTGTACCTCTGTTTAAACTAGGTTAGTCCTGAAAAAGCAGCCAAGGCGATTTACTGATACAAAATTCAATGTTGAGAGAATAAAATTAGTTGGGTGAAAAAGGGACATGTCTTTGTGCCAAAGAGAACCTGATCAAAACGAACACTCCTGCTTGTGTAGGAAAGAACTGCAGATGCTGGTTTAAATCGAAGGTAGACAGAAAATGCTGGAGTGGGACAGGCAGCATCTCTGGAGAGAAGGAATGGGTAATGTTTCGGGTCGAGACCCTTCTTCACAGTGGAGATTTGTCTTATATTTTTACATGTGCACTAGAGCAAGGGTAATTTTAACCAATAGGCTGGGTTTTGGTTTGTACGTAAAGTTAAAGGCAATAAAGGATGACAAAACTCCTCTCCCATGTGCTGAACTGACATTACATTTTTAAACATGGCTAAGAGAAACAGCTGCAGAGCAAAATTATTGTAGACTAATAGCTGATACAATGAAGGACTTGGGGAAATACTACTGTTCTTTAGAAATTGACTTTGATTGATGGGCGGCATATCAAACATTTTTGAATGTCTTTCAAAAGGAAATTATGATCCACAATTTATATCAAGATTTTGTGGTGGGATCAATATATCCAACAGTGAGGCCACTGTAAGCATTACCCACAGCTTATTTCCCTATTTGATAAATATCACATAATACTAACCTTTTCATGCCATTGTAGTAACATTGCACTGCTATTTTCTGATGGTTTTTCAAAACCTTTGTAGATATACTTCATCAGGAGGTCAATATTATTCTTATCAAGGGATTGAACAGCCTTTTCAATATCGTTACTCTTAAATGAAGTCAAAACTTTGACAACTGTACTTTCTGCCCTGTCCTGTTAAAACAAAATAAACTTTGACAATTAGTTTATATGTAATCAATTTTTTATCAATTGAAGCTTAACAGAAAAAAATCAGATGAAATTATCTAGCTACGACCTGACCAGAGATGAGTTACTGAAATACCACTCTGCTGCCTGTCAATTATTAGAAAGATCCCTAAATGTAGTAAAGGTATGGAGCAGCAAGTATTAGTTTATAGTAAAAAGTCATTCTCTTTCATCCCCACCTTACAAAAATCTGTACGCATCTGCTTAGGCAGACAGGACATAATTCATGCAATTACAAGATTTTATTAACAATATTTAATAATTGTTAATAAAATCAATTTTGTAGTAATTAGCATCAGCTCACTGAAATGCCTAATGTAGGAACTGTAACATGGATGCCAAATTATCAAACTTAATTCCATTTCATATTAAGATACATTTTTCAAACCGTAACTAAATTTGACCTGTAGAGAAGTATCGGTAAGAAATGTAAGCTTTTCAAGTAATATTACAAGCAAACAAAATTGTGTATTAAAATTGGTGCAACCCTAGAAACAAACAGAACACAATTACCACAGCTTCTTTACACTATAAATGCTTTCCCTGTGCAACAATTAAAATTTTCAGCTTTACCTTAACAGCCTGGTTCTTTGTATTAATTGGAGGATTCTTTAGTGCTGCTTGAAGAGCTGCATTCAGATTTCCTGTGCGCAAATATTAAGGAGTACAACACATCATAATCTACTTGAAAAATGCTTATAGTTGTATAAAAGATAATCCAATTTTGTAGTTTTGGGTGGCAAGGTTTCACAATGCACGCATTTTAAATGTATTTCCTTTTAAATTAAGGGTGACATAGAAGAATGCCTAAACAAGCTTGCTACATTGTCCTCAATATAATTAAATCAGAAAATTAATATAATTTATTTAATAGTAGACAATCAGTTTTGAAGAAAGCTTCACAGCACAAGGAATATTATTAATGACATCTGTATCAATGGGCTGATTTATGGTTTGTATGATTCAAACTAAGTTTTCCAGTACCCATGCCAAATGACTACCTTTTCACGGACAATTTTCTCAGGTTTAAACCAATATCTATCAGGTACTCTGCAAATTGACAGCTGATATTCTTTAGTTTTACAGCCTTTTATTTAACAAGATCCATACAATTAATCAACTGTCAACAATAAACTCTTTCTGTAACATGTCACAAAACACACGGAAATGACCGTGCATCTCTTGCTTGACAGGAGCAAATATTTTACTTAGGTTAACTCCTATCCTTTTAAACTTCAAAGCAGAGGATTGGGTGAAAACAACTTGCTTCCACTCTCAGATTTAGAGATAAATTGATTAATTGCAGAGATCAAATAAATTAATATTATTAAGATTACCCATTCTCAAATTAAGACAATGAGAGTCCAGTCTTCTGAAATTTCAACGCCAGACTTTTGTTATCTGATAGGCATTTAAAAGAGTTTTCAAATTTAAATGACAGCATTTTGTGGCAAGTTTAGTTCATATCAGCTGTGCAAATATATAAACTTCATATTGTTCAGTCCACCAGGACTACTGTTCAGTTCACAAACCCAAAAGAGGCTTTACTTGAAAAGCAACTTCTAAAATCTGAAAATCTTAACAGAAAGAAGAAAGTTGGGAGAGAAAGCACAAACAGAAATGGAGCAGTACAGATGTCACCAACAGAAACGGAAAGGGAAACATGAGAAAGAGGATATGGCCACTCATGAATTCGTATGAGCAATGATGCAATTAAGAGTATATTGAACCAAGCAGATGAATCCTTTTATGAGCATGTCTCTATACAGCATCTGGAGCAACAGCTTGACTGAAAATATTTGCCTCTGCTCATTGAAACACAATGCAAAAATGGAAAATTAAAGACATTACCATTGCTGAAAGTGATATACATGGCAATCAATTTGTAAGTATCCTGTTTAAATTCTGTGACATGGGAGGAGCCATGTACTCACCAATATGGAAACAAAGCAAATATACAATAGAGACAAAGAAACTGCAGATAGTGGAAACTTGAGAAACACACAAACTACTGGAGGGACTGAGTGCGTCACACAGCATCTGTGGGGGAATGGACACTGCAGGTCAGAGCCCTTCAGGCTGATTGTAATAAGGGGGAGAAAGATGGAAAAGTATGGTTGGGGTGGGACATAGCCTGGCAAGTGATAGGTGGATACAGGTGAGGAGGGTCTTGATTAGCAGATCAGTGCAGTATCAAAAGTTGGAGGTGAAAAGTAGACAAAAGGGTGTCAGATCTGCTGCAGGGCCATCTCCTTTCTATACTCTGCCTCTTCATTGTTCAAGGTCGAGCCCAATACAGTGGCGTCATCTGCAAACTTGTAAAATGGAATTGGAGCTGAATTTTGCCGCCAGAATTCAGAATTTTGACTGTATAGGGAGTAATAGCAAGGAGCTAAGAAAGTATCCTTGTTGGTCACTGGCATTGAGAGTGGTTGAGAGCAAAGGTAACAGAGAACGTGGATAGGTGGGACTGATAGGAATGGCTTAGTGCTGACATGAATTCAGTGGGCCAAATGGCTACATGTCATGAGAAAATATGAAAAAAAATGAAGAATTTATGCGAACATGAATAAAAACCACACAGACTCCCCTCTAGAAAACAAATCAAACCCTACATAAACTAAACAGCTGAGCAAACAACATTTTCACTGTTGAGAATTGCATATGTTTCTTCTCAATTCTAAATAGTCTGTCGCGTATTCTGAGGTCATGCAACCCCCAAGTTCTAGGTTCATGCATTATAGGTTGCTTAGCACCTATTCGGTCAAAGCCTCCCAGAATATTGTAATCTTACTGAGATCAGATCTCATTCCTGCAACTGAACAATATTCATCAGTCATTCTTCATAGGATAATCTCGTCATTCCCAAATCAATCTTGTGAATCTACATTGCAGATTTCAAAGAAAGTATATTCAGCTGTGGGTGGGAAAACAAAAGTTACACATTGTTCGTACAATGTCTCACTCACACTCTGTTAGGTGTTAGGAAGATTTAATTTTGTAATCAATCTAACTTGCAATAAAGGCCAACAATTTATTTAATTGCTTGACAATTGACACCTTAACAACTCCATGTTTGTTTCGTACCTCAGATCAACATAGTTTATCATTTACTTATTTCACACTATGTGAAGTATTGTTTCCCTCTTTATAGAAAAGTGAATAATATTTATCTATCTATCTATCCCTGGGTATGTCCTGGGGCAGGGAATGGGAGTGAGGGTAGGAGAATGTGGGAAATGAGGAGAAGAAAGATGGGGCGGGGGTGCGGAGGAGGGAGATGCGGAGGAGGGAGATGCGGTGGGGAGTGGGGTTGGGAGTGGGATGGGGAAAGATCCTGGGGAGTTGGAGTGAGAGTGGGGAGATTGAGGGAGAGAAGGGGGTAGAGAGGGTAGTTGCCACGTCTACACTCCCTCTCCCCCCCTCCCTCTCTCTCTCTATCCCTTTCCTATCTACCCTCACGCCCACCCTCTCTACCCCCTCCCTCTCAAGCCTTCTCCCCCTCCCCCTCTCTCTACTCCCCTCCCTCTCTAGGAACTGAAGAGGGAGGGTAAAGAGAAGGAGGAGGGAGTGCTGGGGGATGAGGTGAAATGAGCCGCGTCTGCGCAGTTGGGGGCTATGCGTGAGTGGCGCAATATTGCGTTGGGGGGGAAAGAGTGGTGGAATCTTGCATTGGGGGAGCAAACCCAATGAGTCTGCACTTGGTCTAGTATATATTACTAAAACTCTCATCTTGTTTGTTTCTACGTCTGTCTATCTGTCAGTCTGTCCATCTGCTCCTGAAATTACGCCAAAACGGTACACGATAGCGCTACAAAGGACCACCTTACTCACCATTGTCCTATGTCAAGATTTGTTCAGATTGATGGTATATTTTACATGCTATTCACTTTATAAACTTAAAAAATGTAACTTTTCACGGTAAAAAAATCCAATTCCACTTGCTGCCCCTGCCCGTTACAAGGTTACAAATGATAGAACACTGGGAGTCCTATCATTTGTAACATTGTAATGGGCTGGTGCAGCAAGTGGAATTGGATTTTTTTTAAATGAAAAGTCAATTTTTTAAAGTTTAAAAAGAGGGAGGATGAAGAAGAGGGGAAGGGAGTGCTGGGCCTGTGCAGTTGGAGGCTATGGGTGAGTGGTGGAATATTACGTTAGTGGAATGGGTTGCGGTGAGTGGTGGAATATTGCGTTGGAGGAACAGGACCCAACGGGTCCCACTTGGTCTAGTATATATTATTTTATATATATTACTAGAACTCTCATCTTGTTTGTTTGTTTGTTTGCTTGCATGTGTGTGATTTCCCGAAACTCTGCCAAAACGGTACACAATAGCGCTCCAATTTTTGGCCCACCTTACTCACCATTGTCCTGGGGTTTGCATTAGCCAGATTGATGGTATATTTTACATTATTGACATTTTAAACTTCACAAAAAAACTTTACAAAACCACTTTTCCACTTGCCCTGCCCGTCAGCCGCGTTTGACATCACAATAGGACCCCGAATTTCAATTACATTTAAAAAATCGCGATTTCCATTGACATCGATTTTATTCTAAAAAAAACTGTTTTAATCAAATCTGTTTTCATTAACAGCTAACATTGTGTTTAGATTATTTTAAAGAAAAAACGCGATTTTCATTGTGAATTTAATTTTTTTTTTTTTAATCGTGATTTTCATTGGGGGTGGGGTGGGATAGGGGGGCGATGAGGAGTGGGGGAGCAGAAAAAACACCATTTTCATTGATTATTTCTTTTCTAAAAAACACTGCAATTTTCATTGTGGGGAGTGGGATGGGGGGAGGTGAGGAGTGTGGGAACAGGGGGCTAGAGAGGAGGGGGTAGGGAGGTGAGGGGTTATGGAGGGTGACTGAGGGTAGGCGAAAGGAGAGGGAGAGAGAGGTGGAGAGGGAAGGTGGAGAGGGGACAGAAGAGGGAGGGTGAAGAGGATGATGAGGGAGTGCTGGAGGATGAGGGGGAATGGAGGAGGATAGGGGAGGAAGAGGGATGGCGAGGTAATAGATGAGGGAAGGGGGAAGAGGGGAGGGGAGGGAGGAGGTGATGGGAGGAAGCAGAGGAGGGTTGGTGGAGAATGGGGCGAGGGAGTATAATTGAGGAGGGGAATAGGAGACTGAAGAGGGAGAGCGAGATGCGTTCATATCGATCCTATATGTACAAGTTATTGCCGTCAGCCGCGCCTGCACAGTTGGGGGCTATGGGTGAGTGCTGCAATATTGCGTTGGGGAATATACGGGCCCAACGGGTCCATACTTGTTCAATTTGAAAACATCTCCACTCATATTAAAGCATATGAACTTTCCTAAAAAATATTAATCTCACATCCCCCGAGTGCACAACACTCCACTCACTACACGAATCCCAATCTCAAACCTAATGACAAAGGCAGTGTTGTTGTAGTCTGGCAGATTGACCTCTATTTGGCTGAGGTTCTTTAGCTCTCAGACACTTCCTCATACCTACATCTTGACCATAACCCCATCAATGGATACCAGATCACTATCTCTTAAACCATTATAGATCTCATCACTTTCAGCAATCTCATCTCCACTGCCTCAGACTATGCTTGTTTTTATCTTCTATAGGACTATCCACTGTTTCTGCCTGCTCTTACTCCACCGCACTCTTCTCCAAATATCTGAATTCTATTTTATCCACCCTTGTCCAGTCCCTTCCCAGATATATCAAGGACACCTCATATGCTCTCCACCACTTCAAGGACTTTCAATTCCTTGGCCCTTACTGCCTCATCTTTGCCATAAACATCGAGTACCTTTACACTTCTTTCCCATCATGTAGGCCTCAGTGCACTCAGTTTCTTCTTAGAGCAGAAACCCAATCAGTTTTCCATAACTAATGCTCTCCTCTGTTTGGAGGGAAATGTCCTCGCCCTCAAAAACCTTTTTAAAAATTCCTCTCACTTTGTCAAATTAAAGGTGTAGATATGGGCCATAATTATGCCTGTTTTTCTGTTGGCTATGTTGAACATTCTTTGTTCCAAACATACCTGGCACCACTCCCGAACTTTTTCTACACTACATCGGCAACTGCATTAGGGCAAACCCCGGTACCCGTGTAGAGCTCTGCAGTTTCAACAACTTCATCACCAACTTCTTCCTACCCTCTAATTCACTTGGACTGTTTTAGACACCTCTCTCCCCTTTCTTGATCTCTCCATCTCCATTTCAGAAGACAAATTATCCACAGACATCTCCTACAAATCCACTGACTCCACAGCTACTGTGACTATACCTCCTCTCATCCTGCCTCTTGCAAGAACATCATCTCTTCCTCGCATTTATTTTGGCTCCGTTGCACCTGTTTGCAAGATGAGGCTTTAAACTTTAGGATATCAGAGATATCCTCTTCCTTCAATAAACATTGTTTCACCCCTGCATTGCAGATTAATCCGTCATCAGTATCGCCTTTGCTTCCTGCAGCACTGCATTCTCCTCCCACATACATCTGTCTTCCCACTGCTCCCACCCTGTCACCTAGTTCTTTACTCTTCCTATAGGAACAACAACTTCCTACACCAGTATCCCCATTACATCCCCCCCCCCCCCCTCTTCCCTCCACCTACTATGCTTTCCTTGGGTTCTACATTTCATTCTCCATGTTCCATCCTCATCAGCTTCCACTATTTGCATTCCTTGGTCTTCTCCACCTCCAGTTTGCTTGATACTCAAACTTCAAATTTACTATGTGATCTCCTGATTGTCAAACACTTTACCTCAGAGGAGGTATGGCTATGTTGACCCTTACTGCCTCATCTAACCTTCCTGGCCTGGCCCTCCTCCATTGTCAGTGCGGTCAAGTGAAATCGGAGGAACAGCACCTCATATTTTGCTTGGGCAGCTTACAAGCCAGTGGTATGAATATTGATTTCTCCAACATCAAATAATCCATGCATCCCTTCTCTCTCTCCATCCCTCCCCCCACCCTAGTCGTAGTACTAGTTTTAATGTCATCCTGTTGATTTTCAATGTCTGTATACAATAAAGTGCCATTGTATCATATCGTATAACTCAATCATCTACCCGCCACCTTTCCTTGATCATCGTTGCTCTTTTCATACCTTTTCATTCATTTGTTCTATGTGCCATCGATATCTCTCATTTCCCTTTCCCGTCCCAGTCTGAAGGGTCTTGACCCACAATATAGTCCTTTTCTCCAGAGATGCTGCCTAAATCGCTGAGTTACTCGTTTTTGTGTCTATCCTCAAATTTCCTTTACTAGATATAAATGTTGCAATTCAAATTTTGATATGCTCCATCCAAATGGCTACCCATAACATTAATCAAATAGCAGTATACTACATTTTAAATTTATTTCTGTTTCTAGTTTTAACGTCTAACACAAAACAATATGCAGATCCCTTTATATACTTGTGAATTCCCAATAATTCTGTTTTTGGTTTCAAAGTCAATATCTATATTTGCTACTTCATTTGAGCTAACTGGAAAATAAGTTATTTTACACAACAGATAGAAAAGAAAAGATACTTGAGTTGGGCTGGTTTTTTCCATTGATTCTAGACCTGTTCAGGCTTGAATAACATGCTAGAAACATGAGTGGAATTTTACATTTAATCTATTATGGTTGGATCCCACAGAGTCATGCACTAAAATCCATATTCAAGCCTTTGAAAGTCAATATTGAATCTGCTACTAGCACTTTTCCAGCAGAATACAAAATTAAAAAAAATTCCCTCAAGATGTCCCTATTAGCAACACTAAAACTTTGATGCTTCTTGGGGAGTGATAGAATGGAATAGAAAGGTTAAGATCCAACCATTATTCAGGTAGCTCTGCTATATTACGTTTCCATAACACAAATTTACTGCAATTAATGAAATAGGGACACTGTTTGTAGGATGCAAGGCAAATTGGATTAGGAAATAAAAGTTACATGGGAAATAGACAAACAGAAAAAAGTCGTCTTGGGGGGGGGGGGGGGGGGGGGGGGGGGGGAGTACTGGGGAAATAAACATTTCATGTATCATTCCAAAAGTACAGACAATATTTTCTCTTAAGAACAGTCTGTCAGTTACACAATAACCAACCTGATCTCCTGGTGGCTCAGCACTTCAACTCCCCCTCCTATTCCAAATCTGACCTTTCTGTCCTGGGCCTCCTCCATGGCCAGAGTGAGGCCCACCGTAAATTGGAGGAGCAGCACCTCATATTTTGCTTGAGTAGTTTACACCCAAGTGGTATGAACATTGACTTCTCCGATTTCAGGTAGTCCTTACTTTCTCCTTCTTCCCCTCACCCCCCCCCCCCCAGCCCACTCTCCGCCTCTTCCTTTCTTCTTCCCGCCCCCCCCCCCCACATCAGTCTGAAGATTGGCCTCGACCCAAAATGTCACCTATTTCCTTCGCTCCAAAGATGCTGCCTCACCCGCTGAGTTTCTCCAGCATTTTTGTCTGCCTTCGATACTCCAGCATCTGCAGTTCCTTCTTAAACATCCTTAAACGTCAAATCTCCACAATGCTGCCTGAACTGCAGTCTTGCCAAATTTCCAGCATAAATTTCATCTCCTCCCATTTAAAATAAGGGATAAACTCTAAAATCATGTACCACAGTGGAGCAAATGCTTTATATATACCATTGTATTTAATCTCTTTTAAGTACTTCATTTAAATCTTACATTAAAGCCATCAGCTAGTCACGAAACATTAACTGCAGTTTACCTTGGCGTGATATTTGACTCAGCATTGAAATTTGACAAACAAATCAATGCCGTGGTAAAAGCTAGCTTCTTCCAGCTTCGGACGATAGCTAAAATAAAACAATTCCTCCAGTTTGATTACCTCGAAAAGATCATCCACACATTTATCTCCTCCCACCTAGATTACTGCAACTCCCTCTACACTGGCATCAGCCAATCGTCCCTGTCCCGTCTGCAACTGGTCCAAAACGCCATAGCGAGACTCCTAACGGGCACCCGAAAAAGGGACCACATCACCCCGATTCTGGCCTCTCTCCACTGGCTCCCTGTGCGGTTCCGAATACATTTCAAGATCCTCCTTTATGTCTACAAAGCCCTTAACGGGCTTGCCCCCACCTACATCAAAAGTCTGCTTACCCACCACACCACCTCCAGGTCCCTCAGATCGGCCGACTTGGGGTTACTGAACATCCCGCGGTCTAGGCATAAGCTCAGGGGCGACCGCGCCTTTGTGGTTGCAGCTCCTAGACTGTGGGACAACATCCCTCTTCCCATCAGAACTGCCCCCTCCATCGACTCCTTTAAGTCGAGACTTAAAACTCATCTCTACTCTCAAGCCTTTCTTGACGTCCTCTGAGTGAGGGCTATATGTATGTATTTATGTATGTACTTAATCTATGAACCAATGTTGTATAACGTTAGTACCTCCACCAATGTAAAGCACTTTGGCCAACAAGAGTTGTTTTTTAAATGTGCTATGGAAATAAAAGTGACTTGACTTGACTTAAAAACAATCAATGTGAAAGTTTACAAATGAGATCATAATCAGAAGCAGAACTGTAACAGGGAAGTATTCTGGATACAGAACAACTTTATGACATTCATGTATCAAGTTAATGGTCACCAGTAGCCCATTTGTTCACATATCATGGCACTCAAGTCTTCATTCATTTCACACCAGCTCACATGGGTTGGACCAGCACTTTCCTTACAATCCATAAAAAATGCCTTGAAGCCTCATTTCTATAATTAAAAATCCTATCGTTTCATTGGCAAATTGAGAAATACTATATTTGATTCCCTCAACCCAATGGGCAAGCACGGTGGTGCAGCCAGGAGAGTTGCTGCCTCATAGCTCCAGCAACCCAGATTTAATTCAGTAGTGAGTGGAGTTTGCTTGTACCCGACAGTGTGGGTTTCCAAAGGGTGCTCCAATTTTCTTCCACGTGCCTAAGACATGCAGATTGGTAACATTATTCGGCTGTTATAAATTGCCTTTAGTGTGTATCAAGTGGCAGAATCTGGCAAAAGTTGAAAGCATATAGGAAGATTAAAATGAGATTCATGTAAATAAATTCTTGATGGTCAATGTGGGCTCTGTGAACCAAAAGGGCTGTTTTCATGCTGAGTTTATGACTCAAATCATTGGTGAATACTTGGGCAGTTGAGGTTCTGTGCTGATCATCGTCTGCCACCTCTGCAAACCAATTTTCAATTCATGCAAGTATATTAATGTTATTCTCATGTGCTTTAATTCACATGTTAACCTTTTGTGTGGGGCATTATCCAGGGGCATCTGAAAACTGAAATATACAACATTCACTATTGTTACATCACTAAAAACTGGGTTTGTCAATTTCCTTTTCAGAAATCCATGTTGATTTAGTCAAACCCAATTCATATTAGAATCAGTGTATTTAATTTCTTCTTAAAAAAGGTGAGGTTACAGATTATGATCCAACCTGAAATAATTTTTCCATAATCTATGGAATATTGGAAGAGGTCAACCAATGTCACCATCTTTTCCAGTTACCTCTTTTAGTACAGTGGGATGCATATTATCTTTCAGTCTTAATAATTTTGCCAATGCTTTTTATTTAAACAATTTCTGTTAATTTCCCCTTTTCATTATTCTACTATTGATTCCCTATCATGTTTGGGAAAGTTGTTTCTCTTCCAACAAGACAACAAAGTATTTGTTTAGATATCTGATCTTTTTCTGTTACCATAATGTATCATTACTGACTTTAAGGGACCCATACTTTTTTCACTAGTCTTAAACCTTTTACGCATTTGTAACTTTATAATCCCCTAATATGTTTCTTACAAGTATACTCTCACACTTCAATTTTACTCCCTTGTTCTTTTTTGCTCAATTTGAAACAGCTCCCAACATTCAGGCCTACTACTTCTCCCGGTAATTTTATATGACTGCCCCTTGGATCTAATGCAATCTTTAAATTCTTTTTTTTTGCTCTGGTTGGGTCGCTTTTCCTTACATTTTTGCACCAAATGTATAACTGTTGCAGTTTCTGCACCTTTCACTTAAAATATTAGCTATTGCATGTTTATTTTTATACCTTTCAATAGAGTTCACCAATCTCTTGCAGACACCTCAGCCACTCACTGATAAGTGTATAGGAAGGAACTGTAGATGCTGGATTAAACTAAAGATAGGCACGAAAAGCTGGAGTAATTTAGCTGGACAACTGAGAGAGAAAGAATGGGTGATGTTTTGGGTTTCACTGATAAGGGCAGGTTCTTCAGTGCTGCTCAGCAAACAAGGGCTTATCTATCTGGGAGCTGAGAATAGAGTTGAACTTTTTAAAAACAGATTCAGCATCTAACCATATCCTTGAGATGCATACCCTTGGCTCCATTTCTCAACAAACTATCCAGTTCAACCTTGCCATCACTCCTCACCAACTACTTGATAAAGCTCTATGCCAGTTGAAAAACATCAGGGCATTGTGAACAACAGCATCCCTGCTGAAGTTCTGAAACCTGGAAGACTTCAATCACAAATCCACAACTTCAACTCCCACCTCTTGGATGAGGAGGATGTTTCAGGTCATCAAAATAAGCCAGAAACATGACTACTCTCATGGAAGGACACAAATCTGTGATAACTACAGAGAGATCTCCCAGCATTGTATCATGATGAAACTCGTTACCAGGATCATCCTCAACTACCTCCTCCCACTCACCACAGAGCTGTTCATGGAACCACAATGTGAAGTATATCACTCTACAGGCACAAAGAAACTGAGCTTCACCACACGTCAACTAATTTGCAATAGAAAGGCAGGGAATAGCATCAACCACTCTACCTGGCCTTACTGATCTCAAAAGCATTCAATGTCATGAAGAGGGTTTATGGAAAATCAATCTGAAATTTTGCCAGCAGACATCCACCTCCATCTTACATCTGTTTCATGACACCACACAAGCTGTGATAGTATCCACAATGGATCCACGGTAATCAAAACCTCAGTGCAGAGGAAGAAAGGCCGTGTTGTTACCCCAACAGTTTATTCTAGTTTTCTTGCCACAATACTGCACCTCACTTGCAACAAGCTTTCCACGTGAGTGAAACTATCTGTAGGACAAATGAGAAACTGTTTTAACGTGGTCACACTACATCCCCTGCTCCCACATTTACATTTACCACAACCAACTATCAAGCTGCATTATGCAGACAAAGCTTAAGTACACAAAAACTGTGAGACTGAGTTCCAGGTCATCATTGACTCATTCATTGAAGGAGACAAGAGAATGGGTCTTGCACTTAACATTTGCACCACAAAGATCCTCTTTCAACCTGTTCAGCTAAACATCACTCTCTGACAATAAAAGCTACATATCAACATCCTAATGATTGGCTTCAGTGTGCCTGACCAACTTTCAGCCATCTGAGGAAACAAGTCTGAAGGTTAATACCAAAGATCTTATAGCAGAGTATATAAGATCTTTGGTTAATACCTCAAACCTAAGGCACAAAGATCATGGTCCACAAGGGAGTAGTGATCACATGTGTAGGAAAGAGCTGCAGAGGCTGGTTTACACCAAAGATGGACACAAAATGCTGGAGTAACTCAGCGGGACAGGCAGTGACTGAAGAGAAGGAATGGGTGACATGATGGGTCGAAACCCTTCTTCAAACCCATTCCTTCGCTCCAGAAATGCTGCTTGTCCTGCCGAGTTACTCCAGCATTTTGTGTCTATCAGCAATGATCACATGCCTGACACTGGACTCCTGAAACAGATGTAATATTCCAGTCTCCAGGATGGCAAGGGATTACAGGTGGATAAAGGATATTCTCAAAGCATTGAGAAACTGTAACACTGCCAACTGGGTAACCCACTGTCAACTGGGAAACCATAGCCCAACCCAGCTCAGAGGAGTATGAGCATTCAGGATGGCAACAAGAAGCCATAGTCCATTTGTTAGGAGCATATAGAAATGCAGTACATTCTGAACTATCTCCATCTACTCACTCCTTCAGGTATTTTTTGCCCTACCTGTTGTGCAGTCTGCAAGTCCCACTTTGGCCTCTCCTGTCACTTCAGAACCCACAAATCTGAAAATGTGCAAGACATCCTCAGTCTTGGGCAACTCCCCAAGAAGACAAACTATTGCTGCCACTTGAAAAAGACTGAAACAGATGAGTTAAAGATACAAATGCTTTCTATTTCTAAACAAGAAACTAGACTGATTCAAATACACTGACCATGCAACCCAAAAAAGTGATGAGGACGCGGCAATGCAAACATTGCCAAAGCTTTGCTACATTAAGTAGGAAAATAATTGCAATGAAATAATTTAGAATATAATTACCCAGGCTAAAGTTTGTACATTTGTCTGGAACTCTTTATGCAAATCAACAGCAAAACCATCAATATAATTCAGATGCTAATTTTCTCACTATCCAGTCACATTCAATGAGAAATAGAAGAGGTCCAAATATTGCAGACATATTGCTGATGTTATGTCAACTGGGAGAAATAATAATAGCTAGATGACAGGAATTACAGCAGAAAGCAATGGTCATGGTAGTTAACTATGAACGAATCAATATGTTGAATGGAAAGGAGATACAGCAAAGTGTACCGGTGGAAAGTTGCAAACAGCAAACAAAATACAGAGGAAGTAAGAACTTACATAGCACATAGCATAATGTCTACAGAAATAGTAGAAGAGTGCGGGGAACCTGAAGATTGAGAAGTTGATTTTATAAAATTAGTGTTAGATATTTGCTTTACACCCAATTTGCTTTCATAAATACTTGTGTCACTTGCATACCAGCTTGTTTGTGAATCCTGCATTAGTATACCAAGATACCTCAGCACCTCAGAACTATCCAGTCCCTTCACATTTTGACAGTAAACTTAGTTGTATTTTCCAGTTCAATTGGACAATTATATATTTTGCAATATTATATTTCATTTGCCATTCACAACCTATTTGTATCTCCTTCTAACCACTTCCTATCTTCTTCACAACTTACTTTGCAACCTATCTTTATGTTATCAGTAATTTTACCTAAATCTTCTGTCTTAATATAATTTTTTTTTAAAGTCCAGAATCATTCTATGTGGCACACCACTACTCACATCTTGCCAACCAAAAAAAGAACCACGTCTGGCTGACTAACAGGAAACAATCTGCTCGTCAAGCCCTACATCCTACACCAATAACGTTTGATGTGGCATTTCATCAATGCCTTCTGGTAGTCCAAATATTATACATTCACAGAATCCCTTTTATTCATAGCATGTTACTTAGACATAGACTTCTTCGAAGAATTCCATTGAGTTGCTCAAACATGATTTCGCTTTTACAAAATCATGTTAACTTTGTCTCATTACCTCGAACCTTTCTCAGTACTCTGCTATTACATCTTTAATAATAACTTCTAACATGTTCTCAATGACAAATGTAAAGCAAACTTACATGCAGTTTCCTGCTCTCAATCTCCTTTTTGACTTAAAAAAGAGTGGGATGCTAGACTTAGAAAGATGGTTGAACCAAGTTAGTGGCTACAAATGATGATGTAAGGAAAATCTATGTAGTTCACAAAAAACTAAAATGCAAATGCTGGAAATCCAAAATAAAAACCAGATGCTAGAAATACTGAGCAATTCACTATGTATCAGTGGGAAGAGAAACAAAGCCTCCAATCGGAAACATTGATTATGTTTCTCTTCCAGCAGATATGGAGTGATCTGCTGAGTTTATCCAGCATTTTCCTTTTTTAATCTATATAGTTTGTGGTGCAGAAAAGGGATTCATCCATGTAAATGAGGAAATATGAAGCTTACCCAAGATGAGGATGACCAAACAGAAATGGGCAGCAAGTATAAGGGAAACAGACAATGAAAAATACCACCACCCACTGTGTTCCCACAAAGACTTGCCAGCAAAGCCTACTTCCCATATTTAAAACAGAATGTGTAGAGAAACAAATCTGGGTTATGTCAATAGACACAGAAAATGGCTCAAAGTCTTTGAATGATACCACTGAGATAGAAGAGAAAGAGAATAGCACTAAGGATTGATTCTTGGGGGACTCAGGAAGTAATTAGAATTCCACTTCTTCTCATTAGGACTGGATAGATAACAAAATCAAATGAGATCAAATCGAGGGACTACACAAAAGAGGGCACATGTGTTTAAAGGTGTTGCGAGGTTGGGGAGAATGAGCAGGAAAACACTATGGTCACGATCATTCTCAGAGGCAATAATATGTGATATTTATTAGAACTGGTTCACTACTGTAATAGAGATGAAATTTGATTCCGGCGATTCTGACGTGGAATTGAAGGAAGTTAGAAGATTTGTTTAGGAAGCAACATCTTCAAAAACCGAGTAATGGAAAGAAGAAAATTAAATGAGTTTACTTGAACTGGGGTTGCACTTTCCCACACAGCATCATGACAAAACACAACTTGCCCGCAAGCTCATCATATATTGCGTGCAAACATATGGGGGGGGGGGGGGGGGGGGGGGGGGGAGAAGGGTGGTAGGGGTGGATGGTGGTTTACCAGATGATTTGTAATGGAAACAAGCTTGCTTTAATTTGGTTTTGGTTCAGAATGTAGCTGGTTGAAAGGAGAGCTGCATTTCATTTAAAAATACAAAGAGTCATCAGTTATGCTGCAATGTTCCAAAACAAGATTTTGAGTGAAACAGTTGATAACATGCTCCCTTATTTATACTACAAACAACTCACCGCATCACTTCATTCACAAGCGAATTAAGGGCAATAGGATGGCAATTAGATTGAACTTGTCTTGATTTCTGGACACAACTGGGCAATATTTTGTATTTGACAAATAGATGTAGGTGTCGTTGGAATCGCTTGGCATGAGGCAACGCCAGTTTTTGAGCCTTTCTTCAGCATTTCGACACTAACTGCCCTTGCTGTTCAGTGTGCTTCCTCCTGTCATTTTTACATTCCTCCCCATTCTCACCTCTCAGCCTATTGTTCTTCTATTCTACTTTGGTCACAGAACTGTAGCTCTTCTGACCCTCAGACATACTTCCTGCCTTGGCTCCAAAGCTTCGAACTTCAAAGTCACATACTGAGCCACATCTTTCACTGCATACCTCCAATTCTTATTAACCACAGTTTACCATTTGTGCCTCACTCACCACTGCTATGCTAATAGCTGTCGCTATGTAAACACAAGCACTGGTACTGAAATTAAGAGGCATTCTTGAAAATGAAACATTTGCAACTGTATCAGAGGCAGAGATCTATCTAGTGCAGCCGTGATGTTTAAACCTAAAACCGTGGCGCTGGAAGGAAAAGCCGCGCCCAGGGCGCTGGAAAAGTGCAGCGAAAGCGAAAAGTCAGACGCCAACTTCCCATGGAGGGAGTGTGTGTGTGACACAGTGGCTGCCACACAATGCCCCGGACCGGCGGCAGTAACGGAGCTGCCTGCCTCCACGGCCCAGGTGTGGCCCGGCGGGCCCACTTCACACAAAAAAGGATATTGCCTGATGGAGGCGTCCACCTCGGCTTCGTCGGGTCCCAACTGGTTCTCGCCACCTTCCTCCTCGTCCACGTAGTTGTTCTCGTCGTAGTCGTCCACATTGACCCGACGGAACTTGTCAGCTCTCGTGTTCTTGGACATGTCGCGGACTCGCGGGAGGGTGAAGATCTGATCCGGGTTGGGGTTCGGCTCGGCTCGAGCTGCCGCTTCAACCGTCGCTCTCCTCAGCGCACTGCGAGCCCGGCGCTTCCGCAAACTGACAGCGCGGTGGGGTAGGGCGGGGCCCGGCGCTCGAGCTCGAGCTCGCGCATGGGCATGGGCACGAGCACGAGCACAATCGCACGGCATCGTAGCGCGAGAGCCGCCTCCTCTCTCTCCTCTGCAGCAGCAGCGGCGGCAGTGGCCACGAGCCCCTCCCCTAACCCGGTCACGCGAGGCTGCCGTTGGGAGCAGTCGCAGTCGCAGCCTTGCTACCGTATACCGTACTTTGGCAGCCTTCGGTGATGCAGCGAGACTAACTCGCAGGTCCGATCGCCTTCGAGGTTCCTGATGCTTACCATTTTTTGGCTCGTGTACAGTAAGTTTGCATTAAGAGCCATGCTCTTTGATTAGCTCCTATGTGTGCAGGACAGTGCAGCATTCCGGTTTGGACAATTAGAGCATAGCACAAAGCAGCGCACGACCATCCCACAGTGTCTGTGCCGAATATGATGACACGACCAACTCTTACCTGTCTGCACATAATGTATATCCCTCCATATCCATTTAAAAGTCTCATAAATACCACGTTTGTGTTTGCCGTCACCACCACCTCTGGCAGCTTTACCAGGCACTCACCACCCTCTGCGTAAAAAACGTGTCCCGCCATCCTTGGAAACTGCCCCACCACCTTAAAATTAATTCAGAGAACGGAGCTCCAATGTCAACATCACAACTAACCTTAGCAAGTTAACATTCAAGTAATTATATTAATCCAGGATATATGGCTGATCATTTTTTTCTCTCTCAACCCCATTGTCCTGCCTTCTCTGTGTAACTTTTGACACCTTTACCAGTCAAGAACCTATCAATCTGTCTAAAGAAATTCCTCCTCATTTCCACTATAAATTTATTCTGAGGCTTTGCCCTCTGGTCCTGTACTTCTTCCAGTATTGGAAGCATCCTCTCCACATCCACTTATTATTCGGTAGCTTTCAATGAGATTTCCCCTCATTCATCTAAACTCTAGTGAGTACAGGCCCAGAGCCATCAAACACTCATACATTAACCCAATAATCCCAATAATAGCACATCCTTTCTCAGATATGGGGTCCAAAACTGTTCACAATATTCCAAATGTGGCCTGACCAACCCTTTATATAGCTTCAGCATTACATCCTTGCATTTATATTTGTCATCTCAAGATGAATGCTAACAATGCAGTTTGTATAGCCTCCGAGAATGTCGGATGAATTTGTTGCACGGTTCCTGGTGGATTGTATATATTTATTACTTGAATAAAGTCTATTTTGAAATTTAAAATTTGCCATTCGTACATGCAGCCACACACGAAGGTGGCCACACCCGGTCCACCCTCGACCCCCAGATTAACTGGAAGACGGCCTGGGTGATCCCTGTGGCATAGGAGGGAGGGACAGACCACACGCGCTAAGATACATCAGGCGGAGGGTAGAGCCAAGGCACGTGGGCACCAAGTGTCACCACCTGCTGAGGTTCTACCTGGCCCTGGTGTTGCGAAGGATGGGCTTGGCACAGATGCCACGCAATGTGCCAGTCAGCTGGACATTGCCGCACCATCTGTCGTTTGTGGAAAGGTTCTTCCGGACCAACACCTTTGACCACAAAGTCCATCGGGAAGTGGTCAGCACGGAACGTCCTGCAGGCACTGCAGGTAAATGACTCCATGGATCCTGTGCCGTGGTTCCCAGAGCAGACTGCCCAGCTTGTCTGGCGAAATGCCTCATCGCCAGAACTCACCATCAAGCACCAAGACCTGGCTTGGCTGACGGTGAGGGGAGCCCTCCCAGTCAGATCCTTCCTGCACCGCCGGAACCTCACTACCAGCGCACGCTGCCCTCGGGACAGCTGCTATGGGGAGGAGACGGTTGCCCACCTCTTTGCAGAGTGTGGATTTGCAAAACCAGTCTGGAGAGGTTTGCAAGGGTCCCTGTCACGATTTATTCCAAACAGCTCTGTCACAGAGGTCTCTGTGATTTACGGACTGTTCCCAGAGATGCATTCAGAGACTGACATCGAGTGCTGTTGGAAGGTCATCAACTCGGTGAAAGACGCTCTTTCGTCTGCCCGAGCTTTGTTGACCTCCCAGTAGAGCGAGATGTCCATCGGGGAATGTGGCCGAATTGTCCGCTGCAGACTGCAGGAGTACGTGCTGAGAGATGCGCTGAAGCTTGGTGCAGTCAACGCCAAAGCTCGGTGGGGGAGGACCACAGTCTAGGGCTCTTCTGCTGCTGGACATGCGGGGGCAGGGTGTGGTGGAGACACCCCTAAAAAAAAATAAGGGAAGGGATTCCATGCCAGTGGGCCACATGCGTGGCAAGTGTGGGGGATAAATTTGTGTAAAAAGTATTGAATGTATAGCCTCAGAGAATGTTGGATACATTTTTTGCACGGTACCTGTATTGTGTATATTTATTACTTGAATAAAGTCTATCCATTCGTACAACTGATTCAACCTGCAAATTAATATTTTGGGAAGGCACTGGTAAAGCCACACCAGAAATGCTGCATACATTTATGGCGCCCGTATTAAAGGAAATATTGGAGGCAGTGAAGAGAGGGCTCACTGGGATGACGAGAATTTGAGAAGTTTGGGCTATAATCTTTAGAATGTTACTGAAGCAGAAGTTTCATTGAGGGTATTGACAGGATAGATGCCGAAAGGATATTTCCCTTACATGGGCTATTGAAAATAAGCAGCCATCATTTCAGAATTATAGGTTATCTTTTTAAGACTGTGAAGAGGGATTTTTTCTCAGAGATTACATGGCCATCCGAAGGGGGGGTGCGTTGGGTGCGACCGTACCCCCCTTTTCCCCCCCTAAGAAAAAATCACCAAAAAAAATCGGAAAAACAAAATCAACGTTTCCACTTTGGAAACGGCCAGTTCTCTGTTCTCCTGTCGCCGGGCAAGAGAGGCTGAATCTGAACCCAACGGCTGTAACCCCAAAACCAGACGCCGCTGCGGCCCCGATTGGACGTGGGCCCAGCGGGGGTGGTGTGGAGGTAAGATGGCTTGGCCCCGGCGTTCCACTCGCCTCCCCCCGCCGCCGGGGCCAAGCCATCTTACCTCCACACCACCCCCGCTGGGCCCACGCCACCCCCGCTGGGCTCATGCCACGCCCGCTGGGCCCACGCCACCCCCGCTGGGCTCATGCCACCCCTGCTGGGCTCATGCCACCCCCGCTGGGCTCATGCCACCCCTGCTGGGCTCATGCCAACCCCGCCACCCCCGCTGGGCTCATGCCACCCCCGCTGGGCCCACGCCACCCCCGCTGGGTCCACGCCACCCCTGCTGGGCTCACGCCACCCCCGCTGACCCTTGCTGGGTCCACGCCATCCTCGCTGGGCCCACGCCACCCCCGCTGGGCCCCCGCCACCTTCATCCCCCCTGCCCGCTGGGCCCGCGCCACCTTCATCTTCGCCCCCCCCGCGCAAGAAAGAGGGGGGGATGTGAGAGGGGGGAAAGGAGGGGAGAGCGAGAGATGGGGAGGGGAGAGGGAAAGGGGGATTAACTTTAGTGAGATTGCAAAATTAAGGTAGGTTTTAGAGCTATTATATTTTCTCCTCCATATGAATAATATTAAACAATATCAAATAATATCAAACCATTGGAACTGCTTTCTTTTAACAATACTGAAAAATATGAATTCCATAGTTTGTGACATAAATACACATTTTAATGGGATCATAATATACAGATACATTTCAATTTCGAGATCGGGGGGGGGGGGGGGGGTTGGGGGCAAATATACGTCAAGCCGATAGCCTAATCGTTAAAGAGTTAAAAGATAGCCTAATCGATAAAGAGCTGAGAAGAGGAATCAGAGCTGCCAAGGAAAGGTACTCTGAGAAGTTGAGGAGCAAGTTCTCAGCGAATGACTCTTCTTCAGTTTGATAGGGCATGCAAGAAATCACCAGCTATAAGAGGAAAGCCCCCCGCTCTTTGGACAATCATCAGCAGACGAACGAACGAGTTTTACTGCAGGTTTGAAAATCAGAAACGTAACCCTGGCACCCCCTCCCCCCCTCGCCAACCAACACAGCCAGACCCCAGTCTGCAAAGAATGGACCCTGCACCCTCTCCTTCCCATTCACCACTTCACACCTACTTAAGGCAAGACTCCAGTATGAAAAGAGTGGACCCTTTCCCACCCCAACCAACACTTCACACCCACTCACAGCCTGACCTCAGTCTGCAAAGACTGGGCCCTTCTACAATCACTGCACTCCACTCACCACTTCACACCCAATTACTCATTCTTAACCAGTCCTTGCCTGCTTCAAAGTCTCCACTATTGTCCCTGTACCCAAAAAGGTAAGGATTACTGGTCTTATTGACTACAGGCTTATCGCACTGACCTCTGTAGTCGTGAAGACCGTTGAAAGGCTTGTGCTGGCCAAGCTGAAAAATATCACAATCCCTCTGCTGGACCATCTGCATTTTGCATATTGGGCCAATAGATCTGTGGATGATGCAGTCAATCTGGGCCTGCACTTCATCCTCCAGCACCTAGACCGCCAGGGAACCAATGCGAGGATTTTGTTTTATTGATTTTAGCTCTGCATTCAACACCATTGTGCCTGAGCTACTACGCTCCAAACATTCTGAGTTGACTGTGCCTGAACCCCTCTGTCGGTGGATCACCAGCTTTCTGACAGACAAGAAGCAGCATGTGAGGCGGGAAAGCATATCTTGGACCCGCAAATGCTCAGCATAGGAGCACCGCAAGTTGCGTACTCTCCCCTCTCCTTTACTCTCGCCACACCAATGACTGCACCTCCACAGACACCTCTGTCAAGCTTCTCAAGTTTGCGGATGACACAACCCTGATTGGACTGATCCAGGATGGGGATCTCTGTACTCTTTTCAGTTTGACATCCTTCCTATAACATGGTGCCCAGAACTGAACACAATATTCTAAATGCGGTCTCACCAAAGTCTTATACAACTGCAACATGACCTCCCAACTTCTATACTCAATACTCTTACTGATGAAGGCCAAAGTGCCAAAATACATTTTGACCACCTGATATACCTGCGACACGACCTTCAAGGAACCATGCAACCATCAACCATTCCTCTGCCCACCTGGCTAATTGATCCAGATCCTGCTGCAATCTTTCACAACCATCTTCACTATCTGCAAAACCACTCACTTCTGTATCATCAGCAAACTTGCTAATCTTGCCCTGTTCTGTGACGTTTCACAGAATGCTGGAGTAACTCAGCGGGCCAGGCTGAGTATAGAAGTTGGGAGGTCATGTTGCAGTTGCATAAGAAGTTGGTGAGGCTGCATTCAGAGTATTGTGTTCAGTTCTGGGCACCATATTATAAGAAATATGTCATCAAAATGGAAAGGGTACAGTGAAGATTTATGAGGACGTTGCCAGGACTAGAGAGCCAGAGCTATAGGGAGAGGTGAAGTAGGTTGGGACTCTATTTCATGGAGCACAGGAGGATGAAGGATGATCTAATAGAGGTGTATAAAATCATGATTTGAATAGATATGGTTGAGTCTTTTGCCCAGAGTAAGTGAATCGAGGAGCAGAGGACATAAGTTTAAGGTGACGGGCAAAAGATTTAATAGGAATCTGTGGGGTATGTTTTTCACACAAAGGGTGGTAGGTGTATGGAACAAGCTGGGACTATCGCAACATTTAAGAAACAGTTAGACAGGTACATGGATAGGACAGGTTCGGAGGGATATGGATCAAACGTGGGCAGGTGGGACTAGTGCAGATGGGACATGCAGGGCCGAAGAGCCTGTTTCCACACTGTATCACTCTATGACTATCTTTCCCTCTCAAACCCATTCTCTTGCCTTCTCCCCATTACCTCTGACACCCGTAACAATCAAGAATCTATCAATCTCCTGAAAAATGTCCATTGACGACCTCCACAGCTGTCTGTGGCAATGAATTCCACAGTTCACCACCCTCTGACTTAAGAAATTCCTGCTCATCTCCTTCCTAAAGGAATGTCTTTTAATTCTGAGGCTGTGGCCACTGGTCCTAGACTCTCCCACTAGTGGAAACATCCTCTCCAAATCCACTCCATCCAGGTTTTTACCAGGCTGGGACAGATGTCAACAGCTTCACACCGTGTCCCAAAGCTTGTGTCCTGTCCTGCATCACCCAAGGCAGCAGAGATGTTATAGGAGAGGGCAAGAACCGTAACAAAGTAACTCATGATGGTTTGGGTAACATTCAGGAATGTCTATGCAAGTCACATCATGAATATTACTGAAGAACGGTCTTGACCCGAAATATAATCTATACCTTTTCTCCAGAGATGCTGCCTGACCCACTGAGTTACTCCAGCACTCTGTGACATGTCACCTATCCATGTTCTCCACAGATGCTGCCTGACTCACTGAGTTACTCCAGCACTCTGTGACATGTCACCTATCCATGTTCTCCACAGATGCTGCCTGACTCGCTGAGTTACTCCAGCACTCTGTGAAACGTCGCCTATTCATATTCTCCGCAGATGCTGCCTGACCCACTGAGTTACTCCAGCACTTTGTGACTATTTTCCCTTCACCCCTCTGCCCAAGCCCACTCTCCCCCTTCCTTTCCTATGTTCCTTTCCACCCATAAACCTCTCTCTGCCTTTACATTTCACTCCTCTTTCAAATCTGCTCTACTTATCTACATGCATTTTTCTTCTTCACTTTTTAGTCATAGAATGATGCAGTGTGGAAACAGGCCCTACAGCCCAACTTGCCCACACCGACCAACATGTCCCATCTAAATAGTCCCACTCACACGCGTTTGGCCCATATCGATCTAAATCTGTCCTATCCATGTACGTGTCCAAATGTCTCTTAAACATTAGGATAGTCCCAGCCTTAACTACCTCATCTGGCAGCTCGTTACATACACCCAGCACCCTTTGTGTGAAAAGGCTACCTCTGTTCCTGTTAATTTCTGAAATATTGGTCATAAATTTGGTGCAAAAATGCTCCAAAATAAGGCTCAGAATGCATCAGAGAGCATCTAAAACCCCTGAGCTTCCAGGGCCCTTAAGCGGGCCCTGGACCCTGGCATCGAGGGACTTCACGCTTCGCGCTCGTGATGTGCGCTGCGCGCACACTATTTCAATGTTAAGTTTTTTGTAATCCTGTCATGCCACCCCCTTTTTGAAAAGCTTCGTACGGGCCTGCAGATTTGTTACTGGAAATTTCTACCTAAGAGATCTTTGGTGACAGTCGTTGAATATATTTAACGGAGTCGTTTTAAGTACAAACGAGTCAAAGGGAACCTTTAGTGGAAATAAATGCCATCCCTATCATGTGTGCCCTATCTGTGACTCCACATCTATCACATAGTTGAATGTTTCCCAGCCTCCAATATATCCTATCAAACCACCTGGTGCAGGAGCCATCAGGGCCAGGTAATCAATGCTGGTCTGGAAGGCAAAAATGCTAACTTCAAGGTCAAGGTCAGTTTATTGTCCCATGTACCAATTAAAGCTCAGTGAAATTAGAATTACCATACAGCCATACTAAAATAAAAGCAACATGACACACAACTACGTAAAAGGTAACATAAACATCCACCACAGCGGATTCCCCATGTTCCTCACTGCGATGGAAGTCAATAAAGTCCAAACTTCTTCCTCTTTTATTCTCCTGTGGTCGGGGCAGTCGAACCTTCCGCAGTTGGGGTGATCAAAGCTCCCGCAGCCGGTGGTCAAAGTTTCCGCGTCAGGGCGATCAAAGCTCCCGCGTCGGGGCGGTCGAAGCTTCTGCGGCTTGGAGCAAAGATCCTATAGCGGAGCAAGATAGTCCACTCCTGCTAAATCCAATGGGCAGACGTGTAGTATGCAACGGAGCGGAACTTCGGCCATTTCAGTAACCCGACCCAACTTTGGTTATCCCTCTCACAGTGTAATCAGCGTTGCGGGGGAACAGTTTGTGTGATATAGGGTTATATTCATAATTCATGATTCTGTTAATTCATAGTTCTGTTAATTTTTGTTAATGATTAATATGTTAATAAATTATAATTCTGTTAATTTTCTTTTTTAATGTTAAAAAAAAATATTTTTAAATGGCTCATGTGCTGTGTTTGAGTTGATTTTTGTATTAAACTTGTACTCTGTAATTCATCTAATCACACTGTTCACAACTGCGGTATTTGGTAAAATAATAGCAATATGAAGATTCCAGTTTCTCTACTCTTGGAATGTTCCTTAATGGTTGTTTGTGTCTATGGAATTATTTTTCAACAATGAAATGGGTCTGGTCATCCCAATAGTCAGAGAGTGGAATGAGATATCGCAGTTGTGTAGACAAAGTGTTCAAGAAGGAACTGCAGATGCTGGAAGATCGAAGGTACACAAAAATGCTGGAGAAACTCAGCGAGTGCGATCTGTCTGTAATGGTGGGGTTATCTATATGAAGTATTTAACAAAATAAAATTTGTTTTGAGCAAGATTAACAAATGATGTGTAACTTAAGGATGATTTTATTCAGCGACCATACAACTGATTAGATCATGTAGGAAATCTAATCCTACACAATCTAGACACATACACACATACACACATATATGAATGTGATCTAGATGTATATAATCATATAACACACACATATATATTTCTCCAGATTTTTATATATAACTAGACTAAATGGGACCCGTTGGATCCCATGTTCACACGGGAGGGCTGGTCCCCCAACGCAATATTCCACATCCACCAATGCCAATATTGGTGGCCAGTGGCAGGGTGGGGGGGGGGGGGCTTTCTGGAGTGCTGGTATGGGTATTTTGGGCTGAAGGGACTGGTTTCCAGAGGGCTAGTATGGACATTGTGGGCCAAAAGGATTCTTGGGGTGGCAGCTCAGTCACTCAAGCCTGATGTATGGCAGCTCACTCACGGCTGGTGGGCTGGCAGTTGACTCACGGCTATTCCTTGAAATTCCATTTCAACATGGGTGCAAAGCCACCAAATTCAAGTGCAGTTTCTTACCACTTCAAACAGGGTGCAAGGCCACCAAATTCAAGTAGAGTTTCATACCACTTCAAGCAGGATGCAAGGCCACCAAATTCAGATGCAGTTTCCTACCACTTCAAGCAGGGTGCAAGGCCACCAAATTCAAGTGCAGTTTCTTACCACTTCAAGCAGGGTGCAAGGCCACCAAACTCAAGTGCAGTTTCCTATCACTTCAAGCTGGGTGCATGGCCACCAAACTCAAGTGCAGTTTCCTACCACTTCAAGCAGGGTGCAAGGCCACCAAATTCAAGTGCAGGTTCGTGCCACTTCATGCAGGGTGCAAGGCCACCAAATTCAAGTGCAGTTTCATACCTCTTCATGCAGGGTGCATGGCCAACAAATTCAAGTGCAGTTTCATACCATTTCATGCAGGGTGCAAGGCCACCACATTCAAATGCAGTTTCATACCATTTCAAGCAGGGTGAAACCACCATAAAACCACACAAAACACCACATAAAAACCACACTCACAGTTCAGTAGACATTCAGCTTGTTCAGTTGATTCACAGCTCAGACAGAGTCGTGACCTCTCCCTCCCCCATCTTGCAGAGACTGAGCCACACCCACACTTCCGTGTTTTATAATCCCTCCCACAGGAAGGGGAGTGGCCTTCATGGCGTGATTGACAGGAGAGAGATTCTCACCATTTTTTAAACACTAATAACACTTTTATTTTTCATTGATGGGAAAAATCCTCTGCACCTGATGAGCGGAGGGGGACTGAGTAAGATGGCCAAAAATCACAGCCGTAAGTGGTAGCGTTTTATCTAAAATCAATATGCAGTGCAATCAGGAAGTTGTCAAGTTTAGACTTTTAATCATTTGCCATTTCAAACCAACCACCACCAACCATTTGCTGTGCTTTATTTCAAACCAACCACCACCAACCATTTGCTGTGCTTTATTTCAAACCAACCACCACCAACTATTTGCTGTGCTTTATTTCAAACCAACCACCACCAACCATTTGCTTTGCTTTATTTAAAACCAACCACCACCCATTTGCTGTGCTTTATTTCAAATCATCCACATTTTCATTTTCAAACCACATTAAGGGCACTCAAGGTCAGTAAAACCACACTCACAGTTTAGTAGACGTGTTCAGTGTTTTTCACAGCTCAGACTGAGAGACGTGACCCTCTCGCTCCCCCATCTTGCAGAGACTGATTGAGGCACTCAACACTTCCGGGTTTTATAGTCCCTCCGGAAGGGGCGTGGCCTTCAGGAGAGAGAATCTCAACATTTTTTAAACATTAATATCTCTTTTATTTTTCATCAATGGGAAAAATCCTCTTGTCCTGTGCAGCGGAGGGGGACTCTGAGTAAGATGGCCAAAAGTCACAGCTGTAAGTGGCAGCGTTTTTTATAAAATCAATATACAGAACAACAGCAAGTGGTCAAGATCAGACTTTTAGTAATATAGATGATAAACTTTATTTCGGACTCAAGGCACAGAGAAGGGACAACATTACATAAAAATACATTGCAAACCTCCCCGCAACTTTACCCTGGCGTCCCAGCCCTGTTGATCTGGGCCAGACTCCCCACACGCTGTAGAAGGAACATTGGCATCTTTTTGCTTTTTATTGTGAGGTAGAGAGGTAGAAAGAAAATGCTCTTGAGGAGAAGATTTTTACGAGGATGTTGCCATGAGGACTTGACTGTATCTGAGACCAAAGATCCTCTAGCGATCTTTGGTGTGGAGGCGGAAGCCGGTTACGGAAATGGTGCTGAAGATTACCCATGACCCTACTACGGCTTTTTTCGTTGAGTGCATTATCTTGCTCCACTATCGGATCTTTGGCTTGGAGTTCCTGAAGTCGGTCTCTGACCAGAGACCATGAACACCATGATGTTAAAGTCCCGCGGTCGAGCTCAGAGGTCGATCCCTGGCAAAAGGATCGTGGGCTCCGTGATGTTAAAGTCTGCAGGCGACCGCGGTGGAGCTCTCGAAATCGGACTCCAACAAATGCCGCCAACTCCTCGATGTTAGGCCACAAAGCAGATGGAGATACAATACGGAAAAAAATCGCAACTCTGTCTAGGTAAGAGACTAGAAAAATTTCCCCCCAACTCACCCCCCCCCCATAAAACAAGCAAAAGAACACTAAAAACATACATGTAACATATACAAACAAACAACAAAAGAAGGAAGGGACTGACAGACTGTTGGCGAGGCATCATATGAATCAATTATCTTGCCGGAGAGGTACAGGTCCTAATTGGTGGAGATTGTAGTTAAATGAGAGGTGGCGATATGATTATTGAGCAGTATCTGAGCTGGAGAGATGTGGCATTTGAAAATGTATTCACTGATCTTGATCATATATGTAGACACATAGAACCTATTGCACCACGGCACCCGTGTCTCTGAAATTTGACTCCTGGATCACTCTCCCCACTGCCTGTACAATTCAGGGCATTTCTGCTATTTTGCCCCACAGCTGCTTTAGTTCCGATGAAACAACAGATAATCATAGAGTTTGCTCTCTCCAGCACCATGACATTCTTGAATGTTTCTTAGGTCAGAAAGGCTACCAGATTGCTTAACTGGAAACGTCACTCATTTCTTCTCTCCAGAGATGCTGCCTGTCCCGCTGAGTTACCCCAGAATTTTGTGTCTACCTTCTGAGACAAGTTAGCCAAGGGGGCAGCCTGGTAATTTCTGCACTTGTTTTCAGGAGCTGTGCACTTGAATCTCCTATTTTTCTGAGGGTAAATCGTTAACATTTATTGCACAACTTTGCACTCATTTATACATATATTGCTCAATGCAATATGTCACAGAAGCCTCCTGATGTGTATATTAAGGGAACCTATAATGTAAAGTTGAGCAATGTGATGTGCTTCATTGTGTAGGTGTGTAAGACCACGTGAGGTGGTGAGTAGTGTAATTGGACACCAAGAATTCTGCCTGGAATGTGAGTTGGATTCATTTAGTGACTCCCAGGCTGGAGCAGGCAGCCTGCTTGACGATTCAGAGATAGTGATCATTACGCCCCAGAGTTCAAACAATGTACTATGTTAATACTCCGGCACTCCCTGCTCGTCAAATAACACAGCACACAGTTTTAGCATTCCCCAGTTTTTGTTGAGCACATGGATGTAGCTGACCAAGTTCATGCTTAATGCCTATACCTGACTACCCTTGTGAGGGTGGCCGAAAGACAATTTCTTGAGTTCCTTAATCCTGCTGGTGACGTTACACCCACTGTTCTGTGGGTCGAGAGTTACAGAATTTAAGCCTCACAATGTCCTTTGGATATCAAGATTGATATGTGACTTCAAGGTGAACTTGTAGGTGACGTTGTACCCCTTCACCTGTTGCCCTTATCATTCTCCTTGGAGAATAGGTTACAGATTTTTGAAGAGGGATCAACAGGGCTGCCAACTCTCACGCTTTGAGCGTGAGACTCACGCCCTCAAGCAAACTCTCACGCCCTCACGCTGATCAGAAATTTCTCACGCTCAGTGGTGAGAAATTTTGTGATCAACGAAAATTTCAAAACTCGGATAAACTGCATGGTCAGCGGGTGTTGGAGAGCAGGGACTGCGGGAGGGATGGGAGCAAAACCAGCAGCGGGAACAGATGCGGGGAGTGGGGACTTGCGAGTGTTTGCGGCGTTGTCGAGTGTTTGCGGGGCTGACGCTGCAGCTCCGGCCATGGAGCACTCCGGACAGTGCAAGAGTCCCGGGCCGCGGAGCCGTCGGAAGCGTTGCGCCGCTGCCGCGAGAGTCTCTGTGCCGAAGGGACAGACTCTCAAAGGGAGGTGGAGAGAGAAAGGGGGGAGGAGACAGAGAGACAGTGGGGGGAGAGAGAGGGGGGTGAGAGGAGAGAGAGGGGAGAGACAGAGGGGGCGTGAATGGAGAGAGAGAAGAGGGAGAGGGCGGGGAGAGAGAGGTAGGAGAGAGAGAGGGGAGAGTGAGGTGGGAGAGGGGGGGAAGAGAGAGGAAAGAGAGAGAGGGGTGAGAGGGAAGAATGAGATAAGAGAGAGGGGGTGGAGAGGGAGGAGAGGGTAGGAGAGAATGGGAGAGAGAGGGGGAAGAGTGAGGGGTGGTAAAAGAGAGGGAGAGAGGGCGAAAGTGAGAGATGGGGGGGCAAAGAGAAAGAGGAGATAGAGACAAAGAGAGAGGGGAGAGAGAGCCAGGGGAGAGTGAGGTGGGAGGGAGAAATGGGGGAGAGAGGGAGAGAGAGATGAGAGAGAGAGGGGGGGAAGAGAGAGAGGTGAGAGGAAGAGACAGAGAGAGAGGGCGAGAGTGGTGTAGAGAGGGAGAGATGAGAGAGGGAGGGAGAAAGAGAGAGAGGGGGGAAGAGAGGGAGAGAGAGAGAAGAGGGGAGAGAGAGAAGAAAGAGAGGGGAGAGAGAGAGGGGGGGGGAGTTAGGGGAAAGAGAGGGGAGAGAGAGTTAGGGGAAAGAGAGGGGAGAGAGTTAGGGGAAAGAGAAGGGAGAGAGAGGGAGAGGGAGGAGAGAGGGGACGAGAGAGAGGGGGAGAGTGAGGTGGGAGGGAGAGAGGGGAGAGAGAGTTAGGGGAAAGAGGGGAGGGGGGGGAGATAGAGGAGAGAGGGGACGAGAGAGGGGGAGAGTGAGGTGGGAGGGAGAGAGGGGGAGAGAGAGAGAGAGAGAGAGAGAGAGAGAGAGAGAGAGAGGGGAGAGAGAGGGGAAGAGAGGAGAGAGAGAGGGGGGAGAGAGAGAGGGAGAGAGAGAGAGGGGGAGAGAGAAGAGAGAGGGAAGGGGAGAGAGTGAGAGGGGTGAGACTGGGGAGAGAGGGGGAGGGGAGAGAGGGGGAGAGAGAGGAGGGTTGAGAGGAGAGAGAGCGGAAGAGAGAGAGGGGAGAGAGAGAGGGATGAGAGTGAGGTGGGAGGGAGAGAGAGAGGGGAGAGAAAGAGAGGGGAGAGAAAGAGAGGGGAGAGAGAGAGGAGAGAGAGAGGGGGAGAGGGAGAGGGGGATAGAGAGGCAGGGCTGCCAACTCCCATGCATTGAGCGTGAGAATCACGCATTTCACCAAATTCTCACGCTGATCACAAATTTCTCTCGCTCTGTTGTGAGAAATTCTGTGATCAACGAAAATTTCGAAACACATATCAACTGCATGGGCCGCAGGTGTTGGAAGCGGAAGCAGACAGATGCGGACGGGGAGCGGGGCTGGAGAGTGTTTGCCGGGATGGCGAGTCCCGGGCCATCGGAGGCGTCGAAGCGTTGCCGTGCCGTGAGAGTCTCTGTGCCGAATTCGCCCAGGTGACCGGCATGGATCAGGCTGCGGCTCGGTGCATCCTGGAGGACAACCAGTGGCTGCTGGAAGTAAGTACCAAGCACTGGGTAGATACGGTGGAAGATAGTGGACTTCAAATGGGGGTGGTTGGTGAAAGCATCCTGCTTGCCTGCTAGATTTTCACTTACTGTAACTGCAGGAAAAATGTTCCCGATGTTGGGGGCGCTCAGAACTGTGGGTCACAGTTTAAGAATAAAGGGCATAAAGTTAGAACTGAGATGAGAACAAACTTTCTTCACGCAAAGAGTTGTGAATCTGTGGAATTCTCTGCCACAGAAGGCAGTGCAGGCCAATTCACTGGATGTTTTCAAGAGAGAGTTACATTTAGTTCTTGGGGCTAATGACATCAAGGGATATGGGGAAAAAACAGGAAAGAGGTACTGATTTTAGATGAATAGTCATGATCATATTGAATGGCAGTGCTGGCTCGAAGGGCCGATGGCCTATTCCTGCACCTATTTTCTATGTTTCTATGCTTGAGTATATGGCAATAAAACTCGATCACTTGATTTTGAAGCATTCATGCATGGTGGAGGTATTATGTCGTCATAGAGTGATACAGCGTGAAAACAGGCCTTCGGTGCAACTTGCCCACACCCGCCAACATGTCCCAGCTACGCTACCTGCTTTTGGTCCATACCTCCAAACCTGTCATATCCATGTATCAGTCTAACTTTTTCTTAAATGTTGGGATGGTCCCTGCCTCAACTACCTCCTCTGGCAGCTTGTTCCATACACCCATCACCCTTTGTGTGGATAAAGTTACCCTTTAAAAAGTTACCTCTTAAAAATACTTCATACAAAAAACATTGAAATCATACTTCTACAGTGCACTAAAACATGATTTTAATACTTCAAATTTCAAAAAGTTCCTACCCTGGGGGGGGGGGGGGGGGGACGGACACACACACCCTTCTTCCACACCCTCTCCCCACTCGGTTGCTCCACTCCCTCACCGGGTACCCCCAAGGCCAGTGATCAATGATCGCACAGCCTCCCCCCTTTCAAAAACGCTCCAATCCAATTTAAAGCATATATATTGGATTCAAGTGTAAATTAAAAGACTCGCTACAGTATGCACCATATTGCACAATTTCAAGCTGAAAAATGCAAATGTTCCACACCTCTTCCCCCCCACCCCCCCGGTCGCTATACTCCCTCGGGCTTGGTCTCTCGCGATTTCTCACTCCCAACTCTCACCCAATGTTGGCAGCCCTGGATCAAAGAAAGTGTGGGTAGTTATTACAGTACCTTTTGTGGATGGAACACTTTGCATGATGAGTGTGCACTCGATGTACCAAGTATGTAGCATAGCTAATGGGGTGTCAGTCAAGTGAGCAGATCTGTTATGGTTGGCATTCAGCTTTTTGATTGTTGCTGGAGTTGGATTCATCCAGGCAAGTGGAGTGTATTCCATCAGCATGTCAGAGGTGATTCATCAGGTGGATAACCAGCCTCTGGCCTCCTGTTGTGACGGTGTTAAGGCATTGGCCAGTTCCATTAGATTTCTTGTCAATGAACCCAGATATTAATGGTGGGGACACGGTGATGTCATCTAGTTGAATGGCATAGGGAGAGAACTTGTTGGATGTTGCCTGATATTTGTGCGACACAAACATTACTTGCCTTTAATCAGCCCAAGCTTGGCTGTGTTCAAAGATAGACACAAGTGCGGGAGTAATACAGCCGGTCAGGCAGCATCTGTGGAGAAAAAGGATGGGTGACTTTTCAGGTCGTGACCCTTCTTCAGCTCAGCGGGTCAGGCAGCATCTCTGGAGGATAAAGGATGGGTGACGTTTTGAGTCGGTGCCCTTCAGACCTGAAGAAAGGTCCCAACCTGAAACGTCACCATGCTTTTTCTCCAGAGATGTAGCCTAACCCGCTGAGTTACCCCAGCACTTTGTGTCTATCTTTCGGATAAACCAGCATCTGCAGTTCTTTGCTTCTCCAATGTGTTCAGGTTTTGTTGCCTACAGCGAAGTCTACTTCCTTATCTGAGGAGTTGCAAATGGAATTGAACGCTGTGCAACACAAGTGAGCATCCTCACTTTGAATATTTTGCTGAAGAGGAAGTTATTAATGAAGAAGTTGAAGATGGTCTGTCCTGAGGAACTCCTGCACAGAAGTTGTGAGTCAGATAATTGGCTTCAATAACCACAACTATCTTGTGTTGTGCCTCGTTCATTTTCATTTTGATTCACACTGATTTCAGTTTTACCTGGGTTTCTTGATCCCATAAATGGTCAAATGTTACTTTGTCGTCAAAGCCCGTCAGTGCAATATCTCTGGAATTTGACTATCATTTTCCATGTTTAGATCAATGCTGCAAAGAAGTCTGGAATCTTGTTTTAGGAAAGCTCAAACTGAACATCAGTGAACAATTTATTGGTGGGTAATTACCAGCTGATTATACTATCAGTGATTTCTTCCAAGTCTGCAAAAGCAAGGAGCATGGGGCCAGGAGGCAATGGAGCATAATGGACACAGAGGACTTACAACATAGCACATCAAGATTTCTTATCCAGCATTTAGCGGGATGTAATCAATAGATTTCGTAATGAAAATGACAATAGCATGGAGTTTCACACTGTGCTGAACTGAAGGATTCTCAAGGTGAAGAGTTCTTTACGGGCCTATGCAATCATATTGAGACTAGAACAATATTGTGAAGATGGGATAAGAAGTAGTCTATATCAGTATTGTTAGATCATGGCTGATCAATGCCTTCGCTTCATTCACTTTCCTTTGTTCCTTTGTCTTATGTCCCTGGCTAATAAAACCCAGTTTTGAAATTTGTACCCTGTTTACATGTACAGTTCCTGCAGCGAGCGCTCTAGTTTTCACCACCCATTGTGTAAATAAATAATTTCGACATCATTATTGAACTGTAAGGTTTTGCCTGTTTTCAGCAAGAGGAAATAGTTTCTCTTCAGCTACTCTTTCAATTATTTAATTATCCTAAATACCTTAATTAATTCACCACCTCATCTTCTCAAGGGAATAGAGGATGAAGCAGCATGCCCTCAATTTCATATTTTTTGCTCCATTTATGTTAAATCTGCACGGAATCCCTTAAAATTAGGTTTCCCTTCCTGAGATGCAATGTCATGACCATAATCACCAAGCCATGATATTTAAGTCCTTGTAGGATAAAACTACAGCTTTTTAATTCTTTTTTGTTCTCATCCCCAGGGTTTTAGAGATTTATCTATTTAGACACTGAAATCTAAAATAGTAGCATCCCATCATTTAGCAAACACTTCAGTTTATCTTTGTTATCTTCAAAATAGATTACTTCACAACACACATCACACTTTCCCATAATTAATTTATCTCAAGTTGTTTTATTGGCTCACCAAAAATTACTAGCTTACAAATACTTGGTGCCATCTATATTATTTATTGCATCATCCAGTTTAAGGTATCAAAGCAAATATAGTTATAAGGTCTACCATAGTTATAAGGCTTTTCATGAAAGTTTCTTTGCAAAAACATTGAAAGGTTTTGGCTTCATTCCTCAATAGTTACTGGGGGTCCCACCTATTTCGCCGACCAGTCCTACTATTCCCTTGATTACATTATATCTCTGTTTGCTTTGTTGTCATCTTCTTCTAGCTAACAATGATCTATTCTACATTTTCCTTAAACTGTATCCCTTTTAATGTCTCGTTTTCACACCTTACCTTTCCTTATGTTTGAGTCTCACTCTTCCCTGACTCTCAATCTGAAGAAGGGTCTCGACCCGAAACATTCCTTCTATCCAGAGATGCTACCTGTATCGCTGAGTTACTCCAGCATTTTGTCTCTATCTTTTTATGTAAATACAGTCTCTGTTTCCACTTCTTAATCAATTCCCCATCTAAGCTGCTTCCATATCCATGTAGTCTCATTGTTGTCCATGGTCTCCTACGTGAAACAATGATTCCTCCTCAGCACAGATGCTCTATTCCGAGCTTTTACATGTGAAGAAATTATCAGGTTGTCCGAGGAAACGATTCTTAGATGCGCACAAAGCTTTGTTGAGAAAATGCAACACCTTCACTAACTCCTGTGAATCTGACCCAAGATTGCTCAAAATGGAGGAAGGGCATTTAGGATGCCATTTTGTACCTAGGGCCCAAGTATCAGGTACACACGGAGACCTTGCATAAATGGCAGAAGGTGCTCATCATCTCACGAGCTACCCATCTATAGCCCTGTCAAGCATCCCCTGCCCCATCCAGGAGGAGTCTGCAATTCCATGTTGGCCTCATTATCCATGTCAGATTCCAGAAAACTGGAGACGAAGCAAGTCATCTTCAATCCTGAGGACTGCCTAAGAAGAATAAGAAACCTTGTTTAATCCTTCCTGAATGTCCAAAGAAATAACATGCACAGGTGATTCATATTCATCACGTTAGTTCACAAACAAGTAACGTTATGAGCCATGATTCAGCCATTCTCCTCACATCAGTTCTCTCTCTAATTCCATTGATCAATTGCTTGGTAATTGCCAAATAAGCATTCCTTGAACTTTCTCACATCTCTTATGTGAATTGATATTGTCAGCCTTCCAATCTTCAAAATTGATGGGAAGAGAAAGCCAGGGATGATTGAATTGATCTTCATCGACAGCTGGTGGATAATTTAATTTAATTTAGTTTAGAGATACAGTGTAGAAACAGGCCCATTCGGCCTACCGTGTCCATGCCGACCAACAATCACCCGTACATTAGTTTTATCCTACACATTAGGAACAATTTACAGAATCCAATTAACCTAGAAACCTGCACAGCTTTGGAATGTGGGAAGAAACCCATGTGGTCATAGGGAGAATGTATAAACTCCCTACAGACAGGATCAAACCCTGGTCGCTAGCGCTGTAAGGCAGCAACGCGACCACTGCACCATTGCGCTGCCCTAAGTGTCAACATCTTCAAATCCTTGGGCGTGCATATCTGGAGATCTGTTCTGGACCAGAACATTGATGTAATCACAAAGAAATGCTCATCAATGTCACTATTTCCGCGGAAGATTGAGGACATTTGGAATGTTGACGAATACTCTATTAACTTCTACAGGTGTACAGTAGAGAGCATAATGACTGATTGCTTCACAGCTTGCTTGGTAACTGAAATGCCCAGTATCGAAGGAGGCTGCAAAATGTGGTAAACATTACCTGGTCCATCACAGGAATTGACCTCCCCATCATCGAAGGGGAAGCGCTGCCTCAAAAAGGCAGCTGATATCATCATAGACCCACACCACCAAGGTGCCACTCTTATCTCGCTACTGCCACAGGAAGAAAGTACAGGAGCCTGAAAACAGTGACTTCTAAGTTCAAGAACAGCTCTGACCCAGCAACCATCAGATCACAGCACAACACGTACCACAACTCTCCCTTAGCAACTCTGACCTTCTATGCACCTTGGCTTGGTTGCCCTATCAATGCACTTCGGTTTTGCTTCGATTTTGCACTTTTAAGAACTGGTATCACTGGTTATTTTTTGTTGTTATTGTGTTAACGGGTCTATAAAGCTGCAAGTAAGAATTTCATTGTTCCATTGCTGGAGCACTTGACAATTATACGCTCAACTCATGGATGATCATGATCAATAATTTCCATACACATTCTTTTTATACTCTAGTTGGAATCAATTTAATTAACTTTACCTTCATTTGCTTCTCTGTGACCAAGACCATTAATTTCTATGTTAAATATAATTATTTCCTCCTATTGGTTTATTTTTTAATTTTCGATGAGCTCTGTTATTTTATCCTTTACCTACTACTGTGAAAATTGATGTAAAATAACAGTTAGTAAGTGTGCCATTTCCTGATTTCCAATATATCATTTAGTTCTGCCATTTTTCAAATCCCTTTAACTGCTGATGACTGTAATATATTATATACCTAATTGTGAAACTCTCATAAATCAGTCTGAAAAAGGGTCTCGACTCAAAACACCACTCATTCCTTTTCTCCAGAGATGCTGTCTGACCCGCTGAGTTACTCCGCCTTTTTGTTTCTAACGACTGTACAATATTTCATGGGATCATCATTGGAAACTACATGGAACACAGCACCACCTGCTGCAATTATTTAGAAGCTATGAATCACGACTGTGATTTATGCCAGTACAATTGTGACAACAAATATAGATATTCACACAAATTGTCACACAAGTTCCCAGCTAAATAGCTATTAATAGTTGCTGACAGACAAAGGCATTAGAACAGTTGAAGCCTTAATTCAGAACCAGCAACTGCAGACAACACGAACAATACCAAAAACAGCAGGCACTAATCTGGAAATTTGAACTCTGTGGCTGAAGTAATCGGTCCCTGACCCTTCTTTTCTTTGTCTATTTATTATTCCCATATCACCTTACATTTTGTCTTTTGTCTCTTTTGTCTTCTAGCTTGCTAGTATTTGCACCTTGATCTGTTAATCTATATCACCAATTACCTCACAGATTTTGCATATCATCTAACAGTCTTGCTTGAAGAATCTGCGCTCATTTCCTGTAATATGTATCCATGGACTCTCTCCTTCTACCCTGGCTTCCATTCCCGAAAGTGCCCTTGAAATACTCGTGCTTGTTTATTTTTAGTTCTGATTAAAATTTCAGATTCAAAACATCAACATCTTTACATTATTTTAAAACAGATGCTGCATATGGGCTGCCACCAAATTGCCTTCATTTTTTGCTTCTGAGATTTGCAAATTCCTTTACATTTTGTGATTGTATAAGCCTGCTGGGATAGTTAACCATAGCACATACATTATAGTATAATAACATTTTTCCATTAGAATTGGAAATAAGAGTAGGTCATTCAGATCATGGCTGTTTTATCTCTCTCAGTGGCATTTTCCTGCATGGTCCCCATATCCCTTGATTTTCTTAATATCTAGATATAATTCATAGATCACTTATTTGAATGAACTCAATGGCTGAGTCTTCACGTGAGCCTTCCGACATAGAGAACTTCAAATTTCACTACCCTTGATATGAAAACGTTCTGTTTCATCTCAGTCTTAAGTGACGCATCTCTTATACTGAGACTCCTCAGCCTCACGTTATTTTCTGCACCCATCCAGTCAAACCCTAAAGAAATTCTATTTGTTTTAATGAGATTACCTCATCTTTTTTAATTCAATAGTAAACAGTTCTAGTCTATTTAATCTTTGCTCCAAAATAGTCTAACAAATGTTCACTACACTCCATAAAACTATATAATTTTTTAAGTGGGATCAAAATTAAATTCAATGCTCCAGGTATGGTCTAACTATAATAAAGGCAAACACACCATTTGCCATCTAAATGCTAGCTTTTTTTTTTCATGTTAGCTGTTTGCGACGTGTACAAGGACACCTCGGTCCTTTTGAATATCAAGATTTCTCAATCTCTAATTATTTTAAAAATTGCTCTGCTTTTCTGTTTTGGACACAGTGAGATGACCTTACATTCTTCCATTTTAGATTCCAGCTGCCATGTTTCCCATAGTGTGAAAGGCTTGGACAGGATGAAATTTGTTACATTTATTAATTTTTATGTATAAAAGGAGGACGAAAAGGGGATGTAAAATAAATCTGGCAGGCAAGGTAAAGGAAAATCTGAAAGGTATATTATGAATAAAAGGTTGGCTAGGAAAATAATATGTCCCCTTAAAGATCAGCATGGCCTGGAAGGTCATGTTTAACTAATCTTCTTGAATTTTTTGAAGATGTTACTCGGGAAATTGATGAGGGTAAAGCAGTGGATGTTGTGTATATGGACTTCAGTAAGGCCTTTGACAAGGTTCCTCATGGAAGGTTGGTTAAGAAGGTTCAATGGTTGGGTATTAATGGTGGAGTAGCAAGATGGATTCAACAGTGGCTGAATGGGAGATGCCAGAGAGTAATGGTGGATGGTTGTTTGTCAGGTTGGAGGCCAGTGACGAGTGGGGTGCCACAGGGATCTGTGTTGGGTCCACTGTTGTTTGTCATGTACATCAATGATCTGGACGATGGTGTGGTAAATTGGATTAGTAAGTATGCAGATGATACTAAGATAGGTGGGGTTGCGGGTAATGAAGAAGAGTTTCAAAGTCTACAGAGAGATTTATGCCAGTTGGAAGAGTGGGCTGAAAGATGGCAGATGGAGTTTAATGCTGATAAGTGTGAGGTGCTACATCTTGGCAGGACAAATCAAAATAGGACGTACATGGTAAATGGTAGGGAATTGAAGAATGTAGGTGAACAGAGGGATCTGGGAATAACTGTGCACAGTTCCATGAAAGTGGAATCTCATGTAGATAGGGTGGTAAAGAAAGCTTTTGGTGTGCTGGCCTTTATAAATCAGAGCATTGAGTATAGAAGTTGGGATGTAATGTTAAAATTGTACAAGGCATTGGTGAGGCCAATTCTGGAGTATGGTGTACAATTTTGGTCGCCTAATTATAGGAAGGATGTCAACAAAATAGAGAGAGTACAGAGGAGATTTACTAGAATGTTGCCTGGGTTTCAGCAACTAAGTTACAGAGAAAGGTTGAACAAGTTAGGGCTTTATTCTTTGGAGCGCAGAAGGTTAAGGGGGGACTTGATAGAGGTTTTTAAAATGATGAGAGGGATAGACAGAGTTGACGTGGAAAAGCTTTTCCCACTGAGAGTAGGGAAGATTCAAACAAGGGGACATGACTTGAGAATTAAGGGACTGAAGTTTAGGGGTAACATGAGGGGGAACTTCTTTACTCAGAGAGTGGTAGCTGTGTGGAATGAGCTTCCAGTGAAGGTGGTGGAGGCAGGTTCGTTTTTATCATTTAAAAATAAATTGGATAGTTATATGGATGGGAAAGGAATGGAGGGTTATGGTCTGAGCGCAGGTATATGGGACTAGGGGAGATTATGTGTTCGGCACGGACTAGAGGGGTCGAGATGGCCTGTTTCCGTGCTGTAATTGTTATATGGTTATATTATTATATGGTTATTTGTGTCTAGAGCCACAAGAAATGGGGGAGATTAATATTTTTCATCTGATTATATTGAGGAGAACTGCTGATGACTACAATGTATTATATACCTAATTGTGAAACTCTCATAAATCAGTCTGAAAAAGGGTCTCGACTCAAAACGCCACCCATTCCTTTTCTCCAGAGATGCTGTCTGACCCGCTGAGTAACTCTGCCTTTTTGTTTCTAACGACTGTACAATATTTCATGGGATTATCATTTGAAACTACTTGAAGATCGTGAAAGCTAAGGAATGAAGGCATAGGAGTTGTGATATCTTGGATCCTATACAAATCACCAAAGAACAGGCACTTGCATTTTTAAAGTGCATTAAGATTCATAAATCTCCAGGGGCTGTTCAAATGCATCTTTGGAACATATAGAAGCTAAGGATGAAAAAAATGAAGGTTCTTGCAAAGATATTTACATCATTTTTGGTCATAGGTGAAGTTCCAGAAAACCAAAGGGTGACTATTGTACCATTGTTTAAAAAGGGAAGCAAGGGCTAGCAAGGGAACTACATGCTGGTGAGCCTGACATCAGTAATGGGAAAGGTTTTAGTTTAGTTTAGAGATACAGCGCGGAAACAGGCCCTTCGGCCCACCGGGTCTGCACCGACCAGTGTTTCTCGCACATTAACACTACCCTACACACACTAGGGACAATTTGCATTTATACCAAGCCAATTAACCTACAAACCTGTACGTCTTTGGAGTGTGGGAGGAAACCCACGCAGGTCAGATAGGATGTACAAACTCTTTACAGACAAGTACCCATAGTCAGGATCGAACCCGGGTCTCTGGGGCTGTGAGGCAGTAGCTCTACTGCTACGCCACCGTGCCGCCCAGGTGTTGGAGAGGATCCTGAGAAATGGGATCCACCAGACTGTGACGCACTCTGTAGACCCAATGGAGAAAACATTGATGGACTCACGGACTGCGTTACTAGTTACATACATTTCTGTGTGGATAACGCTGTCCCTGAGGAAACTCAAGCCTGGGTCACCAGTGAAATAAAGGTCCTCCTCAACCAGAAGAAGAGGGCCCTCAGGAATGGTGACAGGGAGGAGGTGAAATGGGTACAGAAAGATCTGAGGGTGAGACTAAGACTAAGACACAGCAAGGACGATGGAGCTGACACTTCAGCAGAACAACATGAGGGATGTGTGGAGCGATATGAGGTAGCATTACAGGCTACTAGCTGACCAATGGCCTGGGGAGGGAAAGCTATCAGGACTGGGCCAACGAGCTGAACTGTTTTTGAACAGATTTGATGGAGGGGCCTCTGCTCCCCGACAGTCTCTCCCCCTCAATCCCCCTGATCCATTTTCTCTGCCCTTTCTTTGTTGCGCCTGATCATCAAGGCTGAGCAGGTGAGGAAAGAGCTGAGCAGTCTCTGCCCAGCCAATGCCACAGTGTCAGCCCTAGGGTACTCAAGGCGTGTGCCTGCCAGTTGTGCGGTGTACTCCAGCATTTCTTCAACCTGAGCCTGAGCCTGGAGAGAGTTCCTGTGATGCGGAAGACATCCTGCCTGGTTCTTGTACTAAAGAGAACACATCCCAGCTCCTCCGATAACTGCAGATCGGTGGCTCTGACCTCACACATCATGAAGACACTGGAGAGGCTGGTGCTCATTCACCTGCGACCCCTGGTTAAACCCTACCTGGACCCCCTGCAGTTCGCTTACCAAATAAAGGTGGGGGTGGAGGACGCCATCATCCACCTGCTCCATCATTTTCTATGTTCATGTGGATAAGCCGGGAAGCACTCTGAGAGTCATGTTTTACCATCCTGCCTGCACTGCGAGATGCGGGTGGATGCTACATTGCTGTCCTGGATCACCAACTACCTATCTGGATGACCACAATATGTCAAGCTACAGAACTGTGTCTCGGACATGGTGGTGAGCAACAGGGGCCCGATACGGGACGATCCTCTCTCCCTTCCTGTTCACCTTCTACATCTAAGACTCCAGTTATAACTCGGACTCCTGCCACCTGCTAAAGTTTTCGGATGACTGCAATTGTGGGATGCATCAGTGCGGGGAGGGAAGCTGAATACAGAGGTGTAGTCGACAACTTTGTTGAGTGGTGTGGGCTGAATCGCCTGTAGCTCAACTCTGACAAGACTAAGGATTTAGTGGTGGACTTTAGGAGGAGAGGAACACCCATGTCCCCTGTCTCCATCAAGGGTGTGGATGTGCAGTTTACAAAGGAGTACGTACCTTACTGTTTACCTGGACAGTAAACTGGACTGGTCCAGGAACACTGAGGCACTGTATAAGAAGGGACAGAGCCGTCTGTACTTTCTGACGAGGCTCCACTCTTTCAACAACTGCAGTAAGATGCTGCAGATGTTCTACCAATCAGTGGTGACCAGTGCCACCTTCTACGCTGTTGTGTGCTGGGGTAGCACAGTGAAGACACCAACAGAATCAACAAGATCATCAGAAAGACTGGCTCCATCCTGGGAGTGGAGTTGGATTCATTGGGGGAGGATGCTCCTAAAACTGCGGAGCATCTTGGACAATACATCTCACCCCTTCCATAACACGCTGGGCAACCTGAGGAGCACCTTCAGCAACAGAATGTTTCCACCCATTTCCCTCCTTGGATAAATAAAGTTCTATTGTCTCATATTTAGATAGGCAAGGACTGATTAGGGATAGTCCAGCATGGCTAGCTGAGTTTTTTGAAGAGGTCATCAAGAGGACAGGGCTGTCTACGTTGTCTATATGGACGTTTGCAAGACCTTTGACACTGTCCTGCATGATAGGCTAGCCTGGATGGTTAGAGCACAGGGATGCAAGGTGAACAAGCCAATTGGTTTCATAATTGGTTTGGAGGATTTTTTTTCTGATTGGAGTCCTGTGAACAGTGGAGTGCCGCAGGGGTGGGTGATGGTAGTATTATCTAAATTAATGATTTGGATGACAATGTGGTTATCATTGTTAGTAAATTTGCAGATGACACCAAAATTGGTGGCATATTAGATAGTTCGGAAGGATATCTAAGCTTACCACAGTTGGGTAAGGTAGACCAAGGAATGGCAAATGGAACTTTGACGAGTGTAAGGCTAGTACACAGTGGCCAGACCAGGGCAGAACTTGCACGGTAAATGGTAGAGCCCTGACAAATCTTGTTAGACAGCAAGATCTCGGAGTATAGGTGCATGTTACCCGATGGTAGAGCGTCAGGTAGACGGTGGTGCAGAAGGTGGTTGGCACACCTGTCTATATTGAGAAGGATAGAGTACAAACATTGGGACATCATGATGCATCTGTGCAAGTTGATGGTGAAGCAAATACAGTTATTACTTTCAGAAGACATTTGGACAGATACATGGATAGGATGATTTTAGGATATGGGCAAAATACAAACAAATGGGTCTTGCCCAGAATACCAACTTGCTCGCCATTGACAAGGTGAGCCAAAGGGCCTGTCTCCATGCTGTCTAACTCTATGAACCTATGACTCTATGAACCTATGACTCAGGAACAGTTTCATCCCAAGAGCTATAGCGGCTCTGAACCGGCCCTAATGAGTGCCCCCCCACCCACCCCCTTTGGACAGTCTCCCTCAGATGGTCACGTCAATCAATTCAGCTTGTTTATTTATGTATTGTATTTATTTACCTTTCCTGGACATCAGTGGAGCTGCACACTAAATCTCGTTGCACTGACGTGCAATGACAATAAAAGATATATTATTATTATTATTATTATTATAACATTGGCTGACATTGGGATGATGGGCCGAATGGCTTTCAATTGTAAATTTTGATATTACTGTTATGCTCCTTGTACTCTGCATACATTGTATCTTATGCTACCCACTAAATCAGGTTAGGCCACAACTGGGGCAATTTCACCCAAATTTGGGGAGATTTGCATTAGAGGGAAGAAATCAAAGCCTAAGTGAGAGAGCAATAGATACATGGAAAGAACTGCAGATGCTGGTTTAAATCGAAGATAGACACAAAATGGTGGAGCAACTCAGTCTGAAGAAGGGTCTCGACCCGAAATGTCACCCATTCCTTCTCTCCAGAGTTGCTGCCTGTCCCGCTGAGTTACTCCAGCATTTTGTGTCTAAAAGATACACGTACATGGTATTGGGAGGTGGGGTGAATGTGAAGATCTGGGATTAATGTCCAGATCTTTCTGCCTATGTGGATGATGTAGAAGCAGTTTCAGTCAGGCCAAATGAATGGCATAGTTGTAGACACATACACACAGCAATAGATTCTTTGATCCAAGGAGTCCACACCAACTGTTAAACACTTATTTATACTAATCTTACATGAATCCCATTTTTATTATCCCACATTCTCAACAACTACCCCAAGATTCTACCACTCTCCTACATAGTAAGAACAATTTACAGTGGTCAGTTAACCCTCCAAATGCTGGGCCACTGGGGAACAGCAGGGGAATGTGGTAACTGGACAGCACTACAAAGAACTGGCACATATTACAGTGGTCTCGTGTTGTGCTGTGCTACGTGCTATGATTTTACAGTTCTATCTGCCATCAGGTAACTTTCCTGTCTGCTCTCAAATTCTTCTCACGAAACATATGGCAAAAATACTACATTCAGTTCTTAATGTTTAAGAAAGAACTGCAGATGCGGGAAAATCTAAGGTAGACAAAAAAGCTGGAGATACTCTTCAGACAGAAGGGTCTCGACCCGAAAGGTCGCCTATTTCCTTCGCTCCAGAGATGCTGCCTCAGCCACTGAATTTCTCCAGCATTTTTGTCTACATTCAGCTCTTAATATCACTCTATTCTTCCATTACATCCCTTCCATTTAGCCCACTGGCTTTTAGGGCATCCCAAGCAGTCTCCATGGATGAGATACAGAAATGCTAATGTCTTTGTTTTCCTGCTGTTGATGACAGCAGGAATGTGTCTTCTGATGGGAACTTTTGTGTTAACAGTAAACTTGACCAAAATTATAAAAACCCTTCACCAAGTCAGGCACTAGATGGCATACATGCACCTTGTAAATGCAGGCACAAGCAAGTGCAGACTCGGTGACCAGATCTCCCAGTTGCGAACCATTTAAACTCCCCTTCCCAATCCCATATTGAACTTTCTGTTCTGGGCCTCGTCCATTACCAGAGTGAGGTCGCACGCAAACTGGAGGAAGAGAACTTCATATTTTGCTTACAAACCCAAAGGTATGAACAACTCCAATTTTAGGAAGCTAATCAACATATCTCTTCCCTCCCAACACCCCGCCTGGATGCACACCTATTTGTCTCATTATCCAACCCCACTCTTTCCCCTTCCGCCTGTCCCATTCCACCTATATTTCTTCACTGGCTTTGCTATTTACACCCCCTAATCTCCTTATCTTACAGTCTTTTGAGTCCTTTTCATTTCTGGCCCTTGTCCACCCATCTGCCAATCAAAGACCTCCCTCAACTCTATCCACCTATCACTCGCCAGGCTTTATCCCACTCAACTATTTTCCAGCTTTCTCCCCCTGACGACAATCAGTCTGAAGTAGGGTCTTGACTCGAAATGTCGCCTGCTATCAATAGCCTTGAGACAAAACACCCCAAAGCCCTGTTCGTTGTAGCCGGAGACTTCAATCAAACCAACCTCAGGAGCGTACTACCAAAGTACTACCAGCATTTCTCTTGTCCCACCAGAGGCACCCTTAACCTACAAATCAATTAAAAACGCCTACCGCTCTGTCCCTCGGCCACATTTCTGGAAATTTGATCACTTAACTGCTTCTACTCCCTGACCCCAAAGAAAAACTGATAAAGGAGGATCCGGTACAAAAAGTTGTTCAGCGCTGGTTGGCGGACACTGATGATATCCTGTGTGACTACATTGAGTCATTGGACTGGTCCATTTTCAGAGATTCCGCAGCTAACCTGAATGAGTAGGCCACTGCTCATCAGCAAACTCGTAGAGCTTGCTGATGAACAGTGGCCTACTCATTTAACGAAGACAATCTGAGTGTTCCCCAACCGGAAACCATGGATGAACCTGATGCACATTCACAGGTAAAGGCCAAGTCAAATGATCCCGAGCGGTATAAGAAAGCTCTCTATGATCTTCGCAAGGCTATCAAGGATGCCAAGAGCCAATACTGGGACAAACTTGAGTCTCAGTATAATCATTCGAATACACACAGAATATGGCAAGGTCTGAATACTATAACTGGCTGCAAATCGAAGTCAGGCAACCTCACTGGTTGTATTACGGCCCTACTTGATGCTTTCTATGCTCATTTTGGGCAGAAGGCCAATGGGGCGATGCCATCCACCACATCAGACTCGGGTGTCTCTTTCCAAGGTCACTGTTGCAGAAGGTAGACAGGCCTTCCTGAGAGTGAACCCACAGCGAACAACCGGCCCAGACGGAGTTAATGACCGCGTTATTAGAAACTGCGCGGACCAACGAGTGGGAGTACTCACCTTACCTTACCTTACCTTACTGCCTATTATGCCTCCTGGCCTGTAGGGCAGCAATGAAGGTCCTCCACTCAGTAGTGTTGATTCCTTCAGTTGCTGTTTCTGTAACATATTTGTTTTACGAGACAGGGTTGTTAGCCCTGTACTCAACCTCCAACCTGGAGGACCAGTGGATCGCTCTTTGTCTCGCCTCTACCCTTCGACCTGCTCAGCATGGGCGACCCTAACAGGAGACGAATCTCCCGCTGGCATAGCTCTAGGGGTCACTGAGACACACAACCTCCCCGACCACGACAAGGTTGCAATCCAACGGGGAGGTGGGAGTATTCACAAACATCTTTAATCTCTCCCTACTCTGTTCTGTGGTTCCCACATGCTTCAAGAAGACCACTATCATCCTAGTATCGAATAATACATATGTGGTCTCTCAGTTCCATCTCAATTCCACCTCCGTTTATATTTGATTTATGGGACACTGTCGGCACATTTATTTATTCCATAATTTTATTTTCATTGGCTGCCTATTTTCATAGGATGACTTGCTTCTACTCCTGTTTTGAGGGATGACTAGTGATACTTCGGGCTATGATGGGCCTTGCAGACTCCAGCACAATCCAACACAATCCCCCATTTTTGCAGTCTGAAGACGGGTCTCGACCCGAAACGTCGCCAATTGCTTCTCCCCATAGATGCTGCTTCACGTGCTGAGTTACTCCAGCATTTGGTGTCTACCCCCATTTTTCCCTTTGCTTCTCTGTGCCCCACCTGGATGTGTACCCATTTCTATCACAATCCTGCCCCCACCACCCCCTCACTCCCACCCCTTTCCTCACCCCCCCCCCCCCCCCCCATCCCCATCCCATCTGGCTTATATTACATTACATACCACGATGCAGCTCCATAGGACTTTGGTGTTATAAGGAGAGATTAAATAGCCTGAGATTGTTTTCCCTGGAGAATAGGAGGCTGAGTGGAGACCTTGTGGAGGTTTATAAAATCATGAAGGGCACACAAAACAAAATAATGCTTGAACTTAGTGATCATTCAAAGGTCTCCATATCAACCCAAGCTCCAGTAGCTTCCAGACATTCTGTTTAATATCCAATCTATGACAGAATTCAACTTTTAAAAGCTTACTTGTCCTACAGTTGGCAATGTGGCGTCTTACCATAATTAAACCATTTGCTTGACCTCTAAATGAACAAACTGTTTGGAAAATGCAGTGTTCTGCTGCTATGTTAACAGGTCACCATTTCTGGGCTGCTTGAAGTTCATTTTTAACATAGATTATTGCATTTTGTAGGGAAGAAGTCCATTGTGTATAATCAGTAATGGTACAGTTTCCAATAAATGGTGAATTAAGTGTTCTAGTTCTCATCCCATTGATATTAGCAATTCTATAATTGACCAATTTTATCTTGGACCAATATGTATACTGTTTCACAGCACATCTACATATGGTTATATTGTAATTGCTGTTTCTTCAATGTTCCTCCTCTGACGCTCTATTTAACTTGCCTCACTTCTCAGAACCAAGTCCAGCAATGCTTCTTTGCACTTTGGCAAGAGTATATTGATTGTGAACGTGCCTCTGAACAATCTTCTACAACTACTCCTCTTCTTTGCCTCCTCTTGAACATCAAAAAAACTAAGGAGCTGATTGTGGACTTTAGGAGGGCACATCATCCGAGGACGTTCGCACCATTGAGGATAAATGGGGAAACTGTGGATAGGGTGAGCTGTTTTAAATATCTGGGAGTCCACATCTCTGAGGATATGACATGGACATCACACGCCGCAGCACTCGTGAGTAAGGCAAGGCAGCGCCTTTACCACCTCAGGCAATTGAGGAAATTCAGGGTGTCTCCGAGGATCCTCCAGTGCTTCTACTCTGCGGCTGTGGAAAGCATCTTGTCCGGAAATGTTACCATCTGGTTTGGGAATTGCTCTGCCCAGGACAAGAAGGCTCTGCAGAGAATAGTGCGTTCGGCCGAACGCACTATGGGAACTTCACTCGCCGCCCTGCAAGAACTATACATCCTGAGGTGCAACTCCAGAGCCAATAAAATCATGGGAGACCCCTTCCACCCCTGCAACGGACTGTTCCAGCTGCTATGGTCAGGCAAACGCCTCCGTTGCCATGCTGTGAGAACGGAGAGGTTGAGAAGGAGTTTCTTCCCAGAGGCCATTCGGACTGTAAACTCCTATCTCATCAGGGACTAACTTTACTGAACCTTTTTCCTTCAGCCCACAATATTTAACATGTAAAAGAATATGTGATTCTGTTTGTAGTTTGTTTGGTTGTTTGTTTGTTTGTCTTTTTGCACAAAGTCCGCGAGCATTGCCACTTTTCATTTCACTGCACATCTCGTATGTGTATGTGACGAATAAACTTGACTTGACTTGACTTGACTTATATTACTGCTATTCTAATCTTTATTTGAACAGTTGAAGACTTTTGCGCATCCCTGTTATTATCTTCCAAATTACCTCTTCAGCCGTGGAAGAGACAGCATTGAAGGAGAATTCCAATGATCTAATCACATCTTCATTACGTCAACCTTCGAAGCAGATAAATTCTGCTCATAATCAGCCTAGGAGATCGTTTCTCTTCATCACCAAGTTTGTGGATGATACAAAGCTGGGTGACAGTGTGAGCAGGGTGACTTGGATAGGATGGGTGAGTGGGTAGATGCATGGCAGATGCAGTATAATGTGGATAAATGTGAGGTTATCCACTTTGGTGGCAAGAACAGGAAGGCAGATTATTATCTGAATGGTATCAGATTAGGAAAAGGGGAGATGCAACGAGACCTGGGTGTGCTTGTACATCAGTCACTGAAAGTTAGCATGCAGGTACAGCAGGCAGTGAAGAAAACTAATGGTATGTTGGCCTTCATTGCGAGAGGATATGAGTTTAGGAGCAAGGAGGTCCTACCGCAATTGTATGGGGCCCTGGTGAAACCGCACCTGGAGTATTTTGTGCAATTTTGGTCACTTAATTTGAGTAAAGACATTATTGCTATTGAGGCAGTGCAGCAGGTTAATTCCCGGGATGGCGGGACTGATATATGATGAAAGAATGGGTCGACTGGGTGTGTATTCACTGGAATTTAGAAGGATGAGAGAAGATCTTATAGAAACATATGAAATTCTTAAGGGATTGGACGGGCTAGATGTAGGAAAAATGTTCCTGATGTTGGGGGAGTCCAGAACCAGGGGTCACAGTTTAAGAATAAGGGATAGGCCATTTAGGATTGAGATGAGGAAAAACTTTTTAACTCAGAGAGTTGTGAGTTTGCGGAATTCTCTGCCACAGAGGGCAGTGGAGGCCAGTTCACTGGATATTTTCAAGAGGGAGTTAGATTTAGCTCTTAGGGCTAAGGGAATCAAGAGATATGGGGAAAAAGCAGGAACGGAGTACTGATTTCAGATGATCAGCCATGATCATATTGAATGGCAGTGCTGGCTCTAAGGGCTTACTCCTGCACTTATCTTCTATCTTTCCATGTTTCTATCATGTAATGGTCACCTTACTTATTAATCCCAATCTCCTTTCCTATTTTGACAATATGTATCCTGGAATGTTCAGAATCCATCTCTATCTGATGCTGATGATGATGATGATGATGATGATGATGATGATGATGATGATGATGATGATGCTGATGATGATGATGATGATGATACTTTAATGTCACATGTACCTACAGTTGTGCAGGAAGGTTTACAGTGAAATTGTTTGTTTTGGATATAACAGTAAAATCATACTATAGATAAGCACAATCATGGATAAGTACAAAGTGCAACAATTGTAGTGTAATAGTAGACTCCCCTGAGACAGTAATAATAATAATGGATGGGATTTATATAGCGCCTTTCTAATACTCAAGGCGCTTTACATCGCATTATTCATTCACTCCTCAGTCACACTCGGTGGTGGTAAGCTACTTCTGTAGCCACAGCTGCCCTGGGGCAGACTGACGGAAGCGTGGCTGCCAATCTGCGCCTACGGCCCCTCCGACCACCACCAATCACTCACACACATTTACACACATTCACACACAGGCAAAGGTGGGTGAAGTGTCTTGCCCAAGGACACAACGACAGTATGCACTCCAAGCGGGATTCGAACCGGCTACCTTCCGGTTGCCAGCCGAACACTTAGCCCATTGTGCCATCTGTCATCCCACAAAGTTTCTTCCCACAGTACACAAAGACTTGCCACGTTTCTGGTGCCCACAAAGTTTCAAAGTTCTTAAGATTGCAGTCTTATCTTGACCTTAAAGGCCCATTGTCATGGAAGCACCAAGCCTCTCCTTTGTCCGCTGCCATCCTGAAAATGGCCCTTTGCCCAGCGTCCACTGCCAAACCCCGAATCCCTCATCCCTCCTCCCCGGTTCCCGGTCTTCGGAGTCGAGCAAGACTTTGCAAATTAATGTCGGGAATATTGAATCTTCACAAGCGTGCAGACTGGTGTGTCAACCAGTCATGAATTGCATCTTTCTGAATTTCACAATATTTCACAATGTTTTCATTGACAATTAACCTTGAATTGTAAACCATCTTTCTGTGAAATCACAACAAGCACAAACAAATACTTGATATGATTCAGCTACAGAATATACATAAACCACTTTAAGATCAATCCAGTCTGTAAAGGAGTCCAGTCTGACACACTGTAACTTTACTGAGTCTTTAATAAAGGCACATGTCAAACACGTCCCAGTACTGACTGCATCTAGTCTTCAGGCGTACTGGAACCAAGGGAGGAGCAAGGGGAAGATATCACAGTTATACTGAGATGACTGCGCGTGGTTAGTGGTATTGAGGTAGCTACATTATAGGTTGCATGCATAAACCATCTACATCCTTTCCCTTAGAAATCTAAAATTGAAGTTATAACAGTGGCAGTGTGATTATACAACACATGCAAATTTAAACGAAATCACCGTAGCGGACAGGAGGTTTGACAACCCGACCCGAGCGTGTGCGTATAGCACCATCACCCTCCCCACCAGATAGAAGAGGAGGCGCAGCAGTAGCAGCCGGGAAGGAGAAAGTCGGCGGAGACCCAACCGGGAATGCGGAAGGTGACCCAACCGGCACAGGTGATCCAGGAGGAGGAGACGGGGGAGAAAGAGGAGAAGGAGAACGAGCAGGGGAGGAGATCATCCGCCCGAACCCAGGAAGTGCAGAGGGAGGAGAACGCGGCAAGCGAACTGACCGGGGCATACAGGGAGCTGTGGGGTAATTAGTAATGACAGGCTTGAAACGCAACGGAGGAGCGTAGGGATCCACAGGAGGAGGCTGAGGCTCGTTAACGGCCAACAGGTGCTGGCGGCTCCGGCGGTAGACAGTTTCATCAAAGTCCACCAGGTAAGATCCAGGGGAATCGTCCACACCAACAACGGTTGCGAGTCGGGAGAATCCGGTGGCTGGCTGCATGCGGACGACCTGGCCAGGCAGCAGTGGTGAGAGCGGGCGGCAGGACTTGTCGTGAGAGCGGTGCTGTACCTCATGCTTGTGAGCAATCCGTTGCTGGACGGCGGCAGGCTGGAGGACCTTGGGCACCAGGGATTGTTGGACGATCGGCATCGGTGGGCGAAGCACGCGGGACATCAGACGCTGGGCAGGGGATCGCATGGTAGGGTCCCGTGAGATGTTGCGAAGGTTTAGTAGACCCAGGTAGAAGTCACCATTGGAGAGACGAGACTGCTCGAGCAAATTCTTGGCACTGCGGACAGCTCGCTCGGCCAGGCCGTTGCTCTGCGGGTATTCGGGGCTGCTGGTATAGTGAGTGAAGTTCCACTTCACAGCGAAAGCCTGGAATTCTGCACTGGCGAACTGACGGCCGTTGTCGGTCTGCAAGAGGACCGGGGACCCAAAGGTAGCAAAGTGTCTGCGCAGCTTACTGATAACCATTTCAGAGGTGATAGCAGGGAGAAGGTCCACTTCAAACCAGTTGGAGTATGAATCAACCAACACCAGGTAGTGCTTGCCTCGCCATTCGAATATGTCAGCAGCCAGCGAGGTCCAGGGCATGGCAGACGCAGGCTGCTGCAGAAGTGGCTGGCGCTGCTGATGTGGGGCAAGAGTGTTGCAATCAGGACAGGAGGCTGCTCGGGCTTTAATGTACTTGGCCATGCCGGGCCAATAGTACTGTTCTTGGGCATGTGAGATGGTGGCATCGGCTCCGGGATGCCCCATGTGGGCAGTGTTGTAGTACAAGTCGTATAGGGAGGCAGGGACGACCACCTGTGACCCTTGATGATGATGCCGTCCCGGAGCACAAGCTCGTCCGGACCAGAAAGAAAGGGTGGGCGCCCGCAGGCAGTGAGGTGCGTCTGCTGGGCCACCCTCGCTGGATGACAGCTGCGAGCTGTTGCAGGTCAGGGTCGTTGGCGGTGTGCTCAACCAGGCACTGCAGCTGCTTAGAGGGAACAAAGTTGACATTGAGTACCTGCAGATCCTCCTGCTCGTAGGGGTGCCTGTCACAGGAGGACCGAGGGGCCCGGGACAGCGCGTCGGCCACATGCATCTCGGTGCCCCTGTTGTACACGATCAGAAAGTCGAACCGCTGGAGCTGTAACATCATGCGCTGGAGTCTAGCTGGAGCGATGTGGATAGGCTTATTGAGGATGGTCACCAAGGGTTGATGATCCGTCTCGACGGTGAACCTGGTACCGAAAAGGAAGTCCTTGAACTTGGAGCAGGCGAATACAACCGCAAGAAGCTCCTTCTCGATTTGTGCATAGCGCTGTTCAGTGTCTGTCATGGTACGCGAGGCATAAGAAATGGGCTGCAGCGAGCCGTCATCATGGAGTTGCAGGCAGGCAGCACCGAGTCCGAAGCAGGAAGCATCACACGTAACTACAATTGGACGTTGCAGATCGAAAAACTTGAGAGTCGGTGTGCTAATCAGCTTTGTTTTGAGAAGGTCGAAAGCCTGCTGGTGTTGGGGAAACCAGGACCAGGCAATGTCTTTTTTCATCAGTTGCCTCAGGGGTGCGCTCAACTCGCTGAGGTCGGGGATGAACTTTCCCAAATAGTTGACCATGCCCAGGAAACGCTGCAGGCTGGTCAAAGGTTCAAAGGTTCAAAGGTTGATTTATTGTCACATACACCTAAATGTAGTGAAATTCCTTTTGCCAATGCAGCACATAAAAAAGAATACAAACATAACAATAATAAATAGCTTTAACATAAAAACATCCCCCCACAATGGTTCCCATTATGGGGGAAGGCACAGAGTCCAGTCCCATCCCCAATGTCCACCCATAGTCGGGCCTATTGAGGCCTCCACAGTTGCCTCTACGGAGGCCCGATGTTCCAGGCCGTCCTCGCCGGGTGATGATGTTCCGGCGTCGGGAGAAACCTCTCAGCGACATGGGAACCTTGGAACGGCCGCCTCCCTACTCGAGACCGTGGCTTCCGGAGCCGACAAGGCCGCGCCGAATGGAGCTCAACTGGCGATCTCGTCGAGAGATCCCAGGCTCCCGATGTAAAGTTCAGCGCCGCCGCCCGCAGCCGCTCCACAGACCCACAGCTCCACAACAGACCCAGCTCACCGGAGTTCCAGCTCAGCGACCCAGGCAAGGCACCGCCCGCCCCGCAATGGCGCTCCAGCGCTGCACCACCGTCCTCAGACCCGCAGCTCCGCCGATGCCGGTGCCGCCGCCGCCGATGCCAGTGCCACCGCCGATGCCGGTGCCGCCGCCGCCAGTGCCGCCGCCGTCGATGCCGAGGCTCCGGGCGGTCCCCTCGCTCCTCGGACCCGCAGCTCCGCAACCGCAGCCGCCGCCGCCGATGCCGATGCCGATGCTCCAGGCGGTCCCCTCAGGAAATGCCGCTCCAGGCCCGCTGGTAGGCCGCGAGGACGGGTCGAAAGTGCAGCCCGGAGAAAAGCTGCATCTCCGACCAGGTAGGGACCCTGAAAATTAGTTTCCCCCTTCCCCCCCCCCTCCCCACACATAAAAAAGCTAGAACTCCTTAAAAACAAAACACTAAACTAACTAAAAATAAGAAAAAAGAAATGAAAAACAGACAGCTGCAGGCTAGGCAGCCATACCCCCCTACAGGTCGGCGACACGTCACGTCGGTCGGGGCAGACAGTTCGGAGATAGCGTTGGTCTTCTGCGGATCAGGTTTCAGCCCGTGGGTTGTGAAGATGTGGCCAACATAGGGTACTTCAGCTACACGGAACTTGCACTTTGACGGGTTAAGTTTTAAGTTGATCTGGCGAGCGCGGTCTAGAATCAGTCGGAGGTTGTGGTCGTGCTCAGCAGCATCTTTCCCATAAACCATGATGTCATCCACGATAATGGCACACGGCAGGCCAGCAAACAGTTGCTCCATGGAGCGTTGAAACACTTCGCTAGATAAGTTGATGCCGAACGGCATCCGCAAACATTTGAATCTTCCGAAGGGGGTGCCAAAAGTGGTTAAGTCTGAGGAGTGTTAGTCTAGAGGTATTTGCCAGAATGAGCTCCTGGCATCAAGGACAGAGAACACCGTGGCCTGACCGACCTGGGCAGCAACATCTTCTACAGTCCTCATGGGGTAATGAGGACGCCTTATTGCCAGATTTAAGTCTTTGGGGTTGATGCACACCCGTATCTCGCTCTTACCCTTCTTCATGGTGGCGACCATGGTGGAGACCCACTCGGGGGGTTCGCCGACAGCTTCAAGCACTCCCATGTCAACCATGTTCTTCAGCATGGTTTCGACCTTGCCCTTCATGGCAAACGACATCCTGTGTGGAGCACGGACCACTGGTACAACCGACGGGTCAGTTGCGATCTTGTATACAAGGGGCAGCTTACCCAGAACATCATCGAATAGGTCAGGGTACTCGGAGAGTGGATTCAGTATCACCCGCACTTTGTGGACAGTACGGTCAAAGGACACCAGCCCGAGATCCTGACACACCTGATTGCTCAACAGAGTCACACAGTCACAGTCAAGAATGAAAAACGACAGGTCACGCAAAGATTTCTTCAGCACACAGTGGAAGGTGGCCCTCCCCACAGGTTTTAGCTCCTCTCCCCCATAAGCACGCAATATGGAGCGATCAGCAGTTAACAGCTCATTATTTCTTATCTTCCTGAACAGGGATGTTGACATAACATTCACTTTCGCCCCCGTGTCCAGCTTAGCAGTGAAGGACTTGTTGTTGACAGTGACAAGCACAGAAAGATCGGGGAGGCGAGAATAAACACTGGCATCTCCCATGGAAATACTGGGCTCAGAGTCGAGGGCAGTGTCGACAGAAGACTGGGAACCGAATTCGTTATCAACTTGTTGAAGGTTGTTTAAAACTTGTCTGGGTGCTGGAGGAACGTTCCCACAGGAGCGACAGGCAGCTGAGAAATGGTTCATCTTCTTACAGAAATTACAAGCTTTACCAAATGCTGGGCACTGCGACTGCATAGAGTGGACATAATTGCAGTTGGGGCACTTCTTGACAAGCGGGACCCGAGCGGCATAAGTCAGCCGCGGTGCAGGGCGAACGTTGTCTTGCTTGCGACGGGGCATAGCAACACCAGTCAGATTAATAGCCCGATTGTCAAATCCCACTTCTGACACCGTGTAAAGGTTCTCCAGTCTGACACACTGTAACTTTACTGAGTCTTTAATAAAGGCTCATGTCAAACACGTCCCAGTACTGACTGCATCTAGTCTTCAGGCGTACTGGAACCAAGGGAGGAGCAAGGGGAAGATATCACAGTTATACTGAGATGACTGGGCGTGGTTAGTGGTATTGAGGTAGCTACATTATAGGTTGCATGCATAAACCATCTACACAGTCAATTCTACTCAACAATTTAATTCCCAGAATTGGTCATGTGACTAGGTTGCTGGATGAGGTAGAAAGCGAGTAACTCAGACAAAAGGTTGCACTGCAAATTGATTAAAAGAAGTAAAATTACAAAGATTGAGCAAGACTGTAGTTGAAACCTGAGGTAGATCAGCCATGATGATATTGAATGGCAGGGCAAGTGCCAATGATTCTAGTCACTGTGATAAAGAAATGCTTTTAGAGGTCGGTTATGGCGCATATCAACACCTACCTCAAAAAGAACCTGGATCTACTACAATTTGCTTACTGCTACATCAATCAAACAGACCCTCAACTTTAGCCTTTCTCCACTGCTTTCTTAACTGTATCCTCTCCGTCACTTACCATCTCCATCGCTGGCAACAGACTACTGACCGACATCTGCTATAAACCCACTGACTCCCATGGCTATCTGGACTACACTTCATCCCACCCTGCTTCCTGTAAGAACCCTATCCCCAACTCCCAATTCCTCCGTCTACGTGGCATCTGAACACAGGATGAGGTGTTCCAGACCAGGGCATTCTTTAGGGAACGGGGGTTCCCCTTTATACACCCATCACTGATCTCTCATTCCCGTGTTCTCCATTTCCCTTTTATCCCCTCCCCTTCCCTGTTGCATCTTTTACACCTCTCGTTTTTGTCATTTACTCCACCCATTTGCCAATCAAAGCTCCCCCCCCCCATTCTTTCTCCACCTATAATTTTCCAGGCTTTGCCAGTCCTCTCTTCTCTTTTCCAAATTTTTCACTCCCCTTCAGTTTGAAGAAGGGTCCCAACCCGAAATGTGTCTGTGTATTCTCTCCACAGATGCTGCCTGACCCGCTGAGTTCTACCAGCACTGTGTTTTACCTCCAATGACAACTGTTTCTTTCTCTATGGATGCGACAGTTGTTTCAGCCAACAACGAAATCTGCACCCACACATATTGCTGGAATTATCAATGCTCTATGTACAACAGTGACAAAGTCAAGTGTTTCTCAGTACTTGATATCAAAGCTTCCACCCGAATATGCTGTTCAGGAGGACTTCAATGTCACGGGCACCATGGAAGTGGATCCGTCTAAACATAATCTGCTATCGCTACGAAAATTGTCCGGAGAGTGTACCTCTGTTGCTGAGTTCCTACACAAGCTGACTGCATACACTCCGGAAGAAGCAACATTGCTCCAAGAATGTACAATCAGCCAAAACAATAACCCTATGTGGCATGAACAACTAAAGGATGCAGCAGAGGATCAAATATTCATGGGGTCTTGACGAGGATGAGGACTTTCCAAAAGAGCGATGAAACGCGACACAAGCGGGCTTGTAAAGCGTGTCATGGGCTACGACAAGCCGAGTGAACACTTACCTGCACTAGTGCATGGACGGCAGCACGAAGATAAAGCGAGAGCCATGTTTGTGCAAGCATTAACTGAACTAGGACATGAAGACCTAACAGTCGAAGAATGTGGGCTGTTTGTCTGGAGAGACAAACCCTTCATGGGCTCAAGCCCGGATGGTATTGTGACATGCACCTGTTGTGGCAGTGAGCCCTGAGAAATCAAATGTTTTGTAAGTGCATACGGCCAAGAGCCAACAGCAAATCATTTGAAGTACTTATATGAAAGCGATAATGGGCAGATGAAGCTCAAGAAGACACATCTCTGCGAGGGAGTGTACATGGGGACATTGGGGAGTTCGATAACAAATAACCAAGATTCAGGACCGGGTCTGGATTGAGCGTTGTTGGCTCGCCTTCCACAAAGTGCTGAGAGCACACGCGGCTATTGCCTTTGGGGTCAAGCTGCCAATTCTTGCCTTTCTCGTCCTTTCGGTTGACCAGCTTGGACCAACGCAACCGGGCTGCTCCATCCCTCTTCTCTGCCGGAAATGGGTAGAGTTTGAAGGGAGTTGGGAAGAAACAGTTTCTCGTTGCAAATTTACACTTATGGCTGTCACACACATTCTGCATCCACTTATTCAGGTGGTACGTGCTGCTCCCACAGTCCAAAATTGCACAAATGCGCATGGCTTTGCCTAGTAACATATAAAACAAAACAAATAACAAAGTCAATCTTATGTTAATTCAAATAGGGTCCTGTAAACATGTCCATTACTTACCGGTACAAGTTACAATGCAAAAGAAAATGGTGCAAGTATATTGAATTAATTTATACAATCACAAAATTATAACAGAAAATTAGAATGCCAAATACTGATTAAAATTATCCAATGTTATGGGAATCAGAAGAGACATGATTAGTCAGGAGACTTGTGACTAAGTTTGTACAACACAACTTTACTTACACATGTACATGCAGAACTGATTCAGAAGTCTATTGATAGTTATAGAAATCATACATTTCATTTAATTCTCCCCCCCCATCAAAACAAAAGCAATAAAAAATGTGTGTTATTCATCGTCACGATCTCGCGAACTCACCAAAGCATAAAGCAATAAAACCAACACAATCATCGTAGTTTTGTACAAATGAACCATAAATACGCCTAAATAATTTTGCATGCAGTATTTTCTTTCCCCGAAGAAGCAAAACTGGAAAATGTGGATAAAACACAGGTCTGTATACATGCAGCAGCTCAGCTGTCGAGAATGTTTATCACGAATGACCTATGACCTGGGCATGCACAGTTGAAATACCGAACTCGCTTATACTACCTGCACTAATCTATTGAGCATCACTTCGTCTGTGGCCTTCTGTGCATTGGAAATCCAAGTGCTTGTCCAGACATTTCTTAAATGTTGTGAGAATACCTGCTTCCATCATTTCCCCGTGACACATTCTAGATTCCAACACCCTATAGGTATAAACATCTTTCCTCAGAGTGCGCTTACACTCTTTCTCGCTTACCTTAAACCGTACTCCCCATCCCCCTACTCGTAACAAGTACAGGGTCCCCCTTGTCCTCACCTTCCATCCCATCACATACAACATATAATCCTCCACCATTTTCGGCACCACCAACGGAATCCCACCACTGGCCACATCTTCCCATTTCCTCCCTTTCTGCTTTCCGCAGAGACCGTTCCCTCTGTAACTACCTGGGCAATTTGTCCCTTCCCATCCAAACCACCCCCTCCCCAGGTACTTTCTCTTGCAACAGCAGGAAATGCTACACTTGTCGCTTTACCTCCCCCCTCGACTCCATCCAAAGACCCAAGCAGTCTTTCCGGGTGAGGCAGAGGTTCACTTGCACCTCCTCCAACCTCATCTATTGCATCCGCAGTTGCAGGTGTCAACTCTCTACATTGGCGAGACCAAACGCAGGCTTGGCGACAGCTTCGTCCAATACCTCCGCTCAGTTTGCATTAACCAACATGATCTCCCGGTGGCCCAGTACTTCAACTCCCCCGCCCATTATGAATCTGAACTTTCTGTCCTGGACCTCCTCAATTGCGCAAATTGGAGGAACAGCACCTTATATTTCGCTTGGGTAGTTTACACCCCAGCGGTATGAACATTGACCTCTAATCTCAGATAGTCATTGCTTTCTCCCTCCTACCCCTTCCCTCTTCCCAGCTCTCCCACAAGCCCACTGTCTCCGCCTCTTCCTTTCTTTTTTCCTCTCACCCCCCGACATCAGTCTGAAGAAGGGTCTCGACCCGAAACGTCGCTTATTCGTTCTCTATAGATGCTGCCTCACCCGCTGAGTTTCTCCAGCATCTTTGTTTACCTTCGTCTAGATCTAACCACCTGTAGAACCTGCACCTTCTTTCCCTCAACTCCAAACTTGTCAGCACCATACTGATAAATGATCGCTCCCATCTCCTCTAACTTGTTTTTCCACTGTCACTTTCAAGCTCTCTATGCCTTTACCAAATCTATATTAACTGTTCTATAATAACTTCATTTCATTTGCCCTGGGCCATTTAATTCTAGGTTTCAGTCCTCTAATCCCTGACTGGCAGATTGGCCTCACCACCACCTACGTTGCCCTCTACAGTGCTTGTTCCCTCCTCAAAAGTGACAGAGGTAATGATGTCCTGCAAACTGTGGTTTTCTACCTGTCACTGGACTTCACTCAACTGATTTGATTGACTTCTCAAGAAGTACGTTCAATGCCCTTTGCTGTTGTTACTTTCTGCTAACCACAAGAATAGACCTGGAGCTTCTTTCCCTTTACCACTGAGCCACTGTCCTTCATTGACGCGGTAATCCTACTAATAGTCTTTTCTGTTCCATGGTCTGTAGCCGGGTAATCTACTTGTGAGCCTTCTTCCACCCCTGCTCTTGCAGATTCTAGGGGTATCATTCCATTATCTGTCATAGCTTTTTAGGGGTGCAGCAATACTGTTTACAATACAAGAATACTTTATACAATAATACTTTATTAGCCACGTATGTTTTGCAACATATGAGGAATTTCATTTGCCAAGTCAGTCATACAAATAAAAAGGAACAGAACACACAAAATACATTTTAATATAAAATCCACCACAGTGACTCCTCCACATTCCTCACTGTGATGGAAGGCGAAAGAAAAGTTCAATCTCTTCCCTTCTTTGCTCTACCGCGGTCAGGGGCTTCGAGCCTTCCATTGATGGCACGATCTCATTCCCGTAGCCGATGGTCGGGCCCTCCACATCGGGGCGATCCAGCTCCTGCATCAGGGGGGAATCTCAGTTCCGCCGCACTGGTGATCGGACCCGCTTGTCGAACCTTCTTCGTGGTTACAGCTCCTGACTCGGTCTCTCCCGAGACTGTGAGCTCTCGATGGTAAAGTCCGCGGGCCGCGGTTGGAGCGATTCCAGGCAAGGGATCGGCTCCGAAGGTAAGTTCACGCCCCCGGAAAGGGGCTCAAAGTCAGTCCCGAGCGAGGCCTCCAGCTCCATGATGTTAGGCCGCAGAGCGACCGGAGATACAATCTGGAAAACAATTGCATCTCCGACAAGGTAAGAGACTGAAAAAATGTTTCCGCCGACCCCCCTCCCCCATCCACCACATAAAACAAACCAGAGAACATTTACACAAACTTTTAAAACTCACTAAAAATAACAAAAATTAGACGAAAAAACAGACAGACCGTTGGCGAGGCTGCCAATCGTGCGGCGCCCCTGTGCAGTTTCAACTGTGTAAACCCTGTAGTTTGCATTCTACGCCATTGCTGCACTGAAGTGCTAACCCTTAACACCCCCAGCAGGGTCTAATCCCTCTTGTCAGCTGTCCCATGGATTTTCCCTCATTGTCATTTGCCCGATACCATAATTTTCATCTTACGTCTGCTCTGAGTTATCTGGAAAATGTTGAAACCTTTTGTTCCAGGAAATATCAATGACAATAAGGTGATTTTTGATGACATCCCAATATTTGTTACGTCACAACCTCGTTTTCCTCGTTGTCATTTGACCTATAGAGGCTGATCATGGCGCAAATCTACTCATACCTCGACACAAACCTGGACCCACTGCAGTTCACATACCGCCACAACAGATCAACGGTGAATGCGATCTCACTGGCTCTCCACTACGCTCTGGACCACTTGGACAACAAAAACTCATATGTCAGGCTGTTATTCATTGACTACAGCTCGGCATTTAATAACCGGAAGTGGCGGCGCTGCCCTGGCAGCAGCGGCTCACCTGCAGTCCGTCTGTTTTTGCTTTTTTGTGTTGTTTTTTTCGTTTTGGTTAGTCTAGTTTTTTGTTTTTTTAGTTTGTGTTTGGGGGGGGGGGGGGGTTGAAACGGGGCTTGCTGTCTATCCCTGCGGGGGAATGCGACCTTTTTGTCGTATTCCCCTTCTCTGCCTCCGTCTGCGCTGAGGCCTAATGGCGGAGCTGGTGACCTCGAGGCTCAGGAGGCAGAGCCCGCCAGGACTCGCCCTGAGCTCGCTGACGTGACGACGGTCCGGCTCGGGGCTGGAACAGGGCTTCCGTGAGGGGCTGTGACGCTCCCGTGAGGACGGCCGGCCCGAGGAAGGAACGGTGCCCCCGTCGGAGTGGCCGAGCTTGGGGAGGTACGGCGTTCCCAGCCCGAGGGAGGAGCGGCGCCCAGTCGGGGCGGCCCAGCTCGAGGGAGGAGCGGCGCCCGGTCGGGGCGGCCCAGCCCGAGGGAGAAGCGGCGCCCAGTCGGGGCGGCCCAGCCCGAGGGAGGAGCGGCGCCCAGTCGGGGCGGCCCAGCCCGAGGGAGAAGCGGCGCCCAGTCGGGGCGGCCCAGCCCGAGGGAAGAGCGGCGCCCAGTCGGGGCGGCCCAGCCCGAGGGAGGAGCGGCGCCCAGTCGGGGCGGCTCAGCCCGAGGGAGAAGCGGTGCCCAGTCGGGGCGGCCTGGCGCGAGGCTGAGACGGTAACGGCACTCACGTGAGGGCGATCCGGCTCGGGGCTGGAACGGTGCTCCGGTGGCTGGGACGGCAGTTCTGGTGGCGGTGACCTGAGTCCTGGGTTCGGCCGCGAGCCAGCGGCTGCGTCGGCGGGATTGGTGGACGGCAGCTTCGACCACCCCGGGCCGCGGTGATTGAGCCGCGGGACTGTTTTTAACATCGCCCGGTGGGGTATCGCCTCAGCGCAGAGGGAGAAGAGGAGGGAAGAGACTGCAGCCCTAAGACTTTTGCCTCCATCACAGTGAGGAGGTGCTAGGTGGACTCGCTGTGGTGGATGTTAATATGTGTTTATTGCTGTTTTTTATTGTATTGTATGTATGACTGCAGGCACGAAATTTCGTTCAGTCTTCGGTCTGAATGACAATAAAGGAAACCCTGTAACCCTGTAACACTGTAAAATCATTCCCTCCAAGCTGGTTACCAAGCTCTCAGAACTGGGTCTCTGCGCATCCCTCTGTAATTAGATCCTCGACTTCCTCATTCACAGACCACAGTCTGTTCGCATTGGTGGAAATGTGTCAGCCTCGATAACAATCAGCATGGGAGCACCTCAAGGCTGCGTGCTTAGCCCCCTGCTGTACTCACTCTATACTCATGACAGCGTAGCTGGTCACAGGGCAAACTCCATCATCAAGTTCTTCGACGACACCACTGTTGTGGGACGTATCACTGATGGAGACAAGTCAGAGTATAGAAGTGAAATCGACTGACTGACCAAATGGTGTCAGTACAACAACCTGGCTCTCAACACCAGTAAAATCAAGGAACTGATTGTGGACTTTGGATGGGGACCCACAGTCCCGTTTATATCAACGGATCGATGGTGGAAAGGTCAAGAGCTTCAAATTCCTGGGCATGCATATTTCCGAAGAACCCTCCTGGTCCCCGAAGACTGATGCAATTATAAAGAAAGCACATCAGTGCCTCTACTTCCTGAGACGATTACGGAGAGTCGGTATTATAAAGGAGGACGCTCTCAAACCTCTACAGGTGCAGAGTAGAAAGCATGCTGATCAGTTGCATCGTGGCTTGGTTCGGCAACTTGAGTGCCCAGGAGCGGAAAAGACTTCAAAAAGTTGAAAACATTGCCCAGTCCATCATCGGCTCTGACCTCCCTATCATCGAGGGGATCTACCACAGTCGCTGCCTCGAAAAAGCTGGCAGCATCATCAAGGACCCACACCATCCTGGCTGCACACTCATCTCTCCGCTGCCTTCAGGTAGAAGGTACAGGAGCCTGAAATCTGCAACAACCAAGTTCAGGAATAGCTACTTCCCCACAGTCATCAGACTATTAAACTCAACTCAAACAAAATCTGAACTTTAATTAGCCTACTGCACTTCATATGCTTATTTATGTGTGTATATATATATTCAATGGTACATGGACACACTGATCTGTACTGTATTATTTATGCCTACTATATACTGTTGTGCTGAAGCAAAGCAAGAATTTCATTGTCCTATCTGGGACACATGACAATAAACTCTCTTGAATCTTGAATCTTGAATCTTGATATTATAATTTTCCATCTTACGTCTGCTCTGAGTCTGGAAAATGCTGAAACTTTTTGTTCCAGGAACTATCAATGACAATAAGGTGATTTTTGATGACATCCCAATATTTGTTACAAGCCACAACCTTCCTCCACTCCCTTTTATTCTTTGATAACAATTGGAAAAAAAAAGCTGTTTTTCTTATGACACAACTTGCAACATCACACACAATTACCTTCTGGCTCAGCGAGATTGTCCAACTCAATTCTTACTTAAGTTGTCTGCTGATGAAACCCTCATTCATGCCTTTGTTTTCTTTAGATGTGATAATCTCAATACTTTTCTACCCCCACTTTGACGTCCCATCTCACACCAAATACAATTCACACATCACCCCTGAGCTCAGTGACGTATCTTTTCTCCCAGTTCAGAAACATTTGATTTGTAAATTCTCAGTCTTGCTTCCAAATTCCCCCACCTCTTCCTATATCCTCAATCAATACATCACTCCAAGATTATTAACCTCCTCCATTTCTGGCTACCTGCACTGCCACTTCCTCTTAGTTCTGGAAAATCTTCCCTGAACACACCTGTCCCATTACGTCTTATTCTTCCAAGAACTTTGTTTTAAAAATTCTTATGGGTTTGGCAACACCTTTGGTAGTAAACACTATGTAATTAAAATGAAAAGATCCCAAAGGATTAGTGTTTGGCTTTTGCATCCCATGAAGGCCAATTTTTGTCACCTGTTTCTATACATAGTTGCTGTGTGCAGTACTATCCTCAGTGTATGTTGGCTGTAAGCATCAGCTGAGCGTTATTGCCATGAGCTGCTACCATAATTCAAAACTGCATTACATAAAACTGCACTTCATGGAGAGATGAAGAATTAACTTGACACAAAATAGACATTGAGTGCAATATGGAAAAAAGGCAAAATAATTAAAAAGAGAAAAAAAATTAGGTTTAGTTTAGTTTAGAGATACAACGCGGAAACAGGCTCTTTGGCCGAAACCGCACCGACCAGCGAGCCCCGCACATTAACACTATCCCACACTAGGGACAGTTTGTACATTTATACCAAGGTAATTAACCTACAAACCTGTACGTCAATGGAGTGTGGGGGGAAACTAAAGTTCTTGGAGAAAACCCACGCGGTCACAGGGAGAACACACAAACTCCGTACTGACAAGTATCGAACCTGGGTCTCTGGCGCTGTAAGACAGCAACTCTACTGCTGCGCCACGGTGCTGCCCTCTAGTTGTAAGGCTAATTTAGATGCCACACCCTGGTGTAAAGTAGGAATCGTGATTCGTCGCAATATTTAATTTCATGGAAATTTGTTGGGAAATTGTTATGCTGTTCCAGTATTACTCACTTTAAAAATCAAAATACTATCCCCTCCATTCCTCTAGGAAAGGACATTCTCCAACTACAAGAAATAGCCCCCACCCCATCTCTTTCCCGTGCCTTCCACTCCTACACTGATGCCCACATGTTCTTCCACCATCTCCCATCTGCCCAATCCTGCTTTTTTTGCCTCCTTTATACACCCATCACTGATCTCTCATTCCCGAGTTCTCCATTTCCCTTTTATCCCCCGCCCCTTCCCTGTTGCATCTTTTACACCTCATGTCTTTGTCATTTACTCCACGCATTTGCCAATCAAAGCTCCCCCCACCCCCATTCTTTCTCTACCTATAATTTTCCAGGCTTGGCCAGCTTCTCTTTTCCAAATTTTTCACTCGCCTTGTTTGAAGAAGGGTCCCAACCCAAAATGTTTCTGTGTATTCTCTCCACAGATGCTGCCTGACCCACTGAGTTCTACCAGCACTGTGTTTTACCTCCAATGACAACTATTTCTTTCTCTATGGATGCTGAGTATTCACTGAATTTCCTGTGCTTATTTCAGAGATAACCCCACTCTTTGGAACTCTGGGCCAAGCACCATTATGATGCCTCTTCCATCTACGAAGAGACCCTCACTACTTTAAGGGCCGGTAGCTTCAAGTCTGTCAGCAGACAGGTTGTGCACCATCTGCATCACAAAGCAGCAGATTCTTATGCTTCTCAGCAGAACTGAAACTTATTCAAAGGAATTATATCCATTCCTTTTGACTGGTAAGCAGACCCATAGCAGAAGCGTCCACGGCGCTGGGCTGGAAACTAGAAATATCCTGAGCTAATTCTGCCACCACCATCATCTATTGCGACAAGTGATAGCTTCCACTGATTGTCACCGGAGGCTTGTGTCCTTTTCAGGACGGACGATGACAGCGAGGTCAACATTTGTAACAAGATGGACAAGAAAATAAGAAGGCTGGTAAGCTATAAAGTTTCCAAGCTTCATAGTTTGGCTGCTCCCATCAATACATTAATGACCTAGATTTGAAGAGAGAGAGTGAGCATCCAAACTTGATGGTGAATCTGTGGAAATCATCATCAAAGAAGGCTGTAGAGGCCAAGTCAATGGATATTTTTAAGATGGAGATTGACAGATTCTTGATTAGTACTGGTGTCAAGGTTATAGGGAGAAGGCAGGCGAATGGCGGTGAAAAGGAAAGATAGATCAGCCATGATTGAATGGTGGAGTAGATTTGAGGGTGAGAATGGCCTAATTCTGTTCCTGTAACTTATGAACTTATGAAGCATTAGTTTACTAAACAGTGATGAAAGGGTTAATGTAGTCCAATAGTGCATGGACAATGGAATGACTGAACACATGCAGATGTATTCAGTGTAGTAATGTGTAGGGAACCTGCTAATCCATAGTTTCATTGAGGCATTCAACACAGAAACTGATCCTTCAGTCCATTCTATCCATGCAGAACAATCAATAAGCGAGTTCGGTATTTCGATAAATGCAAGGAATCATGGGATTTGTCAAAGGTCATTCAGGATTTTTTTTAAAGCGAACAAAGCGCTGTATAAATTGTGAGTACATTTTCAGTCCAAGTTTTCGTCTTTGAATCTTGTATTTTCTGTTTAAAAGATTAGTGCTCTTTCAAAGTGCTTATGAAGATTGTACAAATATTTGTTTGTACAAATAATGCAAATGATACCAGGTAGAGAACTTGATATTTTGTTGTTTCATTCTTGTTTCATTGCCTTGGAAATAAACCAAATATTCTGATTTCTATTTCAGTCCCATTTTTTATCAAGTGTAATGTTATATTGTTGATGTCAACATTAAAGTATTGGAAGTTTGAGAAATGTTTGTACATGTATGTATGTTGCTGTAGTTTGTAAATTGATCGTAACAATGTTATTGTTTCAGTTCTATTGTTTTCTTCTACACGCAGGATCTCAGGAAACGATCAACCCGCTGTTGCGACAGTTGTTTCAGCCAACAACAAAATCTGCACCCACACATATTGCTGGAATTATCAATGCTCTATGTACAACAGTGACAAAGTCAAGTGTTTCTCAGTACTTGATATCAAAGCTTCCACCCGAATATGCTGTTCAGGAGGACTTCAATGTCATGGGCACCATGGAAGTGGAAACGTCTAAATATACAACAACAACAATCAGTTTTATTCGTCACATTGCACATAAAGTGCAAGTGAAATGAATTTACCAGCAGCGGTACAATGACAAAGAACACACAAAAACACAATAAAAATTTAACATAAACATCCACCACAGCATTCATCACTGTGGTGGAAGGCACACAAATTGGCCAGTCCTCCTCTATTTTCCCCCATGGTCGGGACCTCAACTCTCCGCAGCCGTCGCTGCGGGCGTCCAGATGTGCAGACAAGGTAAAAAGTCCAGGTAAGTCGTGAAACGGTGCCTCCCCCACCGGAAACCGCGGCTTCAAGTTGGTGTAGGCCACAGGCCAGCGGTCGGAGATTTAAAGTTCCCGCCGCGCCGCAGCCAGAAGCATCGCCGGCCACAGGGCCGGCGGTCGAAGCTCCCCTCCAGGGATCCGCGGCGAGGGAACCCCGCTCCAGATGGTAAGTCCCCGCCGCGCCCGCTATCGCTATGAAAACTGTCTGGAGAGTGTACCTCTGTTGCTGAGTTCCTACACAAGCTGACTGCATACATTCAGGAAGAAGCAACATTGCTCCAAGAATGTACTATCGGCCAAAACAATAACCCTATGAGGCACGAACAATGTAAAGAACTCATCACAGGATCAAATATTCATAGAGTCTTGACAAGGATGAGGACTTTCTAAAAGAGCGATCAAACTGACCTCGACACAAGCGGGCTTGTAAAGCGTGTCATGGGCTACGACAAGCCGAGTGAACACTTACCTGCACTAGTGCATAGACGGCGGCACGAAGATAAAGCGAGAGCCATGTTTGTGCAAGCATTAACTGAACTAGGACATGAAGATCTAAGTCAAAGAATATGGGCTGTTTGTCTGGAGATACAAACCCTTCATGGGCTCAAGCCCGGATGGTATTGTGACATCACCTGTTGTGGCAGTGGGCCCTTAGAAATCAAATGTTCTGTAAATGCATACGGCCAAGAGCCAAGAGCAAATAATTCGAAGTACTTGTATGAAACCGATAATGGGCATTATAGTAAATGTTCTTCCAGAATAAGGGAACAAAGTCTCTTGGATATCCTCATGGGGTTGGTTCATTCTCTTTTATCCAGTGAAGTCCAAGGGGGGAAATAATGGTGACATTGTGAATTGTGAAAGAAGGAGAAAGTTCTAAAGGTTAAAAAAGGTTAAAAAAGACATAACCTGAAATGACAAATGTAACACAATTAACAAAAGAAACAGAAATGGTAATGGTATGAGGAAAATCTTTGACACTTTAAGTGATGAGGATTTGGAGTGCACTCTCAGAGTCTGATAAATACAAATTCAACAGCAATTTTCAAAAGAGATCTCATCATCTTGAATTTCCAAAATCTGTATGAAGTCTGAGTTGCAGTCTTTGTGGAAAGTAGCAGTATACTTCCAAGTCAGCATGGGTGATATGTGAAATAGAAGGGTAAATGGAGATGGTGAGGCCCATGTTTGAAATTCTTTTAAGTGCTTTTATGTATCAGAAATATTTAAATGTGGCCTTGAAATGCAAGCTGCCAAAGGGCATGAGGACATTCCTGAGGTAGACCCCCAGCACGACTCTACACTAGATCTGTTTTGGTCTCTAGCAAGATCTGTTTTGGTTTCTTGACCAAAGATAATAGAAATGACATGAAAGCCAGCAGGTCAGAGAGTTCATTAGAACATGAACTAGATTCTTGTAATGACCAAATGAACCAAATTGGACATAAATGCAAGGGTGGGAATAAGTAGGCTATAGTCTGTCGACGTGGGCACGGTGCTTGTTCTGTCTTCATGAGTGACTTTCCAAAGAGTCTTTGTCCTTTGACTCCTAATGTGCTGCCTCCTGCCAATTTCTCTGAATTTGTCTCAATCAGATTGTGCAATCAGGTTGCCCTCAGGCTGGTGAGTAGATTCATCCAGGTTTACTTCCTGCTTAGTCATGGTTCGTGCCCACAACAGCTGAACGCAATGCCAAGTGCAGAAGACATTTCCTCCTGCAGGTGGGGCTGCAACACAATATCACTGCAACTGTCAACTGGTCCAGTTAGCTGACCCTTGAAAGTTCACACAGAGAGATTCTGACCATAAAATGACTCAATGTAAGATTAATTTAATATGTTGGAATAAATTCAAAATTCGGTGGAATTCTGAACATTTGAGTTTTTAAATGGAATAAAGATAACTACTTTCTTGGATGTGGTTTTATGTATGTGAGAGAATGGAGATGACTCAGCAGATAGGAAGTGTATGCTCATGTATAAGGGTAATGACAAGTATTTAGCACTGAGGGAAATGGGTTCATTTTAATATTGAATAAAGCTGGAATTGCAGGGCACCAAAGACCACCAGCAAAATAAAGTGATTCAAAGAGGAACTCCGGCAGAGCTATGATCATTCTTCCCATGAGCAAGGAGGGCCAAAGTTGTTGGAATTCAGTCACTGTAGTCTCAGAACATTGCTCCAGGAGTTCCTCAGTGAAACTGTCTCAATCCAAACACTTTCAAAAGAGAGAGTGAAATTAAAAAACTACAGCTGCTAGAAATTTGATACATTAATTTTGTACCTCTTTTCATAGATGCTGCCTGATTTGCTGAATGTTTTCACCATTTTCTGATATTGTTTCTTGGTCATTGGTCTTTCAAACTTATGCCGGGGTTACCCGAAGTTAGATAAATCAATAATCATACCACTGGGCTGTAAGCTGCCCAAGTGAAATATGAGATGCTGTTCCTCCAATTTGCATTTAGCCTCACTCTGACAATGGAGGAGACCTTGGACAGAAAGGTCTGCGTGGGAATGGGAAGGAGAATTAAACTTCAGGTATTCCCTCTCTCTCTATCCCTCCCCCACCCAAGTCGCACTAGCTTCTTGTTACAAACAGCTAACAATGGCCTGTTTCCTTTATCATCGTAACTTTTTTGCATATCTTTTATTCATTGTTCTTATTCTCTCCACATCATCGTCTATATCTCTCGTTTCCCTTATACCTAACCAGTCTGAAGAAGATTCTCGACCCGAAACATCACCCATTCCTTCTCTCCATAGATGCTGCCTGTCCCGCTGAGTTACTCCAGCCTTTTGTGTATCTTCGGTTTAAACCAGCATCTGCAGTTCCTTCCTACACATTTCGACCACTCTAGTCAGTTCTACTCTGCTTCTTTTTCCCAAGAACCTTCCCTCTGAACTTGGAAATGCTGGCTGCACTTTAATAACTACACTAGCGGTTGTGTTTAACTATTTGTGTTTGAATTTAGTGCTTCATACTAAAGGGCCTATCCCATGAGCATGCGACTCCATGCGGCAAGCGCGACCTAAAGGGCCGATCCAACCAGCATGTGACTGCATGCGGCAAGCGAGACCAAACCAGAAGCGGGGGCCCCGCGGAGGTCGAGTGAGTGACATGAAGTTCGAGCGAAGTCCGTGGGAAGTTCGCGCGTGATGTACGGCGTCGAGGCAGCTGCAGGCCGGCAGGCCGTTGCCGCACGGAATTTTTTAACACGGTCAGTTTTTCGGACCCCGCGCGATGTCGTGACCAGCTCCGCACAACTCCATACGGCTCCGGCGATCGAAGTGGGACCGGCCCTGGGAGGCCGTATGGCTCAAGCGACCACGTTAGGTCGCGCTTGCCGCATTCAGGCGCATGCTGGTGGGACCGGTCCATTAGATCGCGCTTGCCGCATGGAGTCGCATGCTCGTGGGACAGGCCCTTAACAGTCCACAAGCATCTGAACATTTGACAGTGGTCAATGCTGAAAATTTGGCTGGTCCAGGTGGGATATATAAAAGATGCTCAGGCCACAAATCTTTCAAAGCTTCTTAAGCGTGCAAATGTGCACAGAAAATATTCCAATCCTGTTGATAAAAAGCGAATAAAATAAATCTGGTCCACAATGAGAGATAATAAATGTCAGTCAATATGAGCTTTTTAAAGACAATTTGTTTTGATTGATGGAATAATGGAAGGGGATGTATGAAAGGTGATGATGGGCTTTCAAATAGCATTTGATAAAAAATACTTACCAAAGGCTACGAGTTTATAAAGTGACTGCAGGGAAATAAGAGACAAAGTGGCATGTAAAGATGAATAACTATTCCACAGATCAAAGGGACACATATTGTTTGTGTTCCATGAAGAATAAAATTAGGGCTACAGATATATTGTATCATATCATAATTCATGGTATTACATTCCATTATCCAGTTTCACAATTCTATCCTGCCTAAATCCTTTTCTTTCCTCCACATTGTTTTCTATGTTCCTAAGCTACATGCCCTCTGCTGACTTTGAAACGCCCTAGTCCTGAAGCTAAAGGGTATCGTTTCAAAGTCAGCAGAGGGCATGTAGCTTAGGAACATAGAAAACAATGTGGAGGAAAGAAAAGGATTTAGGCAGGATAGAATTGTGTAACTGGATAATGGAATGTAATACCATGAATTATGATATGATACAATTTGGTAGGAGGAGAGGGGAGAGTGAATATTAATTAAATGTACAATTTCAAAAGTGGGTACAGTGACAAAGTGGTATTGGAATGTACAGGTACAGGTAGAAATATTGAAGCTGGTAAAATATATGAGAATGCTGTTAATAGACAATGGTCTATAATGACATTACAAACAGAAGGAAGGACATTATTTGAATTAGGCCCTGCATGTGTCATCACATCTACTTATGGACATTTCACTTTCAGAATAATGTTAAGCTCTTAAAGAAGTAATTTACTAAAATGCGGCCTTGGATGCAGCACTTCTGTGTCGTTGACAAGCTAAATTTGTTCTCTTTAAGGCAGAGTAGTTTAAATAGAGATTTAACTGAGGTGTTCTGAATTAAGAACTGTTTTATAGAGGAAATAGAATAAACTATTTGGAGTGGCATTGGGTTATTAACACGAGAGCAGATTGTTACCATGAATCTGAGGTGACATGAGAATATTTACTTCTGCATTGAGATGTTATGATCTAGAATGTCCCACCTGAAAGGGGAAGACTTCCAGGAATAACTTTCCAAAGTCATTGGGATAAATTCTAAAAAAAAAAGCCTCATCCTATCCTTTGCGGAAAAGACATAGGATTGGTATTTTTTAAAAGAGATTAGCACAGGTCATTTGTGCCAAGTACCTCCTAGATTGCGTGAATCTATGATTGCATGGGAGCATTCAGATGAGTATTCCACGAAAATTTATGAATGGCAAAGCCCACACAAGTCCCAAGTTCCATACAAACATGATGAAATACAGTCACTTAAACCCTGCTAATCCAAAATGTAAGATTCCTCTCAATAGTAAGCATAGTTGTTGTCAGAATCACCACCTCCATCTCTGCTGTCGTCCCTTAAAGCCATTTGTTTCCTTTAAACAATAAAGGTCATATATATACTTGTGGATATTAATAGTGTATTTGCTTGACATTTATAGTGGGACAAACATAGTTTTAGTTATTAAGCAGCAGCTTATCCAATAAATTGCATAGTTGGCTTTGTTCAAACAAGTGGTTGGGTTGTTTAATTACTTTCCATAACATTTTCTCTAGAATGTTCCACAGCACGTAAAGTAATACATAAGATGTATACAGGATTGCTCATTATGAATGAGCATTGATACATTGCTGGATATTTCTTAATGCTAGTTGTTCTCTCCGGTTTTCTGGCATGCAACTCGTTTGTGAATCATATGTATCTCTGCTTCCTGCTACAAGCTGGAGCTTTTTTAAGTGTTTAATATTTTTGAACTAACTTTCAAATCTTTAGGTGATGCTTGTATTTAATTAAAACTCGTAATTTATCTTTATAAGTTTTTCCTCTGATGGGTCTAGAAATAATTGATTTCATGTAGTGTTTTGATATCTTGCCCAAGCAGAACAACAGAGTAACATATCAGCCAAGGCATTCATGAAAACTCATTTCCAGCTAAATAACTATGTCAATGAGTATGTGGAGACATAGAATGATACAGTGTGAAAACAGGCCCTTTGGCCCAACTCACCCACACCAGCCAACAATGTCCCAGCTACACTTGCCTGCGCTTGGTCCCTATCCCTCCAAACCTGTCCTATCCATGTACCTGTCTAACTGTTTCTTAAACAATGGGAAAGTCCAAGCCTCAACTACCTTCTCTGGCAGCTTGTTCCATACACCCACCATCCTTTGTGTGAAACAGTTACCCCTCGGAATCCTATTAAATCTTTTCCCTTTTACCTTGAACCTATGTCCTCTGGTCCTCGATTCGTCCACTCTGGGCAAAAGACTGTGCATCTACTCGATCCATTCCTCCCATGATTTTGAATACCTCTGTAAGATCTACCCTCATCCTCCATGGAGTAGAGACCCAGCCTACTCAACCTCTCCCTATAGCTCACACCCTCTGGTCCTGGCAACATCCTCGTAAATCTTTTCTGAACCCTTTCTAGCTTGACAATATCTTTCCTATAACAATATCTTTCCCAGAACTGAACACAATATTCTAAATGCGGTCTCACCAACGTCTTATACAACTGCAACATAGAATAGAATAGCCTTTTATTGTCATCCAGACCGAAGTCTGAACGAAATTTAAGCAGTCATACATACAATACAATACAATAAAAAACAACAATAAACACATATTAACATCCACCACAGTGAGTCCACCCAACATCTCCTCACTGTGATGGAGGCAAAAGTCTTAGGGCTGCAGTCTCTTCCCTCCTCTTCTCCTTCTGCGCTGAGGCGATACCCCCCGGGCGATGTTAAAACCTGTCCTGCGGCTCAAACACCGCGGCCCGGGGTAGTCGAAGCTGCCGCTCACCAGACCTGCTGACGCAGCCGCTGGCCCGCGGCCGAACCCCCGGTCTCAGGCCACCGCCACCAGAACTGCCGTCCCAGCCCCCGGAGCATCGTTCCAGCCCCGAGCCGGATCGCCCTCACGTGAGTACTGCCACCGTCTCAGCCTCGCGCCAGGCTGCCGCTCCTCCCTCGCGCCAGGCCGCCCCGACTGGGCGCCGCTCCTCCCTCGGGCTGGGCCGCCCCGACCGGGCACCGCTCCTCCCTCGGGCTGGGCCGCCCCGACCGGGCGCCGCTCCTCCCTCGGGCTGGGCCGCCCCGACCGGGCGCCGCTCCTCCCTCGGGCTGGGCCGCCCCGACCGGGCGCCGCTCCTCCCTCGGGCTGGGCCGCCCCGACCGGGCGCCGCTCCTCCCTCGGGCTGGGAACGCCGTACCTCCCCGAGCTCGGCTACTCCGACGGGAGCCCCGTTCCTTCCTCGGGCCGGCCGTCACAGCCCCTCACGAAACATGACCTCCCAACTTCTATACTGATGAAGGTCAAAGTACCAAAAGCCTTTTTGACCACCTTATCTAACCGCGACTCAACCTTCAAGGAACAATGCACCTGCACTCCTAAATCCCTCTGCTCTACAACACTCCCCAGAGGCCTACCATTCACTGTGTATGTCCTGTCCTTGTTCGACGTCCTAAAATGCAACACCTCACGCTTTTCTGTATTAAATTTCATCAACCATTCCTCCGCCCACGTGGCCACTCGATCCAGATCCCGCTGCAATCGTTCACAAACTTCTTCACTATCTGCAAAACCACTAACTTTTGTATCATCAGCAAACATGCTAATCTTGCCTATGTTCTCATCCAAATCACTGATGTAGATAACAAACAGTAAAGGCCCCAGCACCGAACCCTGAGACACCACTAGTTACAGGCATCCAGTCTGAAAAGCAACCTTCCACCATTGCCCGCTGCTTCCTTCCATGGAGCCAATTTGCTATCCATTCAGCTATCTTTACTTGGATCCCATGCGATCTAACCTTCCAGAGCAGCCTACCATGCTGAACTTTGACTAACGCCTTACTGAAGTCCATGTACACAACATCTACAGCTCTGCCCTCATCAACCTTTTTGGTCACGTCTTCAAAAATATCAATCAGAATCGTGAGACCTCACATATACAAAACCATGCTGACTGTCCCTAATCAGCCCTTGCCCATCCAAATGCCTGTATATCCTATTCCTCAGAATACTCTCCAGTAAATTAACAACTACAGATATTGAGCTCACAAGCCTACAGTTCCCAGCATTTTCCCTGCAGCCCTTCTTGAAAAGAGGTACAACATTTGCCACCCTCCAGTCTTCCAACACCTCTGCTGTATTTAAGGACGACTCGTAAATTTACATAAAGGTTACAGTGGGGGTGCAGAGGTTAGGTTTACCAGACCAATAATTCAAAGGCAAGGACAAACAATCTAGTTCAAATCTAATTCAATTCCGAGCTGTGTAATTTAAATTAATAATTCAAAATAGTTAAAAAAACGAGGTGATTTAAATTGTACTTTAGATAACTACCTAGATAGATCATCTGCAAAAAGGAAAGCTGCCTCGAAATCAAGTAAATTCATAAATGCTTTTATCAATACATCTAATATTAAAGACATCTGGAGGTTAGATAATCCATCCGGACGAGAATATTCTTTTTTCTCGCCCGTACATGGAACCTATTCGAGGATAGATTATTTTTTAATAGATTCTAAATTACTTCCTTTTACGTATGACGCAAAATATCATAATATTATCATCTCGGATCATGCGCCATTAACATTTAAGATAAAATTAAAAGATATATCTAATAAAACTACTACCTGGAGATTTAACCCTCAGATATTAAAGGACAATGACTGTTGTAAATATATGATGGATCAGATTAAATTATTTTTTGAAACTAATGATAATCCTGAAACTTCCCCATCACTATTTTGGGACACATTTAAGGCATTCATGCGTGGCGCAATAATATCCGCACAAGCACATCTCAATAAAGAAAATCGAAAAATAGAACAAAATTTAGAAAATGAGATAAAACGTCTAGATAATGAAAATATAAAACAGCCTTCCAAAGAGTTAAGTAATAAAATTGCATCAGTAAAATATAGATTAAATAAAATATATTCTAATCAAGTTATTAAACTTTTTCAACAAACTAAACAAGTGTATTTTGAATTTGGAGATAAACCACAAAAATTACTAGCACGACAGCTTAGAAAATTAGAAGATGAGAAGATGATACACGGAATTAGATCTGAGTATGGAAATATATTGACTACTCCAAAAGATATTAATGATAGATTTTTACAATATTATAAAAATCTTTATTTGTCAAAACTAACAGGACAAACAGATAGTATGGAAATATTTTTACAAGAATGTCAAATCAATAGCTTAGATCAGGAAGGTAGAGAACTGTTAAATGCTGAAATAACAGTAAAAGACATTATAGAATCAATTAGTTCGCTAAAGAACGGAAAAGCAGCGGGCCCGGATGGCCTGAGTGCAGAATTTTATAAAAAATTTCAAGATCTGATTTCTCCAAGATTACAAATAATGTATAGATATGCATATGACCAAGGAAAATTACCAGAATCTCTAAATGAATCCACAATTACACTCATCCCTAAAGTAGATAAGGATTTGGAAGATCCTGGATCATATAGAGCGATTGCCCTTTTAAATACAGACCAAAAAATATTAACTAAGGTCTTATCTAGGAGATTAAGTTTAGTGATCTCTAAATTAATACATTATGATCAAACAGGTTTTATCCCAAAACGTTATTCATCCCATAATCTCAGACGCTTGTTTAATATTATATATTCAAAAAGAATACGAGATACGGAACTAGCGGTTATATCATTAGATGCAGAAAAAGCGTTTGATCAGGTGGAATGGATGTATTTATTTAATATAATGGAAAAGTTTCAATTGGGGGATAGATTTTGTAAATGGGTAAGAATTTTATATTCGAATCCTATTGCAAGAATTTTGACTAACCAAATTTTATCAGCCAAATTCAAACTCTCTAGGGGATGCAGACAGGGATGTCCGTTATCACCCTTATTGTTCGCATTGGTGATAGAACCATTGGCGGAAAAAATTAGATCTGAACCTGAAATATATGGCTATAATACTGATACAACAATTAATAAAATTTCTTTATATGCAGATGATGTTTTGATTTATATTACAAAACCGGAAATTAGTATTCCCAACCTGCTAAACATTATAACTAAGTTTGGTGCATTTTCTGGGTATAGGATTAATTGGGATAAAAGCGAGATTATGCCAATAACAGGAATAAATCTAAATACATTACAACAATACCCATTAAAAGTAGTTACAGACAAACTTAAATATTTAGGGATTAACGTAACTAAAACTCATAACTCATTAATAAAATCCAACTATCCTCAACTATTAGATAAACTTAGAAAAAATATTTTATATTGGAAAACACTTCCTATATCCATGATTGGTAGAATAAGTGCCATAAAGATGGTATTTCTACCACAGTTGTTATATTTGTTTCAGGCTATTCCTTTTTTTCTTCCGAAAACTTTCAAACTTTTTAAAAAATTGATAATATTGTTAATAGTTTTATTTGGGATTATAAAAATCACAGAATAAATAAAAAACATCTATGCAAAGCTAAGATAAATGGAGGATTAGCACTTCCAAACTTTTTATATTATTTTTGGGCTGTTCAGATTAAGAATATGAATTTCTGGTGGGTAAATATGGATCATGAACCGACATGGTTAAATATAGAAAAGGAAGACTGTCTACCTTTCAATGTAGGTTCGATAATTTTTGCACCAACGGAAGTACAAAATTTTTTTTATAAAGACAACCTAATAATATATAATAATAGACGTATTTGGAAACAAATAGTTAAGACTCTACATTTGGATAATCTCTCATTTAGATTACCAATTATGAATAACCCATCGTTTAAACCTGCTATATTAGATGGGGGGTTTAAACAATGGGATGATTTAGGAATTACAAGGATAGAACACCTTTATAGAAAAGGAAAATTTCTTTTATTCCAGGAGTTACAAGATATTTATGGATTGTCTCCACAACATTTGTTTAGGTATTTACAAATTAGAGATTATATTAAATCCAATACACAAGATTATAAAAATAAAGAAGCAGGATTGTTAGACGAACTGTTTAATTTATATCCAAATACAGAAAAATTAATAGCCTATATATATAACATCATTTTGGATAAGGAGAATCCAATAACGGAAATATATCGTCAAGCATGGGAAAATGAAATGGGATTGGCTATAACAAAAGAAAACTGGGAAGAAAGTCTACAACGAATACACCGGTGTTCATTAAACGCCAGACATATATTGATACAATTTAAAGTATTATATAGGTTACATTATTCGAAAACTAAATTAAATAGTATTTTTCCGAATCTCTCCGCTATTTGTGATAAGTGCAAGAAAGCAGAGGCAAATTTAATACATAGTTTCGTTACATGTCCTAAATTGAATTATTACTGGACAGAAATTTTTAAAGTTATTTCTGAAGTCATCAAAGTTAAATTGGACCCTAACCCAAAGCTAATAATATTTGGAATTCCGGATTTACATCTATCACTTACAGTAAATCAAAGAAATTTCTTTGATTACTGTTTGATAATTGGGAAAAAAATCATATTGAAATTTTGGAAGGGAACATTATCCCCCACAACCAAAATGTGGGCAACAGAGATGATGGAGACGTTACATCTGGAAAGAATTAGATTTGTCCTATTGGACAAGTATAATTCTTTTGAACAGATATGGTCTCCATATATACAGTATTTAGAGAAGTAGCTGTTCTTGGCAACACAGCTCGGCGTGCACCCTGCGGGATTTGGTGAGAATAATTCATTTTTATATTGGAATTAACATATATGTCTTTATTGATACTATCACTTGTAGTAGTGTTATTAACAATACATATTGTGGTTTTTCATTTTTTTTTCTTTTTTTTTTTTTTCGTTTCTCTTTTCATTCTTTTATATAATCAAATTATTATTTAATCACTCTCTTAATGATTTATAACTGTTCTATTCTTTTTCTATCATTATTTCTAAAAAAAATAGTAGATAAGTATTACTAGTGTTTTACTTAATGCAAATTGAATTAATTTGATATAAAGTTGTTTGAAGCATTGTAATTGATTACCTTTAATAAAAAAATATATATCATAAAAAAACGAATTTGTTAGAACTAGCAACGGTACCAGAATGTTATTTTAATGCATCCGGCTCACTAAAGGGCCTGTCCCACGAACATGCGACTGCATGCGGCAAGCGCGACCAAACCGGAAGCAGGGGGCCGCGCGGGGGTTGAGTGATCCCCGTGCGAGTTGACGTGAAGTTCGAGCGAAGTCCGTGGGAAGTTCGCGTTTGGCGTACGCCGTCAAGACACTGCGTACGGCGTCAAGACGCTGCGTACGGTGTCGAGACACTGCGCATGCCCGTCGAGGTGGTGCGTACGGCCTCAATGCGGCTGGGAGCCGGCAGGCCGTTGCCACAAGGAATTTTTGGACAGTGTCAGTTTTTTGGAGCCCAGCTCCGCACAACTCCATACGGCTCCGACGATCGAAGCTGGAGAAACTCAGCAGGACCCCCCACCCTCATATCAGTCTGAAGAAGGGTCTCGACCCGAAACGTTGCCTATTTCTTTCGCTCCATGGATGCTGCCCTAGTGAGACCATACCTGGAGTATTGTGTACAGTTTTGGTCCCCTAATTTGAGGAAGGACTTTCTTGCTATTGAGGGAGTAAAGCGTAGGTTTACAAGGTTAATTCCCGGGATGGCGGGACTGTCATATGCTGAGAGAATGGAGCAGCTGGGCTTGTACACTCTGGAGTTTAGAAGGATGAGGGGATCTCATTGAAACATATAAGAGTGTTCAGGGTTTGAACACGCTAGAGGCAGGAAACATGTTCCCGATGTTGGGGAGTCCAGAACCAGGGGCCACAGTTTAAGAATAAGGAGTGAGCCATTTAGAACGGAGACGAGGAAATACTTTTTCTCACAGAGAGTGGTGAGTCTGTGGAATTCTCTGCCTCAGAGGGCGGTGGAGGCGGGTTCTCTTGATGCTTTCAAGAGAGAGCTAGATAGGGCTCTTAAAAATAGTCTGGGGATATCGGGAGAAGGCAGGAACGGGGTACTGATTGGGGATGATCAGCCATGATCACATTGAATGGCGGTGCTGGTTCGAAGGGCCGAATGGCCTACTGCTGCACCTATTGTCTATTGTCTATTGCCTCACCCGCTGAGTTTCTCCAGCATTTTTGTCTACCTCACAGATTCAATGATACTTTATTGTCACATGTACCGAGGTACAGTGAAATGCTTTGTTTTGCATACAACCCAGTAAAATAGTAAGATTAAACGAGAATTTACCAGTTTGAAGTTTGATCTGTATTTTATGAGGAGTTACGATGAGGGATTACGTGAAGAACCCGCTCAGCGCGTATGCGCGGCATACTTCAAAGCAGCAGTGTGGAGTCACAGATAGACACAGTTATTGAAATAAACATAGTAAAGAAAAGGAGACATCAGTTATCAGTTTGACCCATATTATTGAGGGTGGGAGCGGAGGGCACGTAATCCCTCATCGTAACTCCTCATCAAAATACAGATCAAACTTCAAACTGGTAAGTTCTCGTTTAATCTTACTATTTTACTTCGGAGTCACGTGAGTGACTACGTGAAGATTTTAAAGCTCTGTGATTTCAAACCGTGTAACAGTTATTACTTCACTCACTGCCAAAGTCCTTGAGGGAGGAAGTGTGTTATCGTAATCAACCAATGAATCAGTTTGTAGAAAAACACAAAGGTATTTGTTAACAATATCAACAAGAATTAAACTGCTCCCCTGGGCTTAAATTAAATATTTGCAGTCTGTAAAATCTTTTCTGCAAATAAAACAGGTTTTGCCAAAGGCTTGATATAAAAAGTTCTGAACGTTGTTTCCCTCGACCATCCTGCTGTAGCCAGGATGTGGTCTATCGGCACGTCCATTCTTTCAGCCGTTGATGTGGATGCTGCCCTGGTGGAGTGAGATTTGTACATGTTAGTGTCAATCCCAGCAGCTTTTAGTACCTGCTTGAGCCATCTCGAAATGGTTTGGCTCGTCACCCGACCATAAGGTTTTTTATGACTGACCCATAAGGCTTTTTCACTCCCTCGAATATTTTTGGTTGTGTCTATGTAGGACAGTAGGTGGGTTATGGCACATAACCGTGGTTCTGGCGGGTAAGCCCGGAATTCCACGACTGGATTAGGTGTTCCTGGTCTGCTCTGTTTGATCAGTCCCTGGATAATGAAAGAGATCTGGTCTGGAGCTGTGATCATGTTGTCCAGTCGCAATAGGTGTAGTGACTGGACCCTCTGTGCAGATACAAGTGCCATCAACATGAGTGTTTTGAGCATAGATTGTTCCAGGTTGAGGGATCTGGCTGGTGGCCATCCCCTGAGGTATGTCAGGACCACACTGACATCCCATATATGGGTGTACCTTGGTCTAGGGGGGGTTAGAGTTGTAAATACCCTTCATTAGTTTGACCACCAGCGGGTGGGACCCCATGGCCTGTTGTCCTGGAGCTTGTTTTAAATAGACAGACAGGGCACTTCTAGCTGTGTTGATGGCACTGTAGCTGAGTCCTTCATCGTGGTGAAGGTTCGCCAGGAATTCCAGTACGTTGGTAACTGTAGCGGTTGAGTAGGTGGTCCCTGTATCCAAGCAGTACTTCTCCCACTTTTTGATGCTGGACAAGTACTGTTTTCTTGTGGATGTTCGGAGGGATGTCGTGGAGTAATGAGAACCATGGCTGTGTAGGCCAGTCGGGTACTATCAAAATACCTGAAGCAGAGTCCATTTGTATGTTGCGTAGTACACGGCTGATGAGGCAGAAGGGAGGAAATGCATAGCAGAAGAAATTTCCCCAATCCAGCGCGAACGCATCTACCGCTGCTGCCTCAGGGTCTGGTTCCCAAGCGACATACATAGGTACCTGGTGATTTAGCCTTGATGCAAATAAGTCGATATCTGGCGTGCCATATTGCTTAATAATCTTTGCAAACACTTTGGGGTTTAACATCCATTCGGTGTTGTCATTAAATTTACTTGACCTGGTGTCTGCCACTGTATTTAGCTTACCTGGCAGGTAAGTTGCTGATAGCCAGATATGTCTTTCGACACACCATTGCCAAATTGTGTTGACCAATTTGTTGCATGATATCGATTTTATGCCGCCCATATGGTTAATGTAGGCCACCACCGTAGTATTGTCTATTTGTAACCGTACATGCAAGTGATGTATATTGGATGCATATGCTTTTAAACCATAAAAGGCACCCAACATCTCTAGATAGTTAATGCCCAGTGTAAGTAGTAATGGTGACTCTAGGTTAGTCCATCTACCACCTATGCTGGATATGGAGTTAGTCGCTCCCCAGCCTTGAGCACTGGCATCTGTTTGGATAACTAAAGTAGGGTTAATGATGATGATAGGGCTGAAACTATGCCAAACGTTTTCTGCCCACCACTGTAGTTCTGATATTGCTTCAGTGGGTAATTTCATGATACTGTGGCGGCTCCCAAGGGTCGTGCCATCATAGTGTCGAACCCCTCGGCACAGGAGTGGTTCAGTCCGGAGGCGGCCCTTAGCCGGAGGCTTTAAAGGCAGGGGTTTGGGTGCCATCTTCTTCTCGTTTGGTCTTCCCTACAACTGGGAGGAACATAATAAAAAGTGCCTCTCAAAACACGACTTCGTGCTTCATTCTGAGACCCACGCACTACAATACGATCATAATGACCTGCATGTCGTTTTAGCGCCTGTACCTTTGCTCTTTGTAAGTTTTGATAGTGCAAAGGTCCAAATTGTGTAGCCGGAAATGCTGCTACCATTTCCCCAATTACTCTTGCTACTTGTCGAATAGTTGGTCGCTCGTTGACCATTAAATTGTTGCATGATTGTGCCAATTCAGTTGTTTTGTCTTTTGGCAAAGTTACAGACATGTGGACTGAATTAATTGTGAAGCCCAAGTAGTCCATGGTTGTGGATGGCTTCAACTTAGATTTATCTGGATGTAAGACAAATCCCAGGGTTTCGAACAACTGTTTGGTAGCTGATACAGCTGATATAGCCAATTCCATGGTCTTGTCTACTATTAATATATCATCAAGATATGCCGTGACAATATGTTTTTGTCTTCTTAAAATTGCCAGGGCTGGTTTTAGTATCTTGGTGAATCTTGGGCTGATGTTAACCCATTGGGTAACGCTTTAAACTGCCATAGTTGCCCCATCCAGGTAAATTTCAGGTATCTGCGATGATCCTTGTGAATGGGTACTGAATAGTAAGCATCTTTGAGGTCAATGCTTGCCATGAAGTATCCTTTGGAAATTAGTTGTTTGGCAGGAACAAGCGTTTCCATTTTGAAATGTACATACTTAACAAACATATTTAGTGAAGTTAAGTCAATGATGATGCGACATCCACCATCTCTTTTGGTTTTTGTGAATATATTTGATACAAATTCCAAGGGTTCATGTTTTGTTTTTTCGATGATACCCTTTGTGATTAGTGTCACTAGTTCAACTTGTCCCTCTCGTTTTTATTTAACTGAGGGAAAAGACCCTCTGGGGTGAATGTTGAACTGGTGGCAATTTTTCTAGTATAAATTGTATTTTGTATACACTAATGCTATTGAGTATATACTTGTCACTCGTGATAGACTCCCATGCTCCCTTAAACAGGTGTAATCTCCCCCCTGTTAGTATTGAGCCCCTACTTTCTATATGCTGGTAGGAACCAGACCCACCTACCTCCATGGTTATGGATATTTCTTCTGTCTCTTCCCAGACCAGCGAGTCTTGCGCGTTGTCTGACGTGGCGGTGATGTTGTGGGGTGGCGCATTTTCCATGGGGCCTTGGTCTAAAAAAAGACTTCCGGTGATAAATGCGGACCCCGAGCTTTCACCAGTCCCATATGGCAGACGTCGACTGGTGGACGCGATGGGGTGCTGCCGCTTGGGTATTGTTGTTTTGGGTTTGCTCTTCCTGGTCCTGCACCCCTTGCATACTCCTGACTTCTTCCTGACCAGCCCAGTCCTGGTCGCCAAAGCTGCCCTCGGATGAGGGGGAAGCGATGGGCAGTGCACAAAGGCACTATGGAGGGAGTGCCTGAACTCCCCCTGCGAGAGCGCCCCTCACGCAGTGCGTCTCGCTGGAGCACCTGCTTCAGGAGCCGCTCCATGCGGCTCAGGCGGCTGTCTCTCCCCGTGCGGGTGGAGAGACGTCCCCAACTGACGAGTCGGAAACCACCGGCCGGAAGCTTTTTCGGGTAGCTTTACATCCAGCCTGCTGCTCAGGCGCTAGCGGGACTGGGCTCGGCACGGTGTCATGGATGGCGGAGCGCCTGGTAAGCGGTCCTACCGCCTGTTGCTGCCCCCCCCCAGATGGAACGCTCCTCCGTTGGAGTCGAGCGGAGGACAGGTTTGTTCAAGAGCCTTTTTGTTCTCTGCCTGTAAAACGAAGCAGAAGGCTCTCCTGTGAAAGAAACCCGACCTCAGGGTACCTACCTGACGGTCCGTCGTTCAATCTGTAGCGGGAGCGCCTGACTCCCGATGCGGCCGCTGTTGCACTGCTGAACGCAATGCCGCGCATGCGCGCTGAGCGGGTTCTTCACGTAGTTACTCACGTGACTCCGAAGTAAAATCATAGAGCAGGCCTCACCTAGGCATTACACAAGTGTCGCCATATTTCTGGCACCCACAAAGTTATAAAAGTTCACTGAACAGTCCTATCTTTTGCCTGTCGCTGTTCGTGGCTGCAGCCCCCCCACCTTCCACCAGGTCCCCCTACGTCCTCAGCCGCCCCCGCCGGGTAGCTCTCCATGGACCTCTTCGCTCTCAGCGCCCTCCTTGCCCTCTACAGTCCTCTCGTTCTCTGCGGTCCCTTCACTCTTAGTGGTTGCTCGTGGGTCTCTCCTCGTTCTGAACAGCGCGGGTCCTGCCAATGCCGGTGGCTCAGGGCCAAGTTCAGAGTGTGGATACTCCCAGCATGTGCCTCTACTGACCATCTTCCAGGCACCTTCATTACAATCCCCAGGTACGTCTTGTCACACAGGGGCAGCAGATGCCCAAGATGGCAGGTTCCAGACTAGGGCGAAAAACTCTGGGAACCTTCAACGTGATTTCAGACTGTTGTGAATTGTCAAAGAAACAGGTCCAATGGACAAGGAAACCTCCTCCAGATTGCCTTCGCTCAGCTGAAAGAACAGAATTCCTTCATGTTAAACAATACTTGGAAGGAGCACTGCAAGGAGTCAAACTGCACAGCATGTACACTGGGTGGGGAATCCAATATCCATTACCAGCAGTGGGCTTGGCAATAGCATCACTGACAAAGGAGGCTGCGTTCTGAAGGTCAAAGCTGTCAGACTGAGTCCACGAGGCGTGGGAGTTAACGAACATAAGAGATAAACTTTATCCTCACCAGCCTGCCTGTGGCAGGTGGATCTTACCCTGACACCATTGCTGGAAGTGACCACTGCAATCAGCTTGTGGAAACAAAGTTCTATCTTCATACCATGTACACCCTCCCTTGTATTGGTGGCCTTAAAAATGTGCGGAATGAGAGAGATTCAGGACAAATCTAGCATCTCAAGCCTGCATAACCCCGAGGTACTGTGTACCATCAGCATCATCAGAAATATATACCATCAAAATCTCTAATCCCATCTGCCTCACTCCACCATTACAATCAAGGAAGAGGAACATCCTTAGTTCAACACAGAGTGCAGATGGACAGACTGGGATCTTTACCAGATTTACATTAAAAATCTTGTGCCAACTTGGTGTAGCTGTAACACAGAGCTCCATCTATGTTGAGCAGTAGGACAGCATGCAATAGACAACCTCTCAAACTATGGGTGGATCAAAGCTGTGCATCGGTCTCACATCAAGTCGTGAATAGTGGTGAACAGTTAAACAGCTAACAGAATTTGTAACTGATAAACAGATAATAGTTCACAAAATATGCTCAGCCTCAATAATTGCAGGCCTCAGCATGTGAAAGCCGGAGGCAAGACTGAAGTATTGCAGCCACGTTCTGCCAGAAGTGATGAGTTAATGATCCATCTTAGTTTCCTCCCAAGACCCCCACCATCTCAGCAGTCAGTCCCGAGGCAATGTGATTCTCCCTATGTGATATCTAGAAGTGCCAGAGAGAACAGGATGCAGCAAAGGCTACATGACCCAACAATATTCCAGCTGCAGTATTGTAAACCTCTGCTGCCAGAACAAGTCCATCCTCCAGCCAACACATTGGCGTCTTCCAGCCATCTTCCAGTTAACACATTTCACTACTGCTACAAAACGGATATCTACCCAACAATCTGGAAAATCATTTTGCATATCATGGTTCAATTAAATTGTGCAGATTTGTGGATGCTTTTTCCCAGCGCAGTGTGGGTTTCTCCAGTTTTGCTATTTTGTAGAGAGTTTGACATTAAGATGCCACAAATATAAATCCAGTTCATGATCAGTGAATCAGTCTGATGGTCTTGAGGAGAGCAGATGTCACTGTGAGATCTGTATGAAGGGCAGGGTAATTATCTGATCGTTTTGGAGTCAGGAGCCCGAGCTTCCGCTTCCCTGCCAGAATTCATGGACTTACGGATGTCCGCTCAGCTGCACTGAAATTTAAAACAGATTCCTATTTACACAATGGAAGCCTTAAAAATGCGTGACGGTTTCTGAGCTCTCAAACACTTCAAAACTTGGATGTTGTGAAACCAATGGTTGAAAAATAAGTAGGGAGAATGTATGTCTTCCCCACATTTTCGGATTCAACATTATCCTGCCCCCTAATCCACTCATTTAGATACCATCATGACTATTTTCCCTGGCTGGAGAATTAAGAACTAGGAGGCATACAATACAAGATCAGGTATATCCGACTGAGGTTAGCAGGATTTTTGAAGTTCCAGAGGGCTGGATGCATTTATTGTTCATGATTGAGATGGATAGAGTGGACATTAAAGGAATAGGGCTTCAAGGAATCTGCAAGAATGAGCTGGTTCAATGGAATAGTGCCTGTGGTTAGCCCAATATGATAAAGACAATAAAAAACGCAGACATTTCACTCCCTAATGAGCAATGTGTGTGCTTCCATTGTACAATAATCACTCAAGCTTAGCGGCCAGGATTTGATGTTATTAAACAGGGCACATCACAAGAGATGAGACAATGTGAAGGTGGATATACGTCAGCAATGATATTAAATGACGTTTATAATAAAGCTTGTGAACCCTTGCTGTTTATTTCCTTGTATTATACAATAATTGCAGGAAGGCATAAACTACTGAACCTGCAAAGATGGTGTGGGGGGGAGGGGGTGGTGTGGGGGGAGGGGGGTGGAGGGGGTGGTGTGGGGGGGGGTGGTGGTAGTGTGGGGGGTGGGAGGTGTGGTGTGGGCTGGTGGGGTGGTGTGGGGAGGGAGGGGGTGGTGTGGGGGGGGTGTGAGGGTAGCGTGGGGGTGGGAGGGGTGGTGTGTGGGGGGGGGTGTGGGGTGGTGTGGGGGGGGGTGGGGTGGTGTGGGGTGGTGTGGGGGGGGGTGGGGTGGTGTGGGTGGGTGGGTTGGTGTGTGGTGGGGTGAGGTGGTGTGGGTGGGTGGGGTGGTGTGGGGGGGGGTGGGGTGGTGTGGGGGGGGGTGGGGTGGTGTGGGGGGGTGGGGTGGGGTGGTGTGGGGGGGTGGGGTGGTGTGTGGTGGTGTGGGGGTTGGGGGGGGAGGGGGGGTGCGTGGTTGGGTGGGGTGGGGGGTGGGTGTGTGGGGGGGGGGTGAGGTGGTGTGGTGGGGGGGGGGGTGGGGTGGTGTGGGGGGGGGGGAGGAATGGGGGAGGGGTAAAAGGGGGTGTGGGTGTGTGGGGAAGGGGGATGTGTGGGGAGGAGGGGGAGGGGGAAGGGGAGAGGGAATGGGGGTGTGTGGGGAGAAGGGGTGTGGGGGGGAGGGTGTGTGTGTGGGAGGGGAGGGACTCCACTCAGCGGCCACCAGGCGTGACACCACACAGCACCTTCGACTCCAAACAGCAGCTTCCCCGACTCCACACAGCAGCTTTCCCGATTCCACTTGCGGACTCAATCAGTACGGCTTGTTTACTCAGCCCCGCCTCCAGGGCCTAATTTGAGGAAGGACATTCTTGCTATTGCTGGAGCGCAGCGTAGGTTTACAAGGTTAATTCCCGGGATGGCGGGACTGTCATATGCTGAGAGAATGGAGCGGCTGGGCTAGTACACTCTGGAGTTTAGAAGGATGAGAGGATATCTCATTGAAACATATAAGATTGTTAAGGGCTTGGACACGCTAGAGGCAGGAAACATGGTCCCGATGTTGGGGGAGTCCAGAACCAGGAGCTACTGTCTAAGAATAAGGAGTAAGCCATTTAGTACGGAGACAAGGAAACACTTTTTCTCACAGAGAGTGGTGATTCTGTGGAATTCTCCGCCTCAGAGGGCAGTGGAGGCAGGTTCTCTGGATGCTTTCAAGAGAGAGCTAGATAGGGCTCTTAAAAATAGCAGAGTCAGGGGATATGGGGAGAAGGCAGGAACGGGGTACTGATTGGGGATGATCAGCCATGATCACATTGAATGGCGGTGCTGGCTCGAAGGGCCAAATGGCCTAATCCTGCACCTATTGTCTATTGTCTTTTGTCTATTGTCTCACCTTCATGGTGACTGACAGGTGAGAAGGCCAATCTGCTGATCTCACGATTTTATAAACCTTCATATCTTTTCTCATATTTCACCGATTGGAAGTGGCTTGGTACAGAAGAGAACTGTGAGAAAGGTGGCGAAAAAATCCTAGTGATATAGGATCGCGTTTTTGCTCAAATTTAATGACAACACAGATGGTCTAGATGAGAGTTTTAGCAAAATTATAGATTATTATTTGGCACATTCATAGGAAGGAGTTTGGTCTGAGTTGTGAGGATTTTGGCTTTGCAGTTGCAAGTCAAGATCTGCCTCAGATTTCGAACACCCAATTTATGTGCAGCCTGTACACACGATTGTGTTTATCAGAGAAAGGCAGGATGGATTTTCAGGTCTACTATGTAGGAACTCAGTTTGTTGCAATATCTGAATGGTTCAGTTAAACGCCTGGTTTGGGACGACAGATGGCACAATGGGCTAAGTGTTCGGCTGGCAACCGGAAGGTAGCCGGTTCGAATCCCGCTTGGAGTGCATACTGTCGTTGTGTCCTTGGGCAAGACACTTCACCCACCTTTGCCTGTGTGTGAATGTGTGTGAGTGATTGGTGGTGGTCGGAGGGGCCGTAGGCGCAGATTGGCAGCCACGCTTCCGTCAGTCTGCCCCAGGGCAGCTGTGGCTACAGAAGTAGCTTACCACCACCGAGTGTGACTGAGGAGTGAATGAATAATGCGATGTAAAGCGCCTTGAGTATTAGAAAGGCGCTATATAAATCCCATCCATTATTATTATTATTATCTGGACTCTGCCCCCTGGCTGCCTATGTTTTTATTTAAGTATATTGCTGGGGCAGTAGGATTGCTGACTGGCAAACTGTTTGGGTTTCGAACAGTTCTCAGGAACAGAACCCTGGCGAGGATCTGTATAGATTGTGACACCCATTGATAGGGTGAGGTGTTCACATCTATTGCCTGCATTCACACGATGAGGGCATTATTAACAGGACCAGCATTTATTACCCATCCCCAAAAGTACCCAGGAATGTGATCTGCCTTCTTGACGTGCTGCAGTCCGTGTGGTGAAGATCTGTCCTTAGATTCTGCCGTGTGGGGTGTCCCATGATTTTAACCAAGTAATTATGAAAAACTGTGAATCATTCCCAAGTCAACATGATGTTTGATTTACAGGGCACTATTATACTCCTCTGGATGGTAGAGGGCCGACGTTTGGGAGGTGATATTGGGGAGGACTTACTTAGTTGCTTCCATGCATTTGGTAGATGGTATTCTCCATACCCAAGGTGAGCAGATGGTGCAGAGACAAAAGGTCCAGGCCAGTGATCAACCTATCCTATCCATGTACCTGTCTAAATGTTTCTTAAACGTTGCGATAGTACCTGCCTAACTACCTCCTCTGGCAGCTCGTTCCATATTCCAAACACCCTTTGTGTTAAAAAGTTACCCGTCAGGGATGTGGTGTTAATACGTCAAAGGCAACACGGTGGCGCAGCGGTAGAGTTGCTAACTTACACCGCCAGGGACCCGGGTTCGATCCTGACTAAGGGTGCTGTCGATATGGAGTTTGTACATTCTCCCCTTGACCACGTGGGTTTTCTCTGGGTGCTCTGGTCTCCTCCCACACTCCAAAGCCATACAGATTTGTAGGTGAACTTACTTCTGTAAGTTATAAAATTGTCCCTAATGTGTAAGATAGTTCTGGTGTACATGGATCGCTGGTCAGCGCAGATTTGGTGACAGGAAAGCAGACTATTATCTAAATGGTGGCCGACTAGGAAAAGGGGAGATGCAGTGAGACCTGGGTGTCATGGTACACCAGTCATTGAAAGTAGGCATGCAGGTGCAGCAGGCAGTGAAGAAAGCGAATGGTATGTTAGCTTTCATAGCAAAAGGATTTGAATATAGGAGCAAGGAGGTTCTACTGCAGCTGTACAGGGTCTTGGTGAGACCACACCTGGAGTATTGCGTACAGTTTTGGTCTCCAAATCTGAGGAAGGACATTATTGCCATAGAGGGAGTGCAGAGAAGTTTCACCAGACTGATTCCTGGGATGTCAGGACTGTCTTATGAAGAAAGACTGGATTGACTTGGTTTATACTCTCTAGAATTTAGGAGATTGAGAGGGGATCTTATAGAAACTTACAAAATTCTTAAGGGGTTGGACAGGCTAGATGCAGGAAGATTGCTCCCAATGTTGGGGAAGTCCAGGACAAGGGGTCACAGCTTAAGGATAAGGGGGAAATCCTTTAAAACCGAGGTGAGAAGAACTTTTTTCACACAGAGAGCGGTGAATCTCTGGAACTCTCTGCCACAGAGGGTAGTCGAGGCCAGTTCATTGGCTATATTTAAGAGGGAGTTAGATGTGGCCCTTGTGGCTAAGGGGATCAGAGGGTATGGAGAGAAGGCAGGTACGGGATACTGAGTTGGATGATCAGCCATGATCATATTGAATGGCGGTGCAGGCTCGAAGGGCCGAATGGCCTACTCCTGCACCTAATTTCTATGTTTCTATGTTTCTATGAAGGACCTGTTTTCGCACTGTATCTCTAAACTAAACTAAATCTTGATTGTGTGTGTGTGTGTGTGTGTGTTCCACGCTGACAGTCATCGTTCCAGTTCCTGTTTTTTTCAGACGACTGCCGACAACTTGACTGTCGGCGGCAGTCCGCTGAAAAATCGCCTAAGTGGGACAGGCCCATAAGGAATAGAGCCCTGGCCTGCTTAACCACTTCCATAGCTCAGGCCCTTGAGTCCTGGCAACATCCTTATAAATCTTCTCTGCAACCTTTCCAGCTTGACAACATCTATCCTATAACATGTGGACCAAAACTAAACATGATACTCTAAATGTGGCCTCACCCACGTCTTATATAACTGTAAAATGACCCCCCCAACTTCTATACTCGGTACACTGACTGATAAAGGTCAAAGTGCCGAAAGTCTTTTTGACCATCCTATCTACCTATTTATCTACCTATCTATCTATATGCGATGCCACTTTCAAGGAAAGATGTACCTTCACTCCTCTGCTCTACAACACTCCTCAAGAATCCTACAATTCACCGTGTAGATCCTGCCTGTGTTGGACCTCACACTAGGTATGTTGCAAAGCCTACCTGAAGCGTCTTTGAAAATCTGCCGCTACGGGTGTGCGTGATTTTGGCGCCGTTTATAGGGGGCGGGTTTAAAACGCGATTTTCTCTAGGCTGTTCAAATCGAAGATGTTCAGCCTAGTTAATTATTAACGAAAAATCGCTGGAAGACCCCGTCGCAAAGGCTATTATTAGGTTTAAAGGCCTCGTATAATAGTTATAGTAGTTTAAAAATCAATCTCTAAACCCGCGACCGCCAGCAACCGCAGAGTCTCATAAAGCAAATAGCAGAAGTTAGGTTGTATATTTTTACATTAAAAAGGGCTTCTAAAGATCCCTTTATACAAAATTTAATATTGCGAGTAGCTCAATTTGGGCCCATTATATCGCGCAGTATTTTTCTGGGCATTTGGGGCACAAATCTACCGCAATGTGAACGTTCTAAACCAGCGCGTTCCACAGGATCCCACTAGAAAGCTGATTTAAATGGGCATTTATTTACAGCAATTGAACACTGAATTCCTTCCATTTGGTCTATAAATTAATGTAAATGAGATTTAAAAATCATGTTTTATTGTGAATTATTTGTGAATATTATTTGGACATTTAGGCTATTTAAAAATGTTAATAATTTATTAAGAAATGGATAGATGTTTAGATCTAGTAATTGAAGTCTGAAATTAGCTACAATTAGGTAACTAACTAATTATATGCTTTAATTTCAGGTCATCCAAGTAAGATTATTTTATATTTGTTTCAGAATGCTTCAATCTATGATAACTGAAAATTTCATTCAGTTCTCTTAATTTTTAAGAAAGTTATGGGCTTTTGACTGTTCACGATCACAACTTTTTTGTTATGTCCATAGAAAATCAATAGGGAACAAGATGCTCATTTCCGAGTATGAAAATGGCCATAACTTTTTAAATACTTGAGATATGAAAGTGAATTAGGTGTCAAATTAAACTTATTTTTATGCTTTATCTGATGGGATAAATTACAGACTTGATTTTTAAAATCTCAAAATTTTGTAACATTGCTACTCACACAATACCTCACATGTCTCTGTATTAAATTCCATCAACTATTTCTCAGCCCACCTGCCCAACCAAACAAGATGCTGCTGCAATTTCAGACAACCATCTTTATTATCTCCAAAACCATCCACTTTTGTGTCATCTGCGAACTTGTTAATTATGCCATGTACATTCTCATCCAAATTTTAACACAACAAGAGGAATTAGTAAGGCAGAAGAACCATCATAGCACAGCAATATGATAGTTGAAAGAGAGATAGAATTGGCAATTTCATTTTCTAATGCGCATAATCTTCAGGCATGACTGTGGTAAGAAGGTTGTGAAGGAAGAGATGATATAGTAATCTGGATTAAGGAATCCATTACAGTGATAAGGAGGGAGCATATCCTTGAGGCTCCACAAATGAGGCCAGGTGGGTAGTGTTTAGGGACTAGAAGGGGATCATCACATTGATGATTGTATCCTTTTATGAGGTCACTTAACAGTCAATAAGAGATAATGAATCATTCCACCGGGTAGAGCGATGGCAGCCTCACCACCAGTCTGTCTGTCTTTCCATCTTTTTTTTGTTATTTTTAGTGTGTTTCAAAAGCTTGTATTCATGTTCTCTTGTTTGTTTTATGTGGGGGGTGGGGGAGGGGGTCGAGGGAAACGTTTTTTCTAATCTCTTACCTTGCCGGAGATGCGATTGTTTTCTGGATCGTATCTCCGGCCTAGCATCATGGAGCTGGCGGCCTTGCTCGGGACTGACTTTGAGCTCCACCGCGGGGGCCGTGGACTTACCATCGGAGTCGATCCTTTGCCTGGGATCGACGCTCCAACAGCGGCCTGCGGATTTCACTATCGAGGTGATCGCAGTCTCGTGTAGACGTCGGGAGGCTCCAAACGACGCAGATATTTTTGACCAGCCCTGACCCGGGGTCAGATCGCCCGGCACGGGGGGGAGCTGAGATTCCCCCCTGATGCAGGAACTTGATCGCCCTGATGCAGAGGGCCCGACTGCCGGCTACGGAAGCCAAGATCGTCCCGTCAACGGAAGGCTCGAGACACCCGACCGCGGGAGAACAAAGAAGGGAAGAGATTATACTTTTTTTCTCGCCTTCCATCACAGTGAGGAATGTGGCAGAGTCACAGTGGTGGATGTTTATGTTAAATGTATTTTGTGTGTCTTGTTGCTTTTTATTGGTATGACTGTATGGCAAATCAAATTCCTCGTATGTTGCAAAACATACTTGGCTAATAAAGTATGATTATGATTATGATTATTATTCTGATATGTAGACAAAGCACAGATAGATGAGAATAATAGCGTTATTGTGTAATGGAATTTAAATTTCCTATTTTTAGCTGGGGATACTTCAGTGTGAAGGTTGGGGAAGATGTGGGATTTTTAAAGTGAGAGCCTTCTGAGCCAGTGTACAGATTGCACTGGAAGGACAATAGGGAATGTCGGTGAGGTTTCAAATGAATATTTCTTGTTTATTCACAGAGGAGAAGGACATTGCAGTTGAATAATTCAGGAATGGGGAAGGTGAAAGTCTGGAACATGTTTTTGTTAAAGTCATTTTATGTTTTAGAAGCTTAAAGGTAGTTAAAACCCCTATTCAGATGTTCCCCAGAAGCTATGGGAAGCAAGTGAGGAAATTGTTGGTGTCCTGGTAAATCAACGTTGGTTACAAGTGGTGCCTGATATCTGGAGAGCTGCAAAATTGGCAGCCTTATTCAAGAAAGACAGCAGAGAAAAGCCAGGTAATTACAGGTCTGGAGGACAAATGTTAGTGATGAGGAGGTTATTGGAAAAATTCTGAGAAATGGATTCATCTATACTTAGAATAACAGAGTCAGCTAATACTGTCAGATTATTTTGAAACTTCCAGAGGTAACAAAGTGTATTGATGAGGGGAGTATGCTTCACATGATCATTGACATTCTGTAGGCCTTTGACAAGGTCTCAAATGGGAAAATTATCCAAAAGGTTAATGGTCACGAGAGCCAGGACAAGTTGATAAATTGGATCTAAAATTGATTTGATAAAATGAGGCAGAGGGTGATGGTAAATAATTGAATTTGTGATTGGAATGCTGTGACCGGTGACATACCACAAGTACTGGGACCCTTAGTGCTAGTTATGAATATTAATAATTTGGATATGCATTTGGGAGGTAGGATTAATACATTTGCAGATTACACAAACTCAGTAGTCTTATTGATATCCAGGAAACTGTGAATGCTGGAACCTTGAGCAAAATGTCCTGGAAGAACTCAACAGGCCAGGCAGCATCTGTGGAAGGAAATGGACAGATGTTTCAGGTCAGGACCATTCATCGGTCACAACCCGAAACATTGCTTGTTCATTCCCTCCACAGATGTTGTCTGATCTGCTCAGTCCTTCTAGTGCTGAACCACCTAGTGTATGACGAAGGCAGGTATTCTCGCAGTTAAGAAGTATCGTGAATTGCCAATGCATAGAGGGCTGTGGAACAAGTGCTGGTAAATGTGATTGCTCGAGATAGATAATTGGAGGTTCAGCAAAGACATGATTGTCCAAAGGGACTTTATCCATGCTGACTGTGACTTTAGTGATTTGCTATTGGTGCAAAATGCCAAGCTTCCCAAGTACTACTGGAACTGCGCTCAGCAAGGAGAGTGAAAAGAATATTATCACATTCCGGACGTATGCCTTGTGTTAACAGTGACGTTATACAGTTAGGAGATGAATACTTGTGCACAGTACCCAACTTCAGAGTTTGCTTTTCATAGAATCATAGATCATACAAAATAGGTGCAGGAGTAGGCCATTCGGCCCTTCGAGCCTGCATCGCCATTCAATATGATCATGGCTGATCATCCAACTCAGTATCCTGTACCTGCCTTCTCTCCATACCCCCTGATCCCTTTAGCCACAAGGGCCCCATCTAACTCCCTCTTAAATATAGCCAATGAACTGGCCTCAACTACCTTCTGTGGCAGAGAATTCCAGAGATTCACCACTCTCTGTGTGAAAAATGCTTTTCTCATCTCGGTCCCAAAGGATTTCCCCTTTATCCTTATACTGTGACCCCTTGTCCTGGACTTCCCCAACATCGGGAACAATCTTCCTGCATCTAGCCTGTCCAACCCCTTAAGAATTTTGTAAGTTTCTATAAGATCCCCCCTCAATCTCCTAAATTCTAGCGAGTACAAGCCGAGTCTATCCAGTCTTTCTTCATATGAAAGTCCTGACATCCCAGGAATCAGTCTGGTGAACCTTCTCTGTACTCCCTCTATGGCAAGAATGTCTTTCCTCAGATTTGGAGACCAAAACTGTACGCAATACTCAAGGTGTGGTCTCACCAAGGCCCTGTACAACTGCAGTAGAACCTCCCTGCTCCTATACTCAAATCCTTTTGCTACGAATGCTAACATACCATTCGCTTTCTTCACTGCCTGCTGCACCTGCATGTCCATTTTCAATTACTGGTGTACCATGACACCCAGGTCTCGTTGCATCTCCCCTTTTCCTAATCGACCACCATTTAGATAATAGTCTACTTTCCTATTTTTGTCACCAAAGTGGATAACCTCACATTTATCCACATTATACTGCATCTGCCATGCATTTGCCCACTCACCCAGCCTATCCAAGTCACCTTGCAGTCTCCTAGCATCCTCCTCACAGCTAACACTGCCCCCCAGCTTCGTGTCATCCGCAAACTTGGAGATGTTGCATTCAATTCCCTCGTCTAAATCATTAATATATATTGTAAATAGCTGGGGTCCCAGCACTGAGCCTTGCGGTACCCAACTAGTCACTGCCTGCCATTCTGAAAAGGACCCGTTCACTCCTACTCTTTGCTTCCTGTTTGCCAGCCAGTTCTCTATCCACATCAATACTGAACCCCCAATACCATGTGCTTTATGTTTGTATACTAATCTCTTATGTGGGACCTTGTCGAAAGCCTTCTGAAAGTCCAGATATAACACATCCACTGGTTCTCCCTTATCCACTCTACTAGTTACATCCTCGAAAAATTCTATAAGATTCGTCAGACATGATTTACCTTTCGTAAATCCATGCTGACTTTGTCAAATGATTTCACCACTTTCCAAATGTGCTGCTATCCCATCTTTAATAACTGATTCTAGCAGTTTCCCCACTACCGATGTTAGACTAACTGGTCTGTAATTCCCCGTTTTCTCTCTCCCTCCCTTTTTAAAAAGTGGGGTTACATTAGCTACCCTCCAATCCTCAGGAACTACTCTAGAATCTAAAGAGTTTTGAAAAATTATCACTAATGCATCCACTATTTCTGCGGCTACTTCCTTAAGTACTCTGGGATGCAGCTTTTGCAGCTTTTGTGCCTTCATTACCAGGACAGAGAATATAAGAACAAGGAGAATATGGTACAACTTTATTAAAACTTTCTGGTTAAAGGTGCCTTCCAGGATATTAATGATGGCAAGTTGATAATGGGAATGGGAGTGAATGGCAAGTTTAGATGGTTAGTCTCTTTGTAGTTGCAGATGATCATTGCCTGACACAACCTTTACTTGCCACTGACCAGTGTAGAACTGAATATTATCAAGGCCTTAATATGTATTTCTATGGAAAACTTAATTACTCGATTGCAAGTGGAATTGAGCTTTATGAATTTATTGAACATCCCCACTTCTGCCCCTATGATGTAGAGAAAGTAATCAGGAAACCACTGAAGCTGGTAGTATATTTTTAGAATTCTGAACGTTCTTTTCTGTGAAAACAAACAATGCCTTGGAGTCTTGAGAGTGATTTCAAAAAGTATTTTTGGAGGAGATCCTTAAATCCAATCAAAATGAGTGCTTTATAGTCTTACATTTTTAACGGGTTACAATTCTCATAGAGAGCTGTGAATTTTTGAGACGTGTGTTTGCTCCTATTAACTAACATAAATCACTTAACAAATGTAAAAGTGTAAATGAAGATGATTGAAACCTCTTAGAGAACTGACAGAACAATGGGATCTTCAGATAAAAATATAGCTCATGAAAAATACTCTGTCCAAACAATGATGTATGAGTGGAAGGAATGGGACAAGATGGACCTCCATTGACCTATTGAGTGGTTTACTGCACGATTGTTTATATTGGATGCGGGTGAAAACCACGATGCTATCAGCAGGCTCCAAATGTCATCTAAATAATGACATCAGAAAGACAAAAGTTGAAACATCTGTGTACAGTTTTGATCTCATTATCTTAGGAAGGATATGCCCAGCTTGAGGATAGTTTCATAAAGGTTACCACATTGACGCCTGGGGTGATGAAGCTGCCCTGCTGGAACTGATAGTGATGGATGGGTCAGTAGCAGGAAATAAGTAAGCCCGATACACTGCTGTAAGACTTAATAAATCATCCTGTTCTCAACGTTTGTCGTAATTGGTTATTCTTCTATTGTTGTTGCATTCCCAAGGTAATATTTGTAACGTGTTCTGAAAAGCGTGGATCTACCAAAGAGGCCATAAGACGGTAAGAGATACTAGCAGAATCAGGCCAATCGGCCCATCGAGTCAGCTCCACCATTCGATCATGGTTGATCTATTTTTCCCCCTCAACCCCATTTTCCAGCATCTGCAGTTCTTTCTTAAATAATATAAATATAATATCCTCAGTTCTGTTTTCACCACCCATCTTTTTACATTGGTCCCTATGTTGCCTGACATTAGCCTCTTATCCCTTTCTAAACTTTCTGTCCTGCAGTATTTCTTATTCTGCAGACATCGGTGACCTCTGCTGCACTTTCCTTCCCTCACTATATAGTTTAAAGCCCTATCTAAAGCTTTAGTAACGCGGTTCACCCGGACCCTGGTCCCAGCAGGTTTTTGGTGGAGTCCGTCCCATCAGAACAACTCACTCCTTCCTCAACACTGATGCCAATGTCCCACGAGTTTAAACCCAGTTCTCCCACACCAATTTTTGAGCTATATGTTCAATTCTCTGTCCTCAAACAACCCTCATGCCAATTTGCTTTTGGCTTAGGTAACAGAGATTATAGGTAGACAAAAATGCTGGAGAAACTCAGCAGGTGTGGCAGCATCTATGGAGCAAAGGAAATAGGCAATGTTTTGGGCTGAAACCTTTCTTCAGACCCGAAACGTTGCCTATTTCCTTCGCTCCATAGATGCTGCTTCACCCACTGAGTTTCTCCAGCATTTTTGTCTACCTTCGATTTTCCAGCATCTGCAGTTCCTTCTTTAAGAGAGATTATAACCCTTTTTGTTCCGCTTTTTAATTTAGTCCCTAGCTGCTCTAATTCCCTCAGCAGCCAAAACGCCACAATTTCCTCAGGAGACTCCTGCAAACGTCCACAGATGCATCATATAAAGCATATTCATTGGTTGCATCACACATTGGTTTGCAAACAACTCTGCCATTGTTTTCCCTTGTTCCACCCACGTCATTGGTACCAACATGGACATGGCAATTGGATCTTTCCCCTCCCACTCAAATTCCTCTGCAGTTCAAACATGAAATGAATGATATAATTTGGGTTTTCTCAATGGTTTTAAGGCATTCACAACAAAAGGGCAGTTTCTATGAATAGATATGTATCATCTGAACAAATGTTTCCAGGGCTTTTTTGCATGTTGTAAATGAGGTAACTTGCTTCACAACTAGTAATTACCCTTAAAAAATCATTCGGCTTTGGAGATTATATATAAAGGTTTAGGTTTGTTATTGTCATGTGTAGCAACAGTGAAAACCTTTTGTTTACATGCCATCCAGTCAAATCAGGTAATACTATACATGAATACATCAAGCCAAACACAAGTGCAACAGTAGAGCGAAGAAAATATACCAGTGAGCAGCATATAGTTTCTCAGAATTGTAGAGTTATATTTCCACAAAAACAGTCCAATGTCTGTAATGAGATAGGTTGAAATGCATTCTATGCTCGACCAAGGGGGCAATGACATCTGTCCTGTCAGACTCGAGTGTGTCTTTTCCCAGGGTCATTGTTGCAGAGGTTAGATCGGCTTTACTGAGGGTGAACCCATGGACCAACTGGCACGAATGTTCACGGACAACTTTAATCGCTCCTTACTCCATTCTGATGCACCAACCTGCTTCAAAAAGACCCGTATCATCCTGGTGCCAAAGAAAAGCAAGATCTCATGCCTCAATAACTACCATCAGTGGTCTTGACATCCACCATCATGCAGTGCTTTGAGAGGCTAGTTTTGGAATGCATTATATCCAGCCTACCAAGCAAGTTTGATCCACTACAGTTCGCCTACCACCACAACAGGTCCATGGCTGATGCCATCTCCATGGCCCTACACTCATCCTGGAACACTTGCATTAGAGAGGCACCTACATCAGACTTCTATTCATAGACGACAGCTCTGCTCTCAATACCATTATCCCATCCAAGTTCATCTCCAAACTCGTGGAGCTTGGAGTCAACACTCACCTCTGCAACTGGATCCTTGACTTCCTGAACATGGAAACAAGAGACTGCAGAAACAAATAATTGGAGTAACTCCGCAGGTCATGCAGCCTCTCTGGAGAACATGGACAGGTGACGTTTCCGTTTGAGACCATTATTCTAGATAAACTAAGTCATCCAATCTAAATGAGGGTTCCTAACCTGGACCATCGCCCATCCATTTCCTTCCACAGATGCTGCCTGACTTGTTGAGCTCTTCTTCTTTCACTGCAAAAATGTGGGGAGTTATGGGCAAGAATATGCAGACAGGTCTTCCTCAGTTTACAACACAGCTCTGTTCCTGACATCTATTCATAACCTGAGTCAGAACTCGGGAATAGACACTGAAAGCTGGAGTAACTCGGCGGGTCAGGCAGCATCTCTGGAGAAAAGCAATGGGTGATGTTTCGGGTCGAGACCCTTCTTCAGGCTGAGAGTCAGGGGAAAAGGAAACGAGAGATGTAGCGAGATGAACAAATGAATGAGAGATATGCAAAAAAATAATGATGATCAACAAAATGGTTCATTGGTGGCTGTGGGCGAGGTGATAATGTGTTATACAGATAATGCAACTCACCAGGACTGCAACTGCCTGGCAATCTATATAAATAAAAAATGGGCTAACCAAAGGCGACATGTCATTAAACCCGAGCATTTTACTCAACCATTCAGATATTGCTGCAAACCAATTTCCCACGGCAGAAGATGCCTGTAGCTCCATTGGTGTGTGTAAAGTAATCCTAACATCTTGCCATCTTCTTCTGTGATACATGGGAATGGACTGCTCCCTACACGAGAATTGCTACATATTCTCAGACTAAAGGAATAATTCCAAAGCTTCACTCTGAATACATTAGAGACAGATTATAATAACACACAGTGAATATTAGGGACCAGTTAATGCAAATTGTTTTCTATCCTTTTATTTTTCTCCATGCTGGGTGGTTGCTTCTGATCTGCACATATATACATGTGAATGCATGTAAGAGAACTCACAGAAGCAAATCTTTATCACATTGATATGTCCTTCCTAAAGGCTTGAGTTATCATCAATAATTTCTGCTGCACTTTTACTCTTTACCATTAGAAGATTTGCCATTGATTTATATTACTCCAAATAGTATCTCACTACCCTGGAGATCCTGCTTTTGTAATATTTTGCCTAACTCCCTCTAATTGCAGGACCTCATCCCTTTTCCCACCCATGCCATTTGTGCCAATATGACCTCTGCCTGCTCACTCTCCTCCATTACAATGTCATGCAGCCACACTGAGACATCCTGGATTCTGGCACCAAGGAGGCAACACACCGTCATGGAGATCCGACTGCTGCCACAGTAAAGTGGTATCGTATAGTATGTTGTATCGTATCTCCTGCCTGCCCCCCTAACTAATGAGTCTCCTACCTCTATGGCTCTGCCTGACATTACCCTTCCCTACTCTGCCTCAGAGCCGGGCTCGGTGCCTCAGTACTGACTGCTACTGCTGCTCACCTCTGACAGGTCATTCCCCCCCAACAATATCCAAAATGAAGAATGTAGAAACAAAGAACAGCAGATGCTGGTTTATACACAGAAGGACACAAAGTGTCAGACTGAAGAAGGGTCTCGACCCGAAAAGTCACCTACCCATGTTCTCCAGAGATGCTGCCTGACCTGCTGAGTTACTCCAGCACTTTGTGTCCTCATCTGTTAATCATCCCCCCTCCTCTCCTGGATCCACTTAACACTTGTTTTTGTCCCATCACTTCCCCTCCTCTCTTTCTATTAGCCATTTCCCCTCCACTCCATCAGTCTGAAGAAGGGCCATTACCCAAAATGTCCTCTGTACATTTCCTTTCACAGATGCTGCCTGATCCTCCAGCAATTTGTTTGATGCTCAAGGTTCCAGCATCTGAAGTCAATCTCATGTCACCAAGAGGAATTTGTGGGTCTGGTTTTACCTGGATGTTACAGTATGTGTAGTCAGTCATGACATACAATAGTTATGTCACTTAATGTAGAAATACTCTGCCACAAGGCTAACATCGTGCCAGCTGTTTCGTAAAACAGTGACATCAATTACTTGTAAGTTAGACACTTTAAACAAGTGTAGGCATGCAAATAACTTCTCTAGACTTGAACATTAAGGCTTCCAAAGGAGAGTTGCAAATATCTTTCACTCAGTGTACTCTGGATTCCTCCAGCATTGCATGGCAAGTTGATTGGCTATTGTACATTGCTTCGAGTGTAGGTAGGTGGCAGGAGAATCTAGTTTGGGGACAGGGAGTTGATGGGAATGTGAGAGGAAACATTGGATTAATGTAGATGGATGTTTGGTGGGTTGGCATGGATGTGATGTGTTGAAGGGCCTGTTTCTGTGCTCCATGGCTCAAGGGTGTGACAGAATGCCCTCCACTTATATGAATGGATGCTGCTGCCCTTCCAGGGGTTCAAAACAATCCAGGCCAATGCAGCCCTTGTGATTTACTAGCATATACATTCAGTGTCGCCTGCTGCAGTGAACTCCTCTTACTCACATAGGCTACTTCACCAGAACCTGTCAAACCCACAGTCTCTATCACCACCAAAAACAATGGACACATTGGGAGACTATGGCTTGCAAGATCCCTGCAGGCACAATCCTTGTGAGTTGGGAATACATAACATCACTCCACCAATGCTCGATCAGAATCTGCAAACTTCCTACATAACTCTGCTAGGGAATACCCTCTTCTCAACGCAAGCACTTGTTCAAGAAGATGCCAAGCCATCACCTACTGATGGACTGAGATATAAACTATCAATGTTGGCCTTACCAACTGTGACCATGCCTCGTTTCAGAAATTAAAAAAATACAAAACACTTAAAACAAAATTGAATAACTGGAAAGCATAGTAACCAATCCATGAACTATCCATATGCTGAATTGAAGATTTAAGAGAGACTTAGATAGGGTTCTAGGGGCTAGTGGAGTCAAGGGATATGGGGAGAAGGCAGGCACGGGTTATTGATAGGGGATGATCAGCCATGATTACAATGAATGCTGGCTCGAAGGGCCGAACGGCCTCCTCCTGCACCTATTTTCTATGTTTCTATGTTTCTATAGAATGATTACAGTACAGAAAGACGTTATTTAGCTCATTGTGTTTGCGCTGGCCCCCATCTCTGTGCAAATATTTCCTTCTAATATATTTATACAATTCCCTCTTGAAGGCCACAATGGAAGCTGCCTCCGTCTCCTTTACAGGTAAAACACAGAGAAAGTTGATTAAGGATGGTGTTGGGCTGTTCTGCGATGTTCCCTGGGTCATTCCCAATTTTCTACTGTTTGGACTTAGTAGATTTACTGAAGAATGACCAAGGTAATGATTTGAGGTTTTTATGTTGAACCTTGTTCCTTGGTAACTCAGGTTGTTCCCCCAGGTAAAATCTCAGTAAACCTATTATGGTCACTCACTGGACACCGGGTCTTCAAATGTTCTCGTTTAACTTTGGAAGGTGAAAGTGAGATCATTTCACTACACGATGAAAGATTGAGCCTTTAGCCTAGTGTCAATACTTCAGTCTCTCAGTGTGGAGAGCAGAGCTTCTGCTTTAAAATCTGTCAACATCCAGCAAGATTCTTGGGTTCAATGGGTGTAGAGCCTCATTATTTGCTGTTTGGGCTGTAGTAGCCTTGACATTCCTCCCTTCAGTAACAAGTGAACAAACATCCCCACTGGCAACTGCAAAGCTGGTTGCCATCATTTGAAGGAACAATGATACAAAGATCCATCAGAGTGGTCAGTTAGAATACTTCCATTAGATAAAAGAAACTACAAAAATGTTTGTGAAATAGGCAAAAACAAATTGTTATAGTTTTAGCTTCTGTATAGATGGAAAGAAAGAGTAATGCTAAGAGTAATAAAGAGTAAAGAACCTTATGTTAATTGCCTCATAGCTCCAGAGACCTGGGTTCAAACCTAGCCTTAGGTGATGTCTGTGTAACGTCTGTCCTTCCTCTGACTCATGAATTTCTTCCCGCATCCTGAAGACATGCTGGTAGGTCTGCAGTGAATTGTCTTTAATGTAGGTTAATGGTAAAATAAGGAATTAAAGGTTGGCATGTTGACTGTACTAAACTGCAGGAATCCATATTTGCTTATTTTTTTGCAAGACTTTGTGGCCTGCCACTTGTTGGTGGCTTTGAGAAGGCAGGCTGAAAACTATTTCTCCAGAGATGACGAGATAAGATAAGTTTAAATGTGTTTTTGATGAAGACCAAACACACGATTAAATGCTGATATCGCAATGAAACCTATTGGATGTCTGTATTTGAATTGATAATATTTTTTCGTCCATCAGGACATGGAAACTTGTGTTTGACTTCTCAATAAAATTTTAACTTCTCAATAAAATGTGCTAAATGTAGCACTTTTCATCAATGTCAGTAAAAGAGAATGAATATACAGCATCATGTATCATTGTGGGAGGTTGTACATATGTTAGTGAGCAAGTGATAATATGGTTAACCACTCGAGTAATATTAAGTAATTTCAAAAGGGTAAGAAATGGTATCAAATGGAGATTTTGTGTGCCACCAAGAACTTTGGTAGACTCACAGTTCATCTGTAAGTACTTCTGGTGTTTTGTTACTTAAGTTGAATACGCTGCTGGCAGTTGGAGACCGCTTGAGGACAGGCATCGGACGCTATGGAGTAGCGATGAAAAGGTGGGGCCTCATGGACAACGCCTCCTGTGAGTGTGGGGACCCAACACAGACATTGGAGCACTTCGTCACCAGTTGTCCCAAACACCGGCTACCGAATGGTGAACGAGGTGTGATTGACCTGGACGATGACACGTTGGCCTGGCTCGCCTCAATGGAGCTGCAGGTCTAAAAGACACACGGCAGAAGTCGGAGACCCGACAGCTGCTTCTGACTGAAAATGTCTCATACTTTGGTGTCCCAGAGGATGGAGTAGGTCGCCTATGCTTTACAGAAATAAGTCATAAAGACCTTTTTATAAACAGGAAAGCTTCCACTCTCTCACTGCATAATTGATACTGGAAGATGATCAGAAGATGTTCTTCACAACCAATGCCTTATTTCTGGAAAGCATGTGTGACCTCCTCCATCCTCCGAGAGACAGAATCACCAGACACTTTGTTGGGGGAAAGGATTCTGGGGCAAAGACTAGTTGCCACATCCGTGTCTCCTCTGACTCTTCATGGTCCTACAATCAGTGATAGACTGAGAGCCGCACAAGCACCAGAATCAAGTGTTCAAGTTCAAGTGAGTTTATTGTCATGTGTCCCTGTATAGGACAATGAAATTCTTGCTTTGCTTAAGCACACAGAAAATAGTAGGCATTTACTACAAAAACAGATAAATGTGTCCTACTGATGGATCACTGAGGAAATCCGTTGTCTGCTTCAGTCCAGCGACCTCAGCAAGTACCCCGCTGGGCTGCCCAACCACTTTCCCTCACCCACCATGTGTGCAGCAACAGTGAGTATTAGCTCCAACATTTGGCTGCTGCCATGTTGATCCACTGTGTCATCTGTGGCTATTGTTTTGGTTGCTGTTTATTACTGGAAATTTCATCATAGTATCGACTGGGTTTTCTAGGTAAAAAGGCAGAATGATGCTCATCTCAGAAACCAACACTCCCACAGACCTTAGAGACACCACCTCATCCTAGACCGGATAAACAATGCATTCCAAGGCTGTCATCATTGAGACACGTGAAACGCAGCAGGAAGAACTCTGGCATCTCCCTGTGCCTGTCATTCTCTCCCCACTGAGGTCAGGCTCACTACAGTTCTTTCTGCAGAGTCACAGCAGATCTCTGCCACATCTCATTGTCTGTGGCTCACTGCGGCATTAGACAGGTCACCCGAGCATTCTAACCTGAACAAATGATTTCACCAATCGGATAGAAATGTGTAAAATTATGAGGAAGCAAATACAGGGTTGACAGTCAGACCCTTTTCCCCAGGGTGGAAATGTCAGACTATAGGCAATAGCTTTAAGATGAGAGAGACAAAGTTTAATGGAGCTGTTTTTTACACAGAGGGTGGTGGGTGATTGGAATGTGCTGCCAACATCATGGTGGAGGTGGATACGCTAGTGCCATTTACAAGACTTTTGGACGGGCACATGGATTTGTAGGGAATGGAGATATATGCATTATATGCAGATAGATAATTTATTTTTCCTAATCAAGGCAAAGTGACCTTCTCGACATTAGAATCTTTAACACCAGTAATCAGTTGGGACAGCCCAGGTAGCACACAGTAATCACTTATATTTTGCTGTGACACAACATCATCAGTGGCTTTCGAACAATGGTCAGTATTTCCTGATGACTGGCACCTTAAGGGCCTGTCCCACTTGTCGATTTTTTCGGCGACTGCCGGCGTCATTGACTGACTTATCAGGGTCGCCGAACAGTTTCGAACATTTCAAAATCCAGTGGCGGCAAAAAAAATGTTGCGACACTTGAGGAAACTCCGTGCGTCAATACTTCATCACGCTGCGACACGCCGCACATTTTTCGGTGACATGATACGTCAGTCAATGATGCCGACAGTCGCCGAAAAAATGGCCAAGTGGGACAGGCCCTTTAGCCTCTCACAAAACAGACTTTCTTTGAATTAGCTCGACTCTTAAGATCTAATTTGACCTGCTCAGCGTTGTTGGAAGCTTGTTAGCACTGTCCTCACAGCAGCTGAGAGTACTGCACGCAACAACATAATGATCAGTTGGCTCTCAGTAGGTTGGGAGATACATTGAGAACTAAAGTGCCAAGCACCACACAATCTAAACATTTCAAAGAGCCCAATGAGGTACAACTGATGGAATCTCAGGAAACACCATTATTCAGTCAACTCACAACTGATAGGTTTAATCAACAAAATGGACATCCTAGATAAGGGACATCTTCATCTCCATTCCCTCTCTGTTCCCCTTCCGCTCTCCTGTTCCACAATGTGGCGTTCTAGGAAAAGGTATAATAGTGGGGTGGGGATGGGGGTTGGGGGTGGGGATGGGGTGGGGATGAGGGTGGGGGTGGGGTTGGGGGTGAGGGTTGGGGGTGAGGTTTCGGGGTGAGGGTTGGGGGTGGGGATGGGGGTGAGGGTTGGGGTTAGGGGTGGGGTTTGGGATGGGGGTTGGGATGGTGGTGGGGATGGGGGTGAGGGTTGGGGGTGAGAGTTGGGGGTGAGGTTTGGGGGTGATGGTTGGGGGTGAGGGTTGTGGGTGAGGGTTGGGGGTGAGGGTTTGGGGTGAGGGTTGGGGGTGAGGGTTGGGGGTGAGGGGTGGGGGTGAAGGTTGGGGGTGAGGGTTGGGGGTGGGGGTGGGGGTGGGGGTGGGGTGGGGGTGGGGTTGGGGGTGGGGGTGGGGTTGGGGGTGGGGTTAGGGGTGGGGTTTGGGATGGGGGTTGGGATGGGTGTGGGGATGGTGGTGGGGATGGGGGTGAGGGTTGGCGGTGGGGGTGAGGGTTGGGGGTGAGGTTTGGGGGGGTCTTTTCTTGTTCCCTGCAATGCCAAAACAATACAATTGGTTTGAAAGCAGCAGCCACTGCACGTTTCTGGAGGCATAGCAGCACAAACAGTATGATGGTGTCTTCTGTGATTCAGACCACAGGGGATGTTTTAATCACTAGGAAACTTTGTCAGTGAGTAAGCCAGGAGGGAGTGGGTAACATCTATGATGGAAGGGGGTTGAACCTCAGTGACCTCTCGGTTTGTTGGTAATGTAGTAGTTTCCTCCATTCTGATGAGTTGTTCCACATGAACGGACTGCTTTCCTGTGCAGGAAATATGCCAGGGTCTGTGTGTGTAAAAACGTGGAAGCATTTACATTGGTGCATGATTCACTCTGACACGTTTAGTGAGCTGATGAAATTCCTTGGTGAATAGTGACCCAGTGGATCAAGAACCAAGAACCAAGAGTGGATGGCACTCTCTCTGATGCCGAGCGATGCTCCAGCCAACTGCCCCTGGGCTTGTCTGACACTGACCCTGAATGCTCTCTGGCATTTATTCCTGTCATTTGTTGAGGCACGTCCTTACACTAAATCTGGGCTCATGCCACCCCCACCCCCACCTCCCCTCTAACCTCTCCATCCTCTGTGGAATCTGTGTTGTGGGCATATTGCTGACTGCCTACCTGCCAAGAGGCACGTGGCCAAAGGGGCTAACACTGTGTGGGATCATTGCAATGTAAAGCATTTCCAGATGCGCTAAACTGGGTGTGTTCCCATTGAGAACTGCATGTTAATGCATGTTTCTGCAACAGAACACCCTAAACCCAGTTTCCAAAACTCTAACCATCTGCATGGGGAAATTTGGAGGGGTGGTGCATAGTGCAGCAGGGGTGGTGCATAGTGCAGCAGGGGTGGTGCATAGTGCAGCAGGGGTGGTGCATAGTGCAGGAGGGGTGGGGCAGTAATCAACTTCAGATGAGATGAGATGAGCAAACAGATGGTATATGAAGTTCAATGATGAGTATTGATAAGTGTTATATCTCATGGAAGAAAGAGAAGAGGCATCTGGAACCAAAGATCAATATAACCTGGGTAGCTGTGCGGACTGCAGAGAGGCTTCATGGTTTATTTGCCATTTCATGATTTATAAAAGATACGAGTGGCTGGAAAACATTTTATTAAGTGAAATTTTATAAATCTAAAAAGCTGGGTGAAATGGATTATGGATATCTAGATACAGTGAATTATATGGTTAAGAATAATGCACAATTCACTATAGTGGAAAAATAGCTTAATAAATTGAAGACACAAACTCCAAGGAGTCAATGGGTGTCATTTTAAAAACTCATAAACTGAACTTTCAGAAATCGAGACGGACATACTGTAGGTTGAGAGAATGGAGAGGTCTTGGCTAATGGCATATGATAGGTAAATAAAGTGAGGCCATCTATTTTGGTACAAAACATAGAAAGGTTGAGTATATTTTAAATGGAGAGAGATTGTAGTTCTGCTCTGAAAGTTGATGTATTGAGAGAGCAAGCAATTAGGAAGTCATACATTATATTGCTCACCATCGCAAGAGGATTTGAGTATACTGGATATCTTGTTTTAATTATATACAGCCCTTGTGAGACGGCATTGATAATGTGATGTACATATCTATCCATGGAATTATTTACTTAAAATTGAGCCAGGGAATGTTCACCAGATAATTTCCTGGCATAGCAGGTTTGTTGTATGAGCAGAGATTATGAAGATCAAGCCTGATCTCTGTAGAATTTAGAAAAAAATATGATTTAATTGAAAAAGTCATATGGAACGTTGGGATAGATGTAGAGCTGCTGATTCCCTGGATTGAAGTGTCTTGAATCAGGAACACATGGTGAAGTTGAGGTCGCTCTCCATGGAACAGAGGAGGTTGCATGAGGATCATTGAAATATTGAAAATCCTGAAGGGTGTAGAGAGAGTAGATAGCAAGCAGTTCAAGAACGAGTAGATATAGAATGAAGGTGATTGATAAAAGGGCCAAAAGAGAGCCAGCAAATGGTTCGAGCCTGGAACCCACTGCCAGGGGTAGTAGTGGAGGCAAATTCTATTGGGAAGCTGCACACATATCTGTCAGGAAAGGTACAGAGCTATGAGAAGAAATTGTAAGGATAAAACTAGCTGGATTTCTCTCGCATTGAGCCAGTAAGAACTCAACTGGCCAAATGGCGTCTTCGTTCCTTTGTTGTTTGACTTGCTGAATATTTCCTGCAATTTAGTTTTTATTTCAGATTTCCAGCATGTGCGTGTGATTTTCATTATCCTTGCTGGATCGAGCTCTGGGTTTTTTGGAATGACACTCATCTAGGCAAATAGGATATATTCCATCAAACTCCTGACGCGCCTTGAAGCTGGTGGAAGGGCTTTGGGAGGGAGTTACTTGCCACAGTTGTCCTGTCCCTCAGGAGTTCCTGTGGACACTGCATTTATGTGACTGGTACAGATGGATCTATGGTCAATGGTGACTTCCAGGATACTGATAATGTGGGACTTGGTGCTGGTTGAATTGAAGATTGTTGGCATGTGATAGGACTCTTTTGTTAAAGTTAGACACTGCCTGACACTTTAGTTGCACTAACATTACTTGACGTAAGCATGCTCTCTCGGAGTAGCTGCGGGCAGACATGGACTGATTATTTGGCTGACGAGATGTAAAGAGATAAACATTGTGCAATAAGGGAAGATACCTGCTTCTGACCTCAGGATAGCAGCAATGATGGAGCAAGATGCTGACATTTTAAAAACAATCATTTGGTTGAGTCACATCTGACAAGAATCTTTAATGCAGCATTAATTGAGCACCAGAGAGTAAACAAGAGAACTCTTAGTAATAGAGGTTGGGTGGCAGGAAGGAGAATCACTACAAAGTAATCTTTTAAAACAAAGTTGAGAAACAGCAGACAAGTTAAAATATCCAGACCTAGAGGCTCATATCCAAGTTGAATGAAAGCCTAGTTTAGTTGCTGCAACTATTTATTAGGAATGAGATTAGAATTGCTGTGGGTATAATAAAAATACTTACTGTACTTATCATTTTGCATTCATTGAGGACACAAGATATATTTTAAGAATGATGTGATTAGATTTAGAAGATATTTGAGAGGGAATGAAATGCCCAGATGGTAGAAACGATACTATGACCATGGGGGTGAATTGAGAGTTTAAATTATGTCCTTTTCATTTGAGATTTTGTGAGATTTTTGGAAACAGAATCAAAAGTTAATGGAATATAAGAGGCCATTCAGCCCAGTATACCAAGTGTTCAAGAAGGAACTGCAGATGCTGGAAGATCGAAGGTACACAAAAATGCTGGAGAAACTCAGCGGGTGCAGCAGCATCTATGGAGCGAAGGAAATAGGCGACTTCGGGCCGAAACCCTTCTTCAGACTGATGGGGGGTGGGGGGGGGGGGAGAAGGAAGGAAAACGGGGGGAGGTGGAGCCCGAGGGCGGGGGGGGGGGAGGAGACAGCTCGAGGGTTAAGGAAGGAGAGGAGACAGCAAGGGCTAGCAAAACTGGGAGAATTCAACGTTCATGCCATCCGGACGCAAGCAACCCAGGCGGAATATGAGGTGCTGTTCCTCCAATTTCCGGTGCTGCTCACTCTGGCAATGGAGGAGACCCAGGACAGAGAGGTCGGATTGGGAATGGGAGGGGGAGTTGAAGTGCTGAGCCACCGGGAGTTCAGGTAGGTTATTGCGGACTGAGCGGAGGTGTTCGGCGAAACGGCGAAACGATCGCCCAACCTCCGCTTATACCAATCCTGGCCAGAAATTGGTTACTTAATATATGCCAACTTCCCATCTCTCAGTCTGGAGTCTTGGAGTTAATTGGCTGTATTCCCAATGCAACATGAAGTGTAGATGGAGTCGATGATGTGAGGAGGAGGCGGGATTTGGTATGTATGTGTGATGCAATTATTTTGCACAATGGTTTGTTCCCCACTATCTCTAATACATAGTAATTGTATTATCTGTTGCATTGCCCTTGAAGAAGAATGTCGGTATGTGCAGTAGTTGTCGGTCAAATGACAGGAAGATGTCTGGGATTTGCTGGCGTGGGCTTGCTTTTCCCACTGAATTCCTCCTGCCGTATCTTGCTCTGGAATCAAATCACCGCGGCATTCTTTCATCGTGAGTTGAAAACATATTCATCAAGAAAATCCTCTTGTACACATTCCCTATGTTTCTTCCATTCCCCCTTCGCACTCAAACATCTGTCTCCATGAGAGGAACTAACATTTTCTTACATCTTTGAGCTTTGCTTGAGGATTTGCTAATCCCCCTTACTTCTTCCTCCTTTTAATGATGACATTTCTGCACAAAGGATGAGGATTTAAAAAAAATTTCCTTTGCATTAAATATAGTTTTAAAGATCAAAAGAAAATTGCAAAAATGTATCTTTGCAACTTGATGAAAGTCTTGAGTAATGACAGGGAGAATCTCTTGCAGTTGAGAATATGAGGAGTATGGTAATCAGGTGTAACCTTGGCAAAGATAAAAAGAGTAATAGCTTAAATAATAAGAACACAAAAAGAATCATTAGCAATGGAAGGCCTGTATGAAGGATAAGAGAATAGAGGACAAGTCCACTCAGTATAGAAAAATGAAAGGCAACCTCATTGAAACACGATCAACCCTCAGAGCCCAATCAGGACAGATTCAGGGAGGATGTTTGCCTTAGTTAAGGAGTCTAGAATCAGGATAAGGACATGCCATTTAGGATGGCAAATGTAGAGAAATTCCGTTACTGTTGAACCTACCCTGGAGGGTTTGGGAGACTCAGATAAACAAGTTAATTCACACAATGATTGCTAAAGGGCCTGTCCCACTTACACAATTTTTTTCGGTGACTTGCCGGCACCCGTCATAGTCGCAGCAGGTTGCCGAAAATGTTCAACATGTTGAAAATACAGCGGCGACCAGAAAAAGGTACACTCTTTGGGTGACTACTTACAACATGTCGCGGGGTGATGCCTGTATGGTCGTAAGTAGTTGCCCAAAGAGTCGTACCGGTTGAGACGCCAAAGAGATTTCATAATAAGAAACGTGGAAATTAAAAACACTCCCAGAGCTAGTAGCAGTCAAATACGGGACAAGAGGGTCCTGTATGGGGCAACCCAGTTTAGCCCAATACACAGGATGTCCTGGCGAATATGGGACAGTTGGCAACCCTAGCTTCCCTCCCCCCACTGATGCAGCCCACAATCATCTCAAAACGTCTGCAGGTGGCAGGAATCCGAGTTATATCAGAAGTTCGAGGTGTAGATGGTGAACAGATAGGGAGAGAGGACTGTCCCCTGTGAAGCCCCTGTGTTGCTCGCTACCATGTCCGAGACACAGTTCTGTAGCCTGACATTTTGTGGTCATCCAGTCAGGTATTGGTGATCCAGGACACCAATGGAGCATCCACCCGCATCTACGTCAGTTTGCTCCCTAGCAGTGCAGGTCGGATGGTATTAAAAGCACTGGAGAAGTAAAAAAACATGACTTTCACAATGCTTCCCGGCTTATCCAGGTGACCATAGGAACGATGGAGCAGGTGGATGATGGCGTCCTCAACCCCCATCTTTGTTTGGTAAGCGAACTGCGGGGGGTCCAGGTACAGTTTAACCAGGGATCGCAGGTGAATGATCCAGGGTCTTCATGATGTGTGAAGTCAGCGCTGTAGTCTAAAGTCTGTAGTCATTGGAGATGCTGGGACACATCCTCTTTTGTACAGGAACGAGGCAGGATTTAAGCAAATCAAACAATGGCCAGGGTAACAGTGTCTGAGGCAGCTCATCCACTATCTTGTTGAATGACAGATCAGCCACAAGTGGCGGAATGGTCTACTCCTGCTCCAATCTTGTATGTTCTTATATAGCATAGATTTCAAGCGGAAAGTATTTTAAGATGGCAGAACTTGGAAAAAGATTTAAAAAGTGATCAAATCAGATTAGTTAAACTGCCTCAACTATTCCTAAAAGTCTCATGCAATTATTTAGATATGTTAGCTTCCTTATCTCGTTCACTAGAATAGCTGAGCTGTGGTGCTTAAGGCAAGATTGTACTTTAGATACCTCACAACACGAGAGTACAGCCTGCAGCTCTCAGTGGCCCGACTGGCACATTTATCATAATTCCATTTTAAAATGCTAATAAATAGCAAGGGTTAAAATCAACTTCATACCGTTCAATGAACCTTTCCGCCCTCGCACCATGGACCCGCTGCAGTTCTCATAACGTCCAAACAGATCCACGGATGATGCGGTCTCCCAAGTTCTGCACACCACTCTCTCTCACCTTGGCAGCCAGAAGGGGGGCTATGTGAGGATGCTGTTCATTGATTTCAGTTCAGCTTTCAACACCATAGTCCCCAGACTTGCTGAGAAGATGCTGGACCTGGGACTGAGCACTTCTCTGTGAGCCTGGGCCCTGGACTTTCTCACCGCCAGGCCCCAGGTGGTCAAGATGGGGAGACATAACTCCAACCCCCTCACCCTGAACACAGGATCCCCCCAGGGCTGCGTCCTCAGCCCCCTACTGTGCTCCCTGTACACACACGTGGCCAGGTTCAGCAGCATGTCCAATTCTCTATCATCAAGTTTGCTGATGACACTGTGGGCCTGATCTCCGATAATGATGAGAAGGCCTACCGGGAGGAGTTGGCTGATCTGGCACTCTGGTGTCAGAACAACAGCCTCCTCTTGAATATCACTAAAACTTTTTTAATTTAATTTTTTAATTTTAATTTGTATTTTTATTAGAAGCAATAGTATAAACTGTGGCATATGACAAAATACATTTAATGTACATCTTCTATTTTAAATTTAACAAGAAAGAAGTAGAACAAGAGAGAAAGAGCAAGAAAGAGAGAAAGTGAAAGAAATAGTGATGTGTAAACCCCTAGACTACCAGATAGTGCAGTCCAGGAGTGAACGAGTAAACGCCTATAGAAGAGTAAGAAGAGAAAAACCAAAAATAATAAAGAAAAAGAAAAAAGGGAACCTTACGTGTTGATATACCTGCTTCATTTCTCACCACACATAATTTTATCCATGAAATAAAGTTCGTGAATCGGTTTAATTCCAGAGTTGTGTTGCACCATACTATACTTGTAATGAATCAATGAAAGGAGATCATGTCTTTAAAAATTGCTCTGATTTTCCTGCTAAGACGACTCATATCTTCAAGATGTAGCGTCTCAGACATGCTTGTGATCCACATTTTAAGCGTTGGGGTGGATGCATTTTTCCAAAATTTAAATATGTTTTTTGTGCCATTATCAGGCCGTAGTTAAGGAAACGTCTTTGAAATATTGATAGCTCAGAGCATGCACCTGTTGTTCCAAAAATAATCAATTCTGTATGGGGGTCCAATTTTGTTTTTAATAATTTTGAGAAGATTTCAAAGATTTATTTCCAAAATTTATGGAGTTTTATGCAAGAGGCGAAGGAGTGTGTTATAGTTGCTTCTTGAGATAAACATTTGTTGCAAATGGGAGATACATTTGGGAAAATTTTGTTCAGTTTAGTTTTTGAGTAATATAGTCTATGTAGTATTTTAAATTGGATTAGAATATGTCTTACATTAATCGAACAGTTATGTACATATAGAAGATATTTTTCCCATCTGTCTTTGGGAATTTTTAAACTTAATTCCTGTTCCCACTCTCTTCTAATTACATCTGACGATGGAATTTCTATATTTAGAATGATATTGTACAAGTATGATATTAAATTATTTGACTCTGCGTTTCTATTCATACCTTCATCTAATATATCTGGCAGCAGTGATATTCGTGGGTATATTTTTCAAATAATCTCGAATTTGAAGATATCTAAAATATTGATTACCTTTCAGATTGTATTTGGATTATAATTTCTGAAATGATAAAAGGTTTCCCATTTCGTACAAATCTCTAACCTTTTTAATTCCTAGTCTTTCCCAGTGAATAAACGTTTTATCTATAATAGATGGTTTGAACGACTGGTTATTAGCTATTGGCGAAAGAAGAGATAGATTTCTTAGTTTAAGAGTAAGTTTTACTTATCTCCAAATTCGTAAAAGTGCTATGAATAATCGGGTTTTTCTTGTATATTGTATTCTTCGACTTTATTGGGGAGAGAAGGATCGCGCCTATGTTAAAAGGCGAACAATCCTCTCTCTCCATTACTAACCACTCTACCTGTTGACCTGAATTGTCCAACCAGTGAATTACTTTTTTAATATTCACTGCCCAGTAATAATACAAGAAATTGGGGAGCGCCAGTCCACCAAATTCTTTGGGTTTACATAAATGTCGTCTATGAATTCTGTGTGATTTATAATCCCAAATAAAATTTGTAATGTGGGAATCAAGTTTAAAAAAAATAATTTTAGGTAGATATATCGGTATTGATTGAAATAAGTAGAGAATTTGTGGGAGAAAAATCATTTTTATGGCATTTATTCTGCCTATTAGAGACATCGGAAGTGTTTTCCAGAATTGAATCAAAGCGTTTAATTTAGTAACTAAAGGCAGGAAGTTTGCATTGAATAAAGAATTATATTTTCTGGTTACTTGGATACCCAAGTATTTAAATTTTTCTGTAGCAATTCTAATAGGAAATTGTAAAAGGTGTGTCGACTTGCGGTTTATCGCCATGATTTCACTTTTATTCCAGTTTATTCTATATCCTGAGAAAGAACCAAATTCCTCTATTAGATTTAATATGTTTGGTATACTAACTTGAGATTTTGTAATGTATAATAATACGTCATCTGCATATAAAGATATTTTATTATTGGAAGGTTTAGTATTATAACCGTGAATATTCGGATGCATTCTTATATTTTCTGCTAAGGGCTCTATCGTAAGAGCAAATAGCAGGGGTGATAATGCACAACCCTGTCTATTGCCCCTGGATAAGTGAAATTTCGGAGAAAGTATGTGGTTGGTCAATATTCTAGCAGTCGGCTTGTCATATAGTAATTTTATCCATGAAATAAAGTTCTTTCCCATCTGAAATTTTTGCAGTATTGTGAAGTGGTATTCCCATTCTACTTGGTCAAATGCTTTTTCTGCATCTAATGAAATAATTGATGTCTTCTTCTTCAATTTTGTGTGAATACATTATATTAAAAAGACGTCTCAGATTATTAAATGAATGTCTCTTGGGTATAAACCCCGTTTGATCCGCATGTATTAATTTATAACGTATTTACTTAATCTTCTTGCCAGAGTTTTCGCTAGTATTTTCTGATCTGTATTTAATAATGCAATAGCTCTGTATGAACCAGGGTCTTCTAGGTCTTTATCTTTTTTGGGTATGAGTGCAATAGTTGATTCCGCTAGTGTTTCTGATAGTCTGTTCTTTAAATGCATATGTGTAAAGCTTGTGTAAACGTGGTGAGATTACCTCATAAAACCTTTTATAAAATTCATTACTGAATCCGTCTGGTCCCGGTGTTTTACCATTCTTCAGTGAATTTATTGTCTCTTCTATTTCTTTGATTGAAACCTGTGCTCCTAATTCCTCTTGTTCCAATGGATTAAGTTTTGGGAGATTGCAGTTGTCCAGAAATTTTATAGATTTATTGCTGTCTGTTGTTGTTTTGGATGTATATAAATTTTGATAAAATTGAGCAAATCTTTTATTAATGTCTTTAGGCAGCATTAGCAATTCACCTTTATCTGATTTGATTTTTAAAATAGTATGATCCTTTTCCACTTTTTTCAGCTGACGTGCCAGAAGTTTGTGTGCCTTATCGCCGAATTCAAAATTTTCCTGTTTTGTAATTTGAAATAATCTGATGACTCTTGAAGATAAAATTCGGTTTAGTTTAAATTTCAATATTGCTATCTTGTTGTGTTTATCTATAGTTGGATCTTTCGCGTTTTCTAAATCAAGTTCTCTAATTTGTTCTTCTAGTTGCAATTGTTCCGTCCTATTCTTTTTATTTTGAAAAGCTTGGTATGAAATAATAGAACCTCTGATAAACGCCTTAGAAGATTCCCATAATAGGGAGGGTGAGATGTCTGGTTTATCATTAGTCTCAAAGAAAAGTTCCATCTGTTGTTTTAGGTATATACAACCATCCGGGTTGTTTAAAATTTGGGGATTAAACCTCCAAAACGATTTTTTATTGAACATTCCATCTAGTTTTAGGAAGAAGGTTAACAGAGAGTGATCAGAGATTACACTATTATGATATTTAGGATTAGTTATAAAGGGAATTAATTTTGTGTCCACTAGGAAGTAGTCAATACGTGTATAGGTTTTATGTACTGATGAATAAAAGGAATATTCCCTTCGGGCTGGGTTTGCAATCCTCCATACATCTGTTATATTTGTGTTTTTTATGTATGCATTTAAATGTTCACTGGATTTTGATTTTATATCGTCTCTTTTGTTGGGTGGATTTATCCAGATATTGATCCAGAACGCAATTGAAAACTCCCCCAATGATCACATTTTGGTAATTGTACTCAGAAATTATATTCAGGATTTTATTAAAAAATTGCGATTATCAAAATCAGGAGCATAAATATTTACCATGGTAAGTGGAGTAGAGTGTATCTCTCTAGTAGTTATGACATACCTCCCCTCTTTGTCTGCGATGGTATTCTTTGTTTAAATGGCATGCCTTTACGAATTATAATTGCGGTACTCCTAGATTTAGAGAGATAGGAGGAGTGATATGTTTGACTGATCCAATTTGCCTTCAGCCTGGTCTGAGCTTGAAGTTTCAAGTGTGTTTCCTGTAGAAATATTATATCGGCATTGAGTGATTTTAATTGGGCTAGAATCTTACCCCTTTTGATTGGCTCATTAGCGCCCCTTATGTTCCAGCTACAAAACGTAATTCCTCCAATTTCCTTTTGCGCGTCGTCTTGCATTGTAAATTACATTTGTACCTTTATGTCAGATGGTGCAACACAATACCTCGAGCTTCTGGGTGTTGGGTGGGTGCTCACAGCTACTAAACTCTGTTGGTATATCCCTTGTAAATGTGCCCTTAAAGAAAAATCAAAAAAAGAGCTAAATAGCGTAAAAATTGTGATAAAACAGTATTTAAAAAAAAAAATACTGCAAGAAAAAAACCACCGAATGGTGGAAGAAAAATTCTTGAAACCTTCCGTAGATGTTAAGTTACATTAAGCTCCGTTCCCTTAAACAAGTATTGTGAAAAAGAAGGAACAGTTCAAAACCGGGTAATATAGAGAAAACCATCGAACATGTAGATCTACTTAAATCTTCAACTGGATGTACTATTTACTAACAATTACTGTATTTCACTTAGCAGACAAAGCCCAGTATATTTGTCAGAAACTGCTGGTTGGAAGGGGTTAACCAAAATTACAATCTTGTCTGCTTGCCAACTTCCAGCTTAATTCCTTGTTAGTTTATCTTGAGCGTAACTGGGAATCTGTCTTCCCGAATCGATTACGCATATTTTATTATATTAGTATATTAGTATAATAATCCAACAGATTAAACTAGCGATCATAAATCTACAGCATGTTCATTATTGACTTAAAAAAACCCCAGCAAAGTGTGCTAGTACATTTTAGATTAGTATACGTGAGTTAGTCCAGTTATTTATGTGTTAGTATATAATTATAGATATCTTTTTATTAGTGAACTATTACTTTCATCTCCATTTAATTTAATTTTTCTATGCTGCGTAACTCAATTTTTTTTAAATCTTTCGTTCAAAAAAAGTTTGTCCTTGAGTTTACATTCCAAAGTCAATAAGGTGTCTAGACTTCACCACGTGTAACTTCTTCGGCCACATTATCGAGAACATTTGTGCTTATATTTATTTTAAAAGTCATATTTTCTCAGTTTCAGATATATATGTTAAACCTCCGGATAACCGTGATATTTTACTTATCCTTTAATATCCTTTGTTAGCTCTTGTGCGTATTTAAATGCTTCTTCTGGATCAATAAAGAAACGCTCCAAATCCTTATATGTGATACTCATTTTTGCAGGATAAATTATTCCGTATCTTAAGTTCGGAATTCCTTTCAGGATCAGTCTTGTCTTTGTAAAAAGGGCACGTTTCTTAGCCACTTCTGCTGGGTAGTCTCTAAAGAATCGTACGGTTTCACCTTCAAACATCAGATTTGTTGCGAATGGAATTTTTTTCATAATGTCTTCAAGAGCTGCTATGTCGTGAAGTTTCACTATAATCTGTCTTGGAGGGGCTCCTGGCCTTGAATGTGCTCTCTGAACTCGGTGTGCAACATCTACTTTTGGTTTTTCAGACAGCTTGAATACTCAGAGCAGATGGTGTACACCCAAACAGGTTCGGCTCAAGACTGTTAAAGGACAATCTTCTCTTCTCGCTTTCCCACAAATCTACCCTGCCACGGTCTGACACACAGGCCGCAGTCAGACCACAGGTGGAGAAGCGAGGCAACAGCCCCCCCCACACATCTACCCTGCCACTGTCTGACACACAGGCCGCAGTCAGACCACAGACCATGAGGAGAGACAACAGCCCCCCCCACCCACCCATCCCCATCGACGCGCCCTTACCCCCCCTACCATCCCCCACCGCTGATGCTGGCTTGGAGAGGAACGGCCACCACCCTCCTCTGCACTCCCCCATCGACGATGACCTCCACCCTCATCTCTCCCTTAGCCATAACAACACCAGCTCCACTGTCTCCTCCCATTATGATTTTCCATATGAATTGAAGAAACAGGAAAAAGGTGGCATTAAACTTGCATCTGTGTCTATGATGCCCAGCCCATGCCCCATATCAGTACAATCGCCACGTCACGGCCGCAGGGAGATAACAACCAAGCGGAGGGCGCCACAGCCCCCCCCCCCTGTATTGATAGCAGTCCTGAACATTACTGAGACAAGAAAGGGTTCAGCCGTAGACACATTACGAAGGAAGTTCCGCATAATCAGCTGAACCCAAGGTCGCCTACGTCAAAGTATGGCACCTTCTGCATTCCTGTTGTGACTACTAAGAGAGTAAACAAAGGGAAACTTAGACACACTGCTAACCTAACAAATCTAATACCTATTCCCTCCAAACCAAAACCAACCATAAAGCCTATCAATAATACCATCAGGATGGGTCTGCTTAATGTTAGGTCTCTTAATAATAATAATAATAATAATAATTTGTTTATAGGGACAGTGCATATTAATGAACATTTGCATGTAAATATGCGAGGTTGTAGCCAATCAGTAGCTAATTTCCGTCTCTAGTCCCAGGCAAAGGTAGGTGAAGTGTCTTGCCCAAGGACACAACGACAGTACACACTCCAAGCAGGATTCGAACCGGCCACCTTCAGGTTGCCAGCCGAACACTTAGCCCATTGTGCCATCTGTAGTAACAAATCATTTTTAGTCAACGATTTTATTACCACCTCTAAACTGGATTTTATGTTTTTAACTGAAACATGGCTAGAACAAAATAACAGTGCAACCATTCTGATCGCGACAGCTCCTCCCAATTATAACTTTTTTGATGTATGTAGATCTGGAAAAAGAGGTGGAGGGGTTGCTGCTATATTTAAAAATGTATTTCAGGGGAAACAGATGTCACTTGGTGATTTTCCATCATTCGAATTCCTTTGTGCTGTATTGAAATGTTCCCCCAGAGTTCTCCTATTAATTATTTACAGGCCACCTAAATATTATGCAAATTTTTTCGATGACTTTTCAGAATTATTGTCTAGCATCTCCACTGACTTTGACTATCTAGTTATAACTGGTGATTTTAATTTTCATACTTGATTTGAATGACCAGGGTGCAAAATAATGTTTTACTATTTGAGACACATTTGAACTACTCAACATGTGAAAGAGGCTACTCATTGTAAGGGGCACACCCTGGACTTGATTATCACAAAGGGTCTCAATGTTTCTGATATTTTCGTGACTGATCCTTCATTGTCTGACCACTTCTGTGTTCTCTTTAATATATCTTTTATTCCCGACATACAGACAAAATCAAATACTGTCAAAAAACGGTATATAAATGAACATTTTACTTCGGAGTCACGTGAGTGACTACGTGAAGAAGGGCCGTCCGTCTGCGTGCGCGTCATTTTACGTCTGAAAGCAACGCGCGCAACGGACTGGAGAGGCACTGCGTCCTCCCAGCCGTTGGGATTTTAAAAAAGGCGGCAGGTAAGAAAAGTTGAACCACTTACCCTGCGCTTTCTGTTCGGGCTAAGGAATTATTTGTTTTTCAGAGCCCCAAAAAATGTCGAAGAGACGGTTCGCGGGGAAACCGGCTGCCGAAGACCGCAGCATTCCTGGTAGCGGACGACGGTAATTTTCGCAGGCATCAGAACCGGCAGCAGCAGACTTGGTGCAGGAGGAAAGCACCATGGTGGTCCCAGCGGGACGTAAAGCCACCCATAAGTCTGCCAGACCCGTAGATTCGGATGAGTCCGGGGAAGAGGGATACCCTCCCTCATCGGGAAGCGTCCGAGGACGACTCTCCCACATGGAGCAGCCTATGGAGAAGCTGCTCCACAATGATAAACTCCGGAGAAAGGAGCAATATCAGCACGAGTCCCTTCTACAGACCGTGCCAGCAGCCTCATACTCTGGGCAGCAATATGTCTTTCACATGGAAGGGGGAAGTACATACGGGGATTACCCGGATTCAGAGTTTGGAAGCACAGTGGGGGAACACTCCCAGGGGAGATTGGAGGAAGAAACCCTGAACAGGTACCCCCCACCATCTAACTGTGCTTCCCTCAAGGTTCAAGCGGTGAACCGTATAATTTGGGGGCAAATAGGTCCCATCATCAGGAATCAGGAACTGAAGTTCCAAAAAGTATTAAACCTGCTGGGGTCTGGAATTACTTCGTCTGCAGGAGGTGTGGAAGGAGGCCTCCTCACTGACCGGGAACAGGATACCATGGCACTGCTATGTAATGCCCGCTTCGAAATAAACTGCATTCTGAAAGAGGCAATAAAACCAGCAATAAATTAGAAGTTTGCAGCTCTTTGCAAAGCTAGCGACATCCAGCCCGCAAACTACCTGTTTGGGGAAGACCTGTCAAGACAGGTACGGGACCTGGATGACCAGGCAAAAACCGTGCCCCTCATAACAAGAGGTCAGGCCACACCCAGGGGTCCATCCACGAGATTCCACCCCTACAGCTCTCGGCGTTTTACACCTAGAGAGCCAGGCACCGGAGGAAGATTCACACCTGAGTCAAGGTCTTTTTTAGGGGCAGGCCCCAGCAGGCCGACAGCGAGGATGAGGAGAGAGCAACCACCAGCTCTGCTCACCAAATCTCGCGGACGAAAACCATCGCCACGCCGCCAGTAACAACAGAGGTAAGTCAAACCAGTTCCTCAGGGAACATACCAGACGAACCTCACTTACAGGTGGGGGGAAGGTTAAAATACTTCTTAAAAGAATGGTGTTGGGTCACTAAGGATCCATTCATACTGCACAGTATAGAAGGATTCAAAATTAAGTTCAATTTGAATTCATCACCACCACCAACACATTCTAATATTCGCACATATGTCTTTTCCCAAAAAGAGACAATGAATATACAAAAAGAAATTGCAACGTTATTGAGAGGTCATACACAGAACCTCACCAATTTATATCCAATTTATTTCCAAAAGAGAAAAAAGATGGAGGGATCCGTATTATTTTGGATCTTACGGAACTCAATACATATGTGCAATATAAACACTTTAAAATGGACAATTTTGGAACAGCAACTCAGTTGGTTTCCAAAAATGGCTATATGGCATGCATCGACCTCAAAGATGCATACTATTCGGTGTCTATTCACAAAGAGTATAGGAGATATTTGAAGTTTACCTGGATGGGTCAATAACGGCAATACAAGGCTCTGCCAAATGGATTGACATCAGCCCCTAGACTGTTTACCAAATTACTGAAACCAATTCTGGGGCTGCTAAGATCTCAAAATCACATTGTCATGGCATATTTGGATGACATTTTCATCTTTGGAGTGACCAAAGAATTGGCAGAAGCAACAGTCAAGGCAACCAAAACCCTGTTTGAAAAACTTGGGTTCCTAATCCATCCAGTTAAATCAAAATTAACTCCTACCAAGGTAATTGATTACCTAGGATTTACTATCAATACAGTAACCATGTTGGTGACTTTGCCTAAAGGCAAACAACAAGACTTGAGGAAAGCCTGCAATGATCTGATAGAAAAACACAAACCAACTATCAGACAAACAGCAAGTGTAATTGGCATTTGCAAATTGGTAGCTGCCTTTCCTGCAGTACGCTACGGACCTTTGCATTACCAGCATTTACAGCGGGCAAAGGAACGAGCATTGAAATTGCATGCAGGTCAGTTTGGCAAATCAATGTGGTTACCAACTGAAGCCATTATTGAACTACAATGGTGGATGGAAAACATAAGACTCAGCTCAAGAAAAATCTTACTTGAGAGCCCATCAGTGTTTCCCCAAACCGACGCAAGCGGTTTAGGATGGGGAGCCACAAACACAGTCAGGAACTGTGGAGGCAGATGGAATGAGCAAGAGTCTGCTATACTCCAACTATATGGAATCAATTACCTAGAATTGTTGGGGGCACAATATGGGCTCAAGTCTCTCTGTAACAACATGCAACATGTGCATGTTCAAATTCAGTTTGATAACACTACTGCGGTAGCAAATATCAATCACATGGGTGGTGTAAAATCTGTATCCTGTGACAGATTATGTAACCCCATTTGGCACTGGTGCATCGAGAGGGATATTTGGATCACGGCAGTATATCTACTAGGAAGATATAACACGGTGGCAGATGCAAGGTCACGAATGTTTAATGATAATATAGAATGGATGTTGAATCGTACAGTATTCAATGAAATAATTATACGATTTGGCACTCCAGATTTGGATCTGTTTGCATCTAGATTAAACCATCAATTACCCAGATATGTGTTCTGGGAGCCGGACCCAGGAGCAGAGTCAGTGGATGCTTTTTCTCTAAACTGGGGAGGAATGTATATTTATGCTTTCCCACCATTCTGCCTCATAATCCGATGCTTGACTAAAATCAAGCATGACAAAGCCACAGGCTTTTTAGTAGTACCAGATTGGCCTACACAAGCCTGGTTCCCGAAAATATTGGGGATCATAGTCCAGCCATTAATGGTTGTACCTAAGAGGAGAGATCTCCTAGTAAACCCAGTTTCAGGGAGCAACCATCCACTTTCTGACCGGATTAATTGTTGGTTTTGCAGATTCTGAGGAGGCCATTTCAAGACATTGGACTATCCAAACGAACTGTGGATATCATCACAAAGGCATGGAGGGACAGTACCAAAAAACAGTACGCCACACATATTAAGAAGTGGGAAGCTTTCTGCCATGCAAACGATATAACATACAACACAGTTCGGATAACGGATGTCTTGGAGTTCCTATCAGCCCTGTACTATGACTATAAATTAAGTTATAGCGCAATCAACAGTGCCAGATGTGCACTATCCTCCTACACTGGAGGCAGGGCACGGACCGATAGGAACGCACCCCTTCGTAATAAAATTAATGAAGGGAATTTACAATTCGATACCCCCAAGGCCTAGGTACACGGACACATGGGATGTGAGCATGGTACTGACCTTACTTCGTCAGTGGGGACAGCCAATGGCCTTATCTTTGTCAAAACTAACATTGAAAGTGGTTATGCTGATGGCGCTAATAACAGCCCAAAGAGTCCAGACACTACAAAAACTACGACTGGACTACATGACCAGCAATACGAATAACATAACATTCGTTGTTAAGGACCTGATCAAACAGAGCAGGCCAGGAATGCCAGGGATGAAGATCCAGTTCCTGGCATATCCAGAGGACCAACGATTGTGTGTGGTAACACATTTACACCACTACCTGTGAGTCACGGAGAACCTCAGAGGTTCAGAACTATCGGTCCTCATCAGCCACAAGAAACCACACCGAAAGGTGTCAACACAAACTATCTCCAGATGGTTAAAGGAGGTAATGGTGGTAGCGGGAATAAATACTCATATCTTTAAATCTCACTCCACCAGGGCTGCATCTACGTCGGCAGCAAGAACGATGGACGTGCCCCTTGATGACATCCTAGCGGTTGCAGGATGGGTGAAGGAAAGAACGTTCCAGCGGTTTTATAACAAACCCATTATCGGACCAGGGGTATTTGCTCGTGCCATCTTAAGTTCTGTTACCTAGTTTTCCCACAGGTTCGGAGGGGAAGCTAATAAAACATTTATTTTCTTTATTTTAAAGCATCAGTGTCTTTACTAACTACGTTATGTCTGAATGCTTTAATAATACTCTCATCCATGGTCAATCCATTCAGTGTGTGACGCCTGGATTCGTAACCGCTGTGAAATCACAGAGCTTTGAAATCTTCACGTAGTCACTCACGTGACTCCGAAGTAAAATAGTAAGATTAAACGAGAACTTACCAGTTTGAAGTTTGATCTTGATTTTATGAGGAGTTACGATGAGCGATTACGTGCCCACCGCTCCCACCCTCATATTATCAAGGTCATATGGAAGTTCTAGTTTTTCACAATCTTACTATTCTCAGGTCTTCTTTTTTATCTGTGATTTAACACCGCTGCTTTGAAGTTTGACGCGCACGCAGACGGACGGCCCTTCTTCACGTAATCGCTCATCGTAACTCCTCATAAAATCAAGATCAAACTTCAAACTGGTAAGTTCTCGTTTAATCTTACTATTCTAATGTACTCTTTAAAAATGCCATCTCCTTGTTACGACCTCTAAACCCATGTGCTGCTGATGATCTTGTAGGTAACTTTAATTCCAGAATTGTGAAAGTTATAGATGTCATTGCACCTGTTACGGTTAAAACGATTTCTGGTAAGCAAAAGGCACCCTGGAGAAAAGCTGCTTTTGTAACAGCCCAGAAAAGAGAATGCCGGAAAGCTGAACGCATCTGGCGGAAAACAAAACTTCATATTCACCATGACATCTATAAAGAGAGCCTCCGTGCCTACAATTTAGACTTAAAAAGTGCTAGAGAAACATTTTCCTCCAATATCATTAACAACAACACTAATAAGGCAAAAACCCTATTTGCAACTGTTGACAGACTGACCAACCCCCCAACACAAATACCACCTGAACTCCATTCCACGCAGAAATGCAATGAGTTTGCGTTCTTTTATACTGATAAAATTGAAGGCATCAGATGTGCCATCAATATCTCCGCTTCAAACAAAAATGTTGGATCACCAACCTGTTTAGGCAAAAGTAACGTGGCAATGATGACATGCTTTAATGTCATCTATCTATCTATCTATCTATCTATCTATCTATCTATCTATCTATCTATCTATCTATCTATCTATCTATCTATCTATCTATCTATCTATCTATCTATCTATCTATCTATCTATCTATCTATCTATCTATCTATAAAAGTCTGTGGCTGCCGCCTGCCGTCCGTCCGTCCGGCTGCCGGCTGCCTTTCTTCCTTTTGATTCGTTCCATCGTGTGATGTCACAATGCCCAATGTTCACATATGTCCAATCGGAATGGATCCATTTACATATGCCTTTGCAGGAGCCCCAGCCCCTGGTGAACGTTCCATTGTGTGATGTCACAATGCCCAATGCTCAAAGACATTCTTGCCATAGAGGGAGTACAGAGAAGCTTCACCAGACTGATTCCTGAGATGTCAGGACTTTCATATGAAGAAAGACTGAATAGACTCGGCTTGTACTCGCTAGATTTTTGAAGATTGAGGGGGGATCTTATAGAAACCGATGTTGGGGAAGTCCAGGACAAGGGGTCACAGTTTAAGGATAAGGGGGAAATCTTCTAGGACCGAGATGAGAAAAAAAAATTTCACACAGAGAGTGGTGAATCTCTGGAATTCACTGCCACAGAAGGTAGTTGAGGCCTGTTCATTGGCTATATTTAAGAGGGAGTTAGATGTGGCCCTTGTAGCTAAAGGGATCAGGGGGTGTGGAGAGAAGGCAGGTACAGGATACTGAGTTGGATGATCAGCCATGATCATATTGACTGGAGGTGCAGGCTCGAAGGGCCGAATGGCCTACTCCTGCACCTAATTTCTATGTTTCTAAGTTTCCCTCTTCTCACCCCTCTCCCTCTCCCACCCATCCCTCTCTCCCCCACCCCCCTTCACTCTCTACCCTATCCCCTTCCCTCTCTCCCCCGCCCCCTTCCCCTACCCCTCTGTCCCTCTTCCACCACTCCTCCTACCCCTCCCTCCCCACTCTTCCACTTCTCTCCCTCACCTCACCCCTTTCCCATCCCACCCCTCTCTCTCCCTCCCATCCCCCTCCCTCCCCTCTCCCCCCACACCCCTTCCCCCTACCCCTCTGACCCTCCCCACTCTTCCACCTCTCCCCCTCCCACTATCCCTCCCCACTGTTTCCCCCCTCTCCCCCCACCTCTCTTCCCCTCCCTCCACACTCTTCCCCCTCCCTCCACACTCTTACCCCTCCCCCCTCCTCTCTGTCCCACCTGTGTGTTTGGGGGGTGGTTAATGTGAGTGTGATGCCTCAGCCCCCCCCCCCTCCCGCAAACGCCGTTGGGGAAACAGACCCAACGGGTCTGCACTTGGATTAGTCTATTATTATATAAAACTGTGTGCCTGCCGCCTGCCGTCCGTCCGGCTGCCCGTCTGCCTTTTGATTTGTTTCCATCGTGTGATGTCACAATGCCCAATGCTCGCTGATGTCCAATCACAATGCCCAATGCTCGCAGATGTCCAATCGGAATGGATCCATTTACATGTACGGCTGCCGGCTGCATTTCTTCCTTTGATTCACTGCAACTCCGAAACCAGACGCAGAATCGCCGACATCTTTTCCATTTCGGTAGAGATTTCACTTTTCTTTCTAAGTATCCGCTCCTCATTACATTTCGTCGAGTTTAAATACACGTTTTTAATCAAATCCTTCCCCCCCCCCTCTCCCTCTCCCACCCATCCCTCTCTCCCCCACCCCCCTTCCTCTCTACCCCACCTCCTTCCCTCTCTCCCCCCGCCCCCTTCCCCTACCCCTCTGTCCCTCTACCACCACTCCCCCTACCCCTCCTCCCCACTCTTCCACTTCTCTCCTCTTACCCCACCCCTCTCCCTCCCCCACCCCTCTCTCTTCCCCTCCCTTTCCCTCTCTCCCCCACCCCTTCCTCTTACCCCTCTGTTCCTCTTCCACCACTCCCCCGTCCCTCTTCCACCACTCCCGCTACCCCTCTACCCCTCCCTCCCTCCCTCCCCACTCTTCCACTTCTCTCCCCCTTCTCTCCTCCCCCCTCCATTTCCTCACTCCTCTCCCTCTCCCATCCCTCTCTCCCCCACCCCCTTCCCTCTCTCCCCCCGCCCCCTTCCCCCTATCCCTCTGTCCGTCTTCCATCACTCCCCCTACCCCTCTCCTCCTCCCTCCCCACTCTTTCCCCTATCTCCCCCCACCCCTCTTCCCCTCCCTCCCTCTTCCCCTCCCTCCCCATCCCCCCCTCCCCCACATCTCACCCCCTACCCCGCTCTCCTTTCTCTCCCAAATCTGTCCCGTTTCCTCCTCCTCCTCTCCCCTCCCTCCCCTCTTCTCACCCCCCTCCCCCCACCTGTGTGTTTGGGGGGTGGTTAATGTGAGTGTGATGCCGCAGCCCCCCCCCCCAATATTTAAAAAAATACTGGCTTCTCACCCATAGAATCAGCCCCAGCCCCAGCCCCTGATGAACGATCCATTGTGTGATGTCACAATGCCCAATGCTCAAAGACATTCTTGCCATAGTGGGAGTACAGAGAAGGCTCACCAGACTGATTCCTGGGATGTCAGGACTTTCATATGAAGAAAGACTGGATAGACTCGGCTTGTACTCGCTAGATTTTAGAAGATTGAGGAGGTATCTTATAGACTTACAACATTCTTAAGGGGTTGGACAGGCTAGATGCAGGAAGATTGTTCCAGATGTTGGGGAAGTCCAGAACAAGGGGTCACAGTTTAAGGATAAGGGGTAAATCTTTTAGGACCGAGATGAGAAAAACATTTTTCACACAGAGAGTGGTGAATCTCTGGAATTCACTGGCACAGAAGGTAGTTGAGGCCAGTTCATTGGCTATATTTAAGAGGTAGTTAGATCTGGCCCTTGTGGCTAAAGGGATCAGGGGATATGGAGAGAAGGCAGGTACAGGATACTGAGTTGGATGATCAGCCATGATTATATTGAAAGGTGGTGCAGGCTCGTAGGGCTGAATGGCCTACTCCTGCACTTAATTTCTATGTTTCCCTCTTCTCACCCCTCTCCCTCTCCCACCCATCCCTCTCTCCCCCACCCCCACCCCCCTTCCCTCTCTCCCACCGCCCCCTTCCCCCATACCGCTCTGTCCCTCTTCCACCACTCCCCCTACCCCTCCATTCCCACTCTTCCACTTCTCTCCCCTTACCCCACCCCTCTTCCCTCTTACCCCACCCCTCTCTCTTCCCTTCCCTTCCCCTCTCTCCCCCACCCCTTCCCCTTCCCCTCTGTTCCTCTTCCACCACTCCCCGTCCCTCTTCCACCACTCCCGCTACCCCTCCCTCCCTCCCTCCCTCCCTCCCTCCCTCCCTCCCTCCCTCCCTCCCTCCCTCCCTCCCTCCCTCCTCACTCCTCTCCCCCTCTCCCTCTCCTCATCCCTCCCCCCCCCCCCTTCCCTCTCTCCCCCACCCCCTTCCCTCTCTACCCCACCCCCCTTCCCTCTCTCCCCTGCCCCCTTCCCCCTACCCCTCTGTCCCTCTTCCATCACTCCCCCTACCCCTCTCCTTCTCCCTCCCCTCTTCCTCTTCTCTCCCCACTCCCCCTCCTCTCTCCCCACTCTTTCCCCTCTCTTCCCCCATCCCTCTCCCCCTCCCTCCATCCTCCCCTCCCTCCCCATCCCCCCCTCCCCCACGTCTCTCTCCCCATCCCCCTCTCTCACCTCCTACCCCGCTCTCCTTTCCCTCCCAAATCTGTCCCGTTTCCTCCTCCTCCACTCCCCTCCCTCCCCTCTTCTCCCCTCCCCTCCCCCCACCTGTGTGTTTGGGGGATGGTTAATGTGAGTGTGATGCCTCAGCCCCCCCCCCCCCCCCCCCGCAAACGCCGTTAGGGAAACAGACCCAACAGGTCTGCACTTGGTCTAGTTATTATATAAAACTGTGTGCCTGCCGCCTGCTGTCCTTCCGGCTGCCTGTCTGCCTTTTGATTCGTTTCCATCGTGTGATGTCACAATGCCCAATGCTCGCAGATGTCCAATCGGAATGGAGCCATTTACATATACGGCTGCATTTCTTCCTTTGATTCACTGCAACTCCGAAACCAGACGCAGAATCGCCGACATCTTTTCCATTTCGGTAGAGATTTCACTTTTCTTTCTAAGTATCCGCTCCTCATTACATTTTGTCGTGTTTAAGTACACGTTTTTAATCAAATCCTTCCCCCCCCCCCCCCCCCCCACCAATATTTCAAAAATAAACTGGCTTCTCACCCATAGAAGCAGCACCAGCCCCAGCCCCTGGTGAACGTTCCATCGTGTGATGTCACAATGCCCGATGCTCACAGATGTCCAATCAGAATGGATTCATTTACATATGCCTTTGCAGGAGCCCCAGCCCCTGGTGAACGTTCCATTGTGTGATGTCACAATGCCCAATGTTCACACATGTCCAATCGGAACTTAAGAGGGAGTTAGATGTGGCCCCTTGTGGCTAAAGGGATCAGGGGATATGGAGAGAAGGCAGGTACAGGATACTGAGTTGGATGATCAGCCATGATCATATTGAATGGTGGTGCAGGCTCAAAGGGCCGAATGGCCTACTCCTGCAATTAATTTCTATGTTTCTATGTTTCCCTCTCCTCACCCCTCTCCCTCTCCCACCCATCCCTCTCTCCCCCACCCCCTTCCCTCTCTACCCCACCCCCTTCCCTCTCTCCCCCCACCCCCTTCCCCTACCCCTGTCCCTCTTCCACCACTCCCCCTACCCCTCCCTCCCCACTCTGCCACTTCTCTCCCCTTACCCCACCCCTCTCCCTCCCCCACCCTCTCTCTTCCCCTCCCTTTCCCTCTCTCCCCCACCCCTTCCTCTTACCCCTCTGTTCCTCTTCCACCACTCCCCCGTCCCTCTTCCACCAATCCCGCTACCCCTCTACCCCTCCCTCCCTACCCACTCTTCCACTTCTCTTCCCCTTCTCTCCTCCCCCTCCCTCTCCTCACCCCTCTCCCATTCCTCTCTCTCCCCCACCCCCCTCCCTCTCCCCCCCCGCACCCTCCCCCCTATCCCCCTGTCCGTCCTCCATCACTCCCCCTACCCCTCTCCTCCTCCCTCCCCACTCTTCCACTTCTCTCCCCCCACCCCCTCCACTCTCCCTCCCCACTCTTTCCCCTCTCTACCCCCACCCCTCTCCCCCTCCCTCCCTCTTCCCCTCCCTCCCCATCCCCCCCCTCCCCCACATCTCACTCCCCATCCCCCTCTCTCACCCCCTACACCGCTCTCCTTTCTCTCCCAAATCTGTCCCGTTTCCTCCTCCTCCTCTCCCCTCCCTCCCCTCTTCTCACCCCCCTCCCCCCACCTGTGTGTTTGGGGGGTGGTTAATGTGAGTGTGATGCCGCAGCCCCCCCCCCCAATATTTAAAAAAATACTGGCTTCTCACCCATAGCATCAGCCCCAGCCCCTGGTGAACGTTCCATCGTGTGATGTCACAATGCCCAATGCTCAAAGACATTCTTGCCATAGAGGGAGTACAGAGAAGGTTCACCAGACTGATTTCTGGGATGTCAGGACTTTCATATGAATAAAGACTGGATAGACTCAGCTTGAACTCGCTAGATTTTAGAAGTTTGAGGGGGTATCTTATAGACTTACAAAATTCTTAAGGGGTTGGACAGGCTAGATGCAGGAAGATTGTTCCAGATGTTGGGGAAGTCCAGAACAAGGGGTCACAGTTTAAGGATAAGGGGTAAATCTTTTAGGACCGAGATGAGAAAAACATTTTTCACACAGAGAGTGGTGAATCTCTGGAATTCACTGGCACAGAAGGTAGTTGAGGCCAGTTCATTGGCTATATTTAAGAGGGAGTTAGATCTGGCCCTTGTGGCTAAAGGGATCAGGGGGTATGGGGAGAAGGCAGGTACAGGATACTGAGTTGGATGATCAGCCATGATCATATTGAATGGTGGTGCAGGCTCGTAAGGCCGAATGGCCTACTCCTGCACTTAATTTCTATGTTTCCCTCTTCTCACCCCTCTCCCTCTCCCACCCATCCCTCTCTCCCCCCGCCGCCTTCCCCCATACCGCTCTGTCCCTCTTCCACCACTCCCCCTACCCCTCCCTCCCCACTCTTCCACTTCTCTCCCCTTACCCCACCCCTCTTCCTCCTCCACCTCTCTCTCTTCCCTTCCCTTCCCCTCTCTCCCCCACCCCTTCCCCTACCCCTCTGTACCTCTTCCACCACTCCCCCGTCCCTCTTCCACCACTCCCGCTACCCCTCTACCCCTCCCTCCCTCCCTCCCCACTCCTCTCCCCCTCTCCCTCTCCTCATCCCTCCCCCACCCCCCTTCCCTCTCTCCCCCAACCCCCTTCCCTCTCTACCCCACCCCCTTCCCTCTCTCCCACCGCCCTCTTCCCCTCTGTCCCTCTTCCATCACTCTCCCTACCCCTCTCCTCCTCCCTCCCCACTCTTCCTCTTCTCTCCCCCCTTTCCCCTCCTCTCTCCCCACTCCTTCCCCTCTCTCCCCCACCCCTTTCCCTCCATCCTCCCCTCCCTACCCATCCCCCCTCCCCCACATCTCTCTCCCCATCCCCCTCTCTCACCTCCTACCCCGCTCTCCTTTCCCTCCCAAATCTGTCCCGTTTCCTCCTCCTCTCCCCTCCCTCCCCTCTTCTCACCTCCCCTCCCCCCACCTGTGTGTTTGGGGGGTGGTTAATGTGAGTGTGATGCCGCAGCCCCCCCCCCCCCCCCCCCGCAAACGCCGTTAGGGAAACAGACCCAACGGGTCTGCACTTGGTCTAGTAGACTCTAAAACTCTTGTGGAAACGGTGACACAACTAAGGCCATCCACCTGCTGCCTTGATGCATTACCTACCAACTTTTTTTAAGAATGTTTTTGACTGCCTAGCAATAGACATACTACAAATAGTTAACAGCTCCCTTCAATCAGGCAATTTCCCAAAAGCCTTGAAAACTGCAGTTATTGAACCCCTTTTAAAAAAGCGGAGCCTAGATGCCTCTATTATTAATAACTATAGACCAATATCAAACCTATCTTTCATCCGCCCTTATTAAAGTTGTAAACGACATCCGTCTTAACACAGACTCTGGCAAAGTTTCAATATTAATGCTATTAGACCTCAGTGCTGCATTCGACACTGTTGATCACTCAATACTTTTGGACAGGTTGGAAAAATGGGTGGGGCTTTCAGGCACAGTCTTAAGTTGGTTCAGGTCATATCTACAAGATAGGAACTATTTTGTTTCCATTGGCGACTTTGTATCAGAACCAACCAACGTGACGTGTGGAGTCCCGCAAGTATCGATCTTAGGGCCCTCTTTATTCAACATCTACATGCTCCCACTAGGGCAAATCATGCGAAATAATAATATTGACCACCACTGCTTTGCCGATGACACTCAAATCTATGTAGCGCTATCACCAAATGACTATCGCCCCATACATCTGCTGTGCCAGTGCATTGAGCAAGTCAAAGACTGGATGTGCCAAAATTTCCTCCAACTAAATAAGGACAAAACGGAGATAATTGTTTTTGGTGCTAAAAAAGAAAGGCTTAAAGTAACCCAACACCTTCACTCTCTGTCCCTGAAAACTTCAAACAAAGCCAGAAATCTCGGGGTTATTATGGATTCAGATTTACATTTCGACAGTCACATCAAATCAGTAACAAAATCGGCCTACTATCACCTCAAAAACGTAGCAAGATTAAGAGTACTCATGTCAGCTCAAGTCTTAGAAAAACTTGTACATGCCTTTATTACTAGTAGGCTAGATTATTGTAACGGTCTCCTTGCAGGTCTTCCGAAAAAAACTGTCAGGCAGCTACAGCTTGTTCAGAACGCTGTTGCTAGAGTTCTAACAAAGACCAAAAAATTTGAACACATTACACCAATTCTTAAATCCTTACATTGGCTCCCTGTATGTCAGAGAATTGATTTCAAAATCCTGCTGCTCACCTATAAATCACTACAAGGTTTAGGGCCAAAGTATATCACTGACATGCTTCCACTATATAAGCCTTCTAGACCGCTAAGATCTTCTGAGACCAATCTGTTAGTGATTCCCAGAGTAAATACAAAACATGGGAAAGCAGGATTTAGTTACTATGCAACAAATAGCTGGAATAAACTTCCTGAAGATTTAAGACTTGCCTCAACTTTGACCACTTTTAAAACAAGACTGAAAACTTTTATGTTTACTTTAGCTTTCAGCTAAATCTTAACTACATTGCACTTTTAACTTTTGCACTTTTTATAATGCATTTTTAACTTTGCTTTTATTTTCTTTTAATTCTTCTATTTTATTTCATTTTATTATTTCATTTTATTGTATGACATGTTTTTGTGTGACGCACTTTGAGTCTGCCTCGTGTATGAAATGTGCTATACCTTGAATGTTGCCTTGCCTTGTTTAAGTAAGTTGGCAGTGAACTCCCAAGGGTCCATTCCAGTCTCCTTTCCTTCTCTCAATCCAACTATCCTTAAATTCTGCCGTCTTGACCGAGCTTCGAGGTCGAGACATTTGTCGGTCATTCTAGCCAGTTGCCCAGAAACTCGGTCTTGAACTTCTTTCATTCTCTTCATCACTTCAGACATTTTCTTCATCGCAGTTTCCAGATCTTTAATAGCAGTGCTGTGTTCTGCAGAAGTAGTGAGAACAGGCTCCAACTTTTCATTGTAAACTTCTTCAACCCGTTCAATTTCTGCTTTTAGCTCGGTCTCTACTTCCACAATACGTTGCTTGAGAGTACCAATTGTCTCAATAACTTGCTTATTCCCGAGCTGCATACTTGTAGCCAGTCCGGAAATCTCCTTATGTAACATATCAGCAAAGTCTTTTGACACAGCTGCTCTTAAAGACTATTCCTGTTCTGTTACATTTCAGCAATGATTCTTCGACCTTCAGTTTCTTCTTCGGACCCTTCTGGAGTTGTTTGAGGTGTTTTTCCCAACTCCTTAGCAAGCAGTCTGGTCAGAGGTCTTGAAGTGGGTCGTTTGGGTAAGTTCCTTTTTCTCATTTAAAAGTGCCGTTATTCCCCGTTATTTTGCGGCGATTTCTGATGACGTCACTTACGCGACATCAGGCATCCCCGGTGAGTATTTTTAAATCGGTCCCGTCTTCCTTTGAAAGCTTTTTAGTGCTTCTAGCGCATTTGTCGGGAGCGGAGCCGAATACTGCGCCTCTCACTGCTGCATGGCGCCACCAGAAACGAATATCACTAAAACTAAGGAGTTGATTGTGGACTTTAGAAGGGCTCAACATCCGAGGACGTACACGCCACTGGAGATAAATGGGATTACTGTGGATAGGGTGGGCAGCTTTAAATACCTGGGAGTCCACATCACAGAGGATCTGACATACTCTGGTGCTGTAGAAAGCATCCTGTCCTATAACATCCGGTTTGGCAACAGCTCTGCCCAGGACAGGAAGGCTCTGCAGAGAGTAGTGCGTTCGGCCGAACGCACCAAGGGAACTACACTCACCCCCCTGCAGGACCTATACACCAGGAGGTGCAGATCCAGAGCCAGCAAGATAATGAAGGACCCCTACCACCCCAGCACAGACTGCTGCTAGTCAGGCATGTGCCTCCGCTGTCAAGCTGCGAAAACAGAGAGGATGAGACGGAGTTTCTTCCCACAGGCCATCAGGAATGTAAACTCTTATCTCACCCGGCAGTAATTACTGTTGTGTCTTTAAAAAAAAATGTAAATACTGGTTCTGTTCAGTTCTGTTGTTTTGCACAATCCCGCAGGCATTGCCACTTTCATTTCACTGTACATCTTGTATGTGTATGTGACAAATAAAGGTGACTCGACTTGACTCAATGCAATATGTTACCGGGTGGCACCCACAATGGCTGCCTCACCAACAGTCTGTCTCGTCCCTTCCTTCTTTGTTGTATTATAGTATGTGTTAAATGTATGTTTTAGTGTTCTCTAGCCTGTTTTATGTGGAGGTTGGGGGTTGAGGGAAACAATTTCTAATCGCTTACCTCAACGGAGATGCGATGTTTTTGGTATCGGATCTACGTCCATATTTGGCCTAACATCGTGGAGTTGGCGGCCTCTTGCTGGAGATGGCCTTCGGGAGTTCCTCCCGCGGGAGCCTGCGGACTTAACATTGAGGAGCTCGCGGTCCCTGGTTCGAGACCGACGTCGGGAACTCCAAGCTACAGGATCTTTGGCCGCCCCGACGCGGGAGCGGGGGCTTTGATCACCGGCTGCAGGAGCTTCGATCGCCCCGTCTGCGGATGGTTCGACTGCCCCGATCGTGGGAGAATAAAGAGGCAGAAGATTAGACTTTATTGCCTTCCATCACAGTGAGCAATGTGGGGAATCTGCTGTGGTGGATGTTTATGTTAACTTTTATGTAGTTGTGTGGCTTGTTGCTTTTTCTTAGTATGGCTGTATGGAAATTCGAGTTTCACTTGACATGACACATGACAATAAACTCTCTTGAATCTTGAATCTTCAACTGTACCTTAATTGATACACGTGAAAATAAACAGACATTTGACATTTTGAACCTTTGAACTGATTGATTTAAAGGTTTAATTTGTTTGTTCGCTAATTTTCAATATTACTTGTGCTGTCTTTTTCTTAGGTAATGGCTCGGTACAAAGGGTAACCTGCTTCTTCCCTGGCTTTGTGGATTCTGAGGAAACCAAGGCAGTAAATGTTCGAAGTGCAGACTCCTCCAACAGGTGGGGCAGGACGTGCTTCTTTACTGATGTATCAAATGAACGGATATTAAAGGAAATCTCAAGCAGATAATACAATATCCGGGTCTGTAAATGAGCTATGATAACTTGGCAAAAGATCTAGTGCAGCACACTCCTCTTAGTTCACGTACAAGGGGGCGACTTGCACGCAACGGATAACATGTCTTGGAAGCGGTTTATTGATATACAACAGCTGGCTCATGTAAAACCTGTTAATCCTCAAAGATTAGTTATCAGAATGTTTCACAGACTTATCTGATAATACATCTTTATATGAACTAAGGGGTGTTTTACAAGCTATGAACTACTTTATTGGACCTCTGGTTGAATAAGAAAGAGGTAATCTGCAGCATGATAGGTATGCAACATTGCAAAAACAAAGATCCACATTCCTTAACATGTTAATACTGGAAATCCAAGGCAAGAAAGCACTGGCAACAAACAGCAAGCTCATCTGCATTTGCAAAGGCTGTTTCATGCTTCATATGAAGGTGTGGTATAAAAGTATAAAAAATGACACTCTTTCAGCTTGTCTATTATATATCTTCTTGAATCATTTTTGTATTCACTCATATTCCCTAAGTGGCCTGATAACACAATTTTTAATACATATTGTCAGTGTTTTTCCAATTACTGCGGTCAGGTTAACGTGATGGTAGTTCCCTGCCTCTCTCCTTATAGAGTGGGCTCATATTTTTACCCTCCAACCCGTATCACAATCCAAACGGCCTGTTTCCATGCTCTATGACTATGAGAAGATAATCAAGTTCAAGTTCAAGAGAGTTTATTGTCATGTGTACACGAAAATGCTGGAGAAACTCAGCGGGTGCAGCAGCATCTATGGAGCGAAGGAAATAGACAACGTTTCGGCCCGAAACGTTGCCTATTTCCTTCGCTCCATAGATGCTGCTGCACCCGCTGAGTTTCTCCAGCATTTTTGTGTACCTTCGATTTTCCAGCATCTGCAGTTCCTTCTTAAACACTTATTGTCATGTGTCCGTGATAGGACAATGAAATTCTTGCTTTGCTTCAGCACAACAGAACATAGTAGGCATTGACGAAATTTCAAAATACTGCAACATGAATCAGTTGGTCTTTGTTTTTAGTTAATTTAATTTTTATTTTCATAATCATTATCATCAATGATTACATTAATTTCTGAAGTGGTGTTTCTGTACTTTTTATTTGCACTCATTCCCTGGCGTGGAGGTGGACTGCTATGGCCATTGAGATTTTTTGGATGGCATGAGGCGACCAAGAGTGGTAGACTCAGCCCAGTCTCTCATGGGCACAGATGTCCACACCTTCAGGAGCATTTTGAAGGACACAGATGTCCACACATTCAGGCTGCCTCAAAAAGGTGGCATCTTTCAGTAAAGTGTCAGGAGTGTTAAATTAGCATATGGACTGGCAATTCAACAATTAAATTTTATTTGCTGCAGGTTTACAGGTCCATTAAAATGACAGAACAAATAACTATACAATAATCAGTGATACGATAAATTAATAATCAGTAATATGAGGTTACCAGACCATAATAGGTCAAAACCGTAATATGTAGTGCAACGTGAATAGTTGCTGGGGTAGGGTTGTGTTTAATGTTGTTGTGGAATATTCAAGAGCCTGATAGTTGTTGGGAGGAAGCTGTTCTTCAACCTGGAGATCACACTTATCAGTCTCCTGTACCTTCTTCCTGATGGTAGTAGCAGGGTGGTGAGGGACTTTCATAATATTAGCAGCCTTTTTGAGGCAGAATCTTTTGTACATCTCTGATGGTGGACTGGGCAATATCTATTACTTTCTGCAGTTCCTGACGTTCCTGGGAGTTTGATTTACCAAACTGGGTCATGATGCAACCAATCTGTATGAACACTACCGTACATCGATAGAGTATTCAGCCACATACCAAATCTTCTCAAACGTCTAAGGAAGTAGAGGCATGAAGAGCTCCCAACTAGAGTGCAATAGAAGTGCCTGTGGTGGTTGAGTATTTTTCATACTGTGTATATAACCATCGAGGGGTTTGCAGCAATCTGCAGATATGTTCTGTTTCAATGTGAGTGATTTATGCCCCTGTCCCACTTAGGAAACCTGAACGGAAACCTCTGGAGACTTTGCGCCCCACCCAAGGTTTCCGTGTGGTTCCCGGAGGTTTTTGTCAGTCTCCCTACCTGCAACCTCCGGCAACCACCTGCAACCTCCAGGAACCGCACGGAAACCTTGGGTGGGGCGCAAAGTCTCCAGAGGTTTCCGTTCAGGTTTCCTAAGTGGGACAGGGGCATTACTTAGCTTGTGATTGCCTTACAAGTACCACTGTTTGGACCAATATCACCATGGCTGAAAACATGTACTGCCCTCAGATTAATATCATATGGGTATGTGTAAGATTGCGTAAGCATGTATGCCAATGGGAAGTGCACCTGGCACTGTTCATGGATACATCACCTACATGCAGGAAGAGGGGTGGACATCTGACTGGTCAGCTTAGAACAAGAAAAGACCCTCAACAGGATATTGTACACATACATGATGGACATGTTCTCCAAAATGGACTTTGGGGAGGGAATCAGGAATTAGATCCAACTGCTCTACACTGATATTTGTAGTTCAGTCCAAATCAATGGGTGGGAAACGGATAGCTTCCCCATCAGATCTGGAGTCAGGCAGGGTTGCCCACTTTCCAGGCTTGTCCTATTTGTATGCTGTATAGAACCCTTCCCTAAATTCATCGGGAAGGGCAAGAGCAGAAGAGGGGTGACTTTGCCAGGCAGGTGAGGCACTGAGCTGAAAACCTCCCTGTGCATGGACGAAGTCACCGTCTTTTGCTTGGATCCATTGTCAGTCCTAAGATTTTTCAACCAGTTTGAGTTGGCATCGGGAGCCAAAGTCAATGGCAGGAAGAGTGAGGTTGTGCAACTGGGCCAGCCAATCTTCCATCTTCTTCAACGTCTGGTCTGACTACCAGAAGATGCTGGGGATCTGTTTCTGAGGGGGCCAGGCCTGCAACAAGAATTGGCTGGAGAGGATCGTCTAGGTCAAGCAAAAATCAGGTCTGTGGAAGTGCTCCCTCTCAATAACAGAGAAAATTTGGTCATCAGGTGTGAGCTGCTCTTGGGGCTGCTGTTCTTGGTGCTGGTATGGTCTGTTCCCCACTCCTCTGCCGCAGCGGTCACCCGGGCATTCTTATAGCTCATCTGGGGATCTAAGATGGAGCGGGTCCGATGAGTCATGATGCACGAGTTGGCAAAAATGGGGGCAAAAGTTAACACAGTAAAAGTGTTAACTGCAATAGGCTGTGCGTGGAGCAAAAACACATGAGCACCAAATGGCATTACCTGCTGAGCTACTTTTCGCTGGTGTTGTGAAGTATGGGTCTGGCACTGCTGCTTCGCAATGTGCCAGTCAGCTGGACATTGCTGCTCCACCTGTCCTTTGTGCAAAGGTTCTTCTGAACCAATACCTTTGACCACATCCTGAAGGCTTTGTGTCTCAATGCAAGGGGCATTCGTAATAAGGTGGATGAGTTGAATGTGCAGATAGCTATTAATGACTATGATATAGTTGGGATCATGGAGACATGGCTCCAGGGTGACCAAGGCTGGGAGCTGAACATCCAGGGATATTCAATATTCAGGAGGGATAGAGAGAAAGGAAAAAGAGGTGGCGTTGCTGATTAGAGAGGAGATTAACGCAATGGAAAGGAAGGACATTAGTTTGGAGGATGTGGAATCGGTATGGGTAGAGCTGCGAAACACTAAGGGGCAGAAAACGCTGGTGGGTGCTGTGTACAGGCCACCTAACAGTAGTAGTGAAGTTGGAGATGGTATCAAACAGGAAATTAGAAATGCGTGCAACAAAGGCAAAACCGTTATAATGGGTGACTTCAATCTACATATAGATTGGGTGAATCAAATTGGCAGGGGTGCTGAGGAAGAGGATTTCTTGGAATGTATGCGGGATAGTTATCTAAATCAACATGTAGAGGAACCAACGAGAGAGCAGGCTATTTTAGACTGGGTATTGAGTAATGAGGAAGGGTTAGTTAGCAGTCTTGTTGTACGTGCCCCCTTGGGCAAGAGTGACCATAATATGGTTGAGTTCTTCATTAGGATGGAGAGTGACATTGTTAATTCAGAAACAATGGTTCTGAACTTAAAGAAAGGTAACTTTGAGGGTATGAGACGTGAATTGGCCAAGATTGACTGGCAATTAATTCTAAAAGGGTTGACGGTGGATATGCAATGGAAGACATTTAAAGACTGCATGGATGAACTACAAAAATTGTTCATCCCAGTTTGGCAAAAGAATAAATCAGGGAAGGTAGTGCATCCGTGGATAACAAGGGAAATCAGGGATAGTATCAAAGCGAAGGATGATGTGTACAAATTAGCCAGAAAAAGCAGCATACCGGAGGACTGGGAGAAATTCAGAGACTAGCAGAGGAGGACAAAGGGCTTAATTAGGAAAGGAAAAATAGATTATGAAAGAAAACTGGCAGGGAACATAAAAACTGACTGCAAAAGTTTTTATAGATATGTGAAAAGAAAGAGATTAGTTAAAACAAATGTAGGTCCCTTGCAGTCAGAAACAGGTGAGTTGATCATGGGGAACAAGGATATGGCGGACCAATTGAATAACTACTTTGGTTCCGTCTTCGCTAAGGAAGACATAAATAATCTGCCGGAAATAGCAGGGGACCGCGGGTCAAAGGAGTTGGAGGAATTGTGTGAAATCCAGGTTAGCCGGGAAGTGGTGTTGGGTAAATTGAATGGATTAAAGGCCGATAAATCCCCAGGGCCAGATAGGCTGCATCCCAGAGTACTTAAGGAAGTAGCTCCAGAAATAGTGGATGCATTAGTAATAATCTTTCAAAACTCTTTAGATTCTGGAGTAGTTCCTGAGGATTGGCGGGTAGCAAACGTAACCCCACTTTTTAAGAAGGGAGGGAGAGAGAAAACGGGGAATTACAGACCAGTTAGTCTAACATCGGTAGTGGGGAAACTGCTAGAGTCAGTTATTAAAGATGGGATAGCAGCACATTTGGAAAGTGGTGAAATCATTGGACAAAGTCAGCATGGATTTACAAAAGGTAAATCATGTCTGACGAATCTTATAGAATTTTTCGAGGATGTAACTAGTAGCGTGGATAGGGGAGAACCAGTGGATGTGGTGTATCTGGACTTCCAGAAGGCTTTCGACAAGGTCCCACATAAGAGATTAGTATACAAACTTAAAGCACACAGCATTGGGGGTTCAGTATTGATGTGGATAGAGAACTGGCTGGCAAACAGGAAGCAAAGAGTAGGAGTAAACGGGTCCTTTTCACAATGGCAGAAATGACTAGTGGGGTACCGCAAGGCTCAGTGCTGGGACCCCAGCTATTTACAATATATATTAATGATCTGGATGAGGGAATTGAAGGCAATATCTCCAAGTTTGCGGATGACACTAAGCTGGGGGGCAGTGTTAGCTGTGAGGAGGATGCTAGGAGACTGCAAGGTGACTTGGATAGGCTGGGTGAGTGGGCAAATGTTTGGCAGATGCAGTATAATGTGGATAAATGTGAGGTTATCCATTTTGGTGGCAAAAACAGGAAAGCAGATATTATCTAAATGGTGGCCGACTAGGAAAAGGGGAGATGCAGCGAGACCTGGGTGTCATGGTACACCAGTCATTGAAAGTGGGCATGCAGGTGCAGCAGGCAGTGAAGAAAGCGAATGGTATGTTAGCTTTCATAGCAAAAGGATTTGAGTATAGGAGCAGGGAGGTTCTACTGCAGTTGTACAGGGTCTTGGTGAGACCACACCTGGAGTATTGCGTACAGTTTTGGTCTCCAAATCTGAGGAAGGACATTATTGCCATAGAGGGAGTGCAGAGAAGGTTCACCAGACTGATTCTTGGGATGTCAGGACTGTCTTATGAAGAAAGACTGGATAGCCTTGGTTTATACTCTCTAGAATTTAGGAGATTGAGAGGGGATCTTATAGAAACTTACAAAATTCTTAAGGGGTTGGACAGGCTAGATGCAGGAAGATTGCTCCCGATGTTGGGGAAGTCCAGGACAAGGGGTCACAGCTTAAGGATAAGGGGGAAATCCTTTAAAACCGAGATGAGAAGAACTTATTTCACACAGAGAGTGGTGAATCTCTGGAACTCTCTGCCACAGAGGGTAGTCGAGGCCAGTTCATTGGCTATATTTAAGAGGGAGTTAGATGTGGCCCTTGTGGCTAAGGGGATCAGAGGGTATGGAGAGAAGGCAGGTACAGGATACTGAGTTGGATGATCAGCCATGATCATATTGAATGGCGGTGCAGGCTCGAAGGGCCGAATGGCCTACTCCTGCACCTAATTTCTATGTTTCTATCCATCGGGCAGTGGTCAGCATTGAACATCCTGCAGGCACTGAACGACAAAGACCCAATGGATCTTGTGGAGTGGTTCCCTGAGCTGACTGTCCAGTCTGGCAAAATGCCTCATTGCTAGAACTCACCGACACGACCAAGACCTTGCTTGGCTGGTGGTAAGAGGGGCCCTCAGTTAGATCCTTCCTGTGCCATTAGAATGTTACTATCGATGCACGCTGCCCTCGGGATGGCTGCTATGGAGAGGAAACGGTTGCCCACCTCTTCGTTGAGTGTGGATTTGCGAAGAGGTTCTGGAGAATGATGCAAGGTTTCTTGTTGTGGTTTCTCCCAAACAGCTCCGTTACAGAGGACTCTGATTTAGGGGCAGTTCCTAAGGACACACTTGAAGATGGACAACAAGTATTACTGGAAGATCATTAACTCAGTGAAAGACGCTGTTTGGTCTGTCTGAAACTTTTTGACCTTCCAGCACAGCGAGGTGTCTGTCAGGGAATGTTACCCTATGGCCCATTCCAGACTGCAGGAGTACCTATGGAGGGACTCCCTGAAGCTTGCTGCAGCTAACACCAAGGCTCTGTGAGGGACGACCATGGTCTAGAGTCCTTCCTCTGAGGTGCAGAGTCTAGCGTGGACACCACTCAAACAAGGGACTGGATATCACCCCAGGGGGCCTTGTGAATGGCACGGGTGCTTTGTTTTGTTTAAAGATAGGTCCGAACACTACTGAATATGACACTAATAGATGTATAGACTGAAAATATCTGAAGAGTTTTTGCATAGTTTTACTTTTGTATATTTGGTTTATTCTGAATAAAGTATATTTTTTTGAAAAAAAATTCTGTAGTTCATGATGTGACCTGTAAATGGTCGCAATTGTTTTCTAATCTCAGTTAAACCTATTTTCAAATGTGCATTCCATCTAATTTCCAGGCATGATTGATAAATGGAACACACACAATGCAATGTAGTGGAGTTGACATTATTGTAGCTATTTTCTCATTGGAAGTAGTAATAAATTTGGTGCCCATATTTATCACAGGACAGACCAAGGTTCTTTCCTCAAATTAGCCCTGAAGGGGAGCCAACAAATGACTTGAACTGCAGTTGGGCTTCCGACTACACAGGCAGCGCTGAGTGAATCATCTTAACCACAGGTTACTAGTGACTTGTGCTAAATCTACAAACTTCTTGTGCAAGATTGTTTTTATATGGTCGAGACATTTCATGGTGCCAAATCAAATGATAGTAAAGACATGAACTCACAACAGAATCATAATTTAGTGACAACCATTAAATTATCTATTTTTATTTATATAAGTTGTACAGTTTTACATAATTTTGCTGGAATGTTTTGTTTTAAACTGAATGGAGCACAATTTGTCCAACCAGAAAAAATGTCGTAAACACCTTTTAACAACTCACGGTATGGTAAGTAATCAGGAATCCTGATTACCATTACTTACCATAGAAAGTAATCAGTATTATAGTCCCATTACTGCTGACCTGGTCAACCCTTCTAGACTGACGTTAGTAGACCATGTTTTGGAAAAGCACTTCCCACCCTCACCATCATGGTTGGTGCATAATGTGAAATATACTTCCAGCCTTTAGATATAAAAATATTTTAAAATACGTCAAGATCACATTCAGATTGAAAACAGACTTTTATGACTCTTACTTAAGGAGGATTGCAGGAGGAAGGGAAGGTTAAATGATGAATGAAATACTGGTAAAGAACAGGGAGATGGGAGTGGATGTGATGATGGTGCAAAGGGGTAGAAGATTATATTTGGGGAATTTAGGGGAGGAAATTTCAGATGAAGTTTACATATTACATTTAGAGAAGAAGAGAAAATGTAGAACATTACTTATTAGCAAGGCGAGAGTAAATAGAGGCTGGAGATATGACCAATTCTGAGTTTATGTCAAAAAACATAGTGTTTCAATAAACTACAACATGCAAACAGTATTATACAATCATTTTGTATAATGATTTCTTACAGTTTGGCTTTCTTCACAACCAATTGTTCAAGCGCTTTTGATTGCAACATGCGCCTTAATTTAGTTCAACAAAGAAACTGACAAGTTACTAAAGAAACTACAATAGAATTATTTTCAAAATAGAAATTTAATTTAGCACATGGCATTTAATCATTTATTTAAATAACTGTGCAGGAATATTTTCATTTAAAAATAGTTAAATATAAAGAATTGCGATAGCATGACCACTTAGAATAAGTACATGTAAGAAACTACAATATGACATAATTATGCATCTTGTCTTGTTAAAACCTTAATCTATTTTTCAATTAAACTAACTTTCCAGCTACATTAAGCGCTATGAAATTATCAAATATTTTACAATTTATTTATGAGATAAAATAGTAAGATTAAACGAGAACTTACCAGTTTGAAGTTTGATCGTTATTTTATGAGGAGTAACGTTGAGGGATTACGTGAAGAACCCCGCCAGGACGCATGCGTGTCATTCTTCAAAGCAGCGGTGTGAAATCACAGATAACTGTAATGACTAAACATAGTAAGATTAGAGAAGAGATACCAGTTAAGTATATGATCAAGGGTGGGAGCGGAGGGCACGTAATCCCTCAACGTTACTCCTCATAAAATAACGATCAAACTTCAAACTGGTAAGTTCTCGTTTAATCTTACTATTTTACTTCGGAGTCACGTGAGTGACTACGTGAATATTTTAAAGCTCTGTGATTTCATGCCGTGGAAACGAGTCCATGCATCACATCTGCCTTGATGACTGTAGGAGGAATTGTTTCAACATATTTTAGACATGAATCCGACATTGAAATCCATGAATTTATTAATACAAATTATAACCCCTATTTATGGGGTAATTAAATTACAGAACTTAAATTGTTTCTGCAAATGTTCCAGGTTTAATGACTGGTTTATGATAAAATAGTTGGAATATTTTTTCCCCTGACCATCCTGCTGCCTTGAGGGTTTGGTCCATTGGTACATCCAACTGCATAGCTGCCGATATAGCTGCAGCCCTGGTGGAATGAGATTTAAAATATTAGTATCCACCCCAGCCTGTGTTAGAACCTGTTTCAGCCATCTTGAGATGGTCTGGACCGACACTTTTTTGTGTGGTTGCTTATGGCTGACTAAAAGTGCCTTCTCATTGCCTCTGATGATTTTCGTTTTCTCCATATATAACGACAAATGTTTTACTATACAGAGACGATCATCTGTTAGGTAAGACCTAAATTCGATATTGAGGCCCGCTGATCCCTGTCTGTTCTGTTTCACTAATTCATAAATATGAAACGTAACGTTTTTAGATGAAGAAGTCATGTTGTCCAGTCTTAATTTATGTAATGACTGTACCCTTTGTGCCATGACCAATGCCATTAGCATGACTGTTTTTAATGTCAGTCTATGTAGGGACAGAGCTGTTGCTGGAGACCAATTCCTGAGCATCTTCAGGACAATACTCACATCCCATATTTGGGAGTACCTGGTTCTTGGGGGATTGGTATTAAAAATTCCCATCATAAGTTTTGTTACCAGTGGGTGAGTTCCAACAGAGTGACGCTCTGTTCCTTGCCATAGATAAGTCGATAAGGCACTTCTGGCGCAGTTAATGGCACTATAACTGAGCCCCTCATCATAATGGAGGCCTGCCAGGTATTCCAGAACAGATGGGATGTTCATATCTCTGTAGGTGATGCTGTTTTTGTTACAATACATCTCCCACTTCCTGATATAGACCAGATACTGTTTTTTGGTGGACTGTCTTTGGGCCGCCGAAATCATGTTCACTGTTCGGTCCGTCAGTCCCAGCTGTAGTAGAAGTATTTTTAAACTCTACAAATTAATAAATTCAAATAGTTATGGCATGGGTGGCTATCTCTTGTTACGGGATGAACCAACAAGTCTGGTCTATTCGGGATGGTGATACATGGTTCTAATACCATGTTCATTATCACTGGGAACCATGGTTGAGTAGGCCAATTGGGCACTACCAAAATACCAGACGCAGAGTCCTGCTGTATTTTCCTTAATACCCGACTCATGAGGCAGAAAGGAGGGAATGCATAAATAAACAATTTCCCCCCAATGCAGCGAAAATGCATCTGTCGCCGCTGCCCCAGGGTCTGGTTCCCATGAAACATAATTTGATAACTGGTGATTAAGCCTGGATGCGAATAGATCGATATCTGGTGTTCCATATCGTGCTGTAGTATCAGCAAATACTTTTTATTCAACATCCATTCGGTGTTTTCATTAAATTTGCGTGACCTGGTGTCTGCCACTAAATTTAGTTTACCTGGTAGGTAAGTAGCTGATATCCAAATATCTCTCTGGATACACCACTGCCAAATTGTATTAGCCAGATTGTCACATGATGTCGATTTGTTTCCACCCATGTGGTTGATATATGCTACCACGGTGGTATTGTCAATCTGTAGTCTAACATGCTGGTGATATGACCCAGTACAATATGACTTTAGGCCATAGAATGCACCCAACATTTCCAGGTAGTTTATGCCCAGTGTTAGTAATAATGATGCCTCCTGAGCTGTCCATCTACCTCCACAGCTAGAGATGGAATTGGTGGCACCCCAACCAAGTGCACTGGCATCAGTTTGTAGCACCATATAAGGGTTACTGACAATGATAGGATTGAAACAAAGCCAAATGTTATCTATCCACCATTTTGGTTCCATTATAGCTTTGATTGGTAGCTGCATTGGTCTGTCAAAATGACCAGCATTGATTTTGAGTGCTTGTATTTTTGCTCTCTGTAAATTTTGTTAATGTAAAGGTCCAAATTGTGTGGCTGGAAAAGCAGCCACCATTTTGTCAATTACTTTTGCTACCAATCTGATGGACGGTTACTGATGTCAATGAGGTTATTGCAAGCCTCTATTAAGTCTATAGCCTTTCCCTTTGGCAAAGTCACCGACATGTGAACTGAATCAATTGTGAACCCCAAATAGTCCATAGTAGTGGAAGGCGTTAATTTAGATTTAACTGGATGGATAATAAACCCCAGTTTCAAATAACTGTTTTGTGGCTGTTACAGTTTGTTTGGCCAATTCCAAAGTTTTGCCCACAATAAGTATGTCATCTAAATATGCCATGACCATGTGTTTTTGTTTCCGTAGAAACGCTAGGGCTGGTTCCAAAATTTTTGTGAACAGCCTGGGGCTGATGATAACCCATTTGGTAGTGCTGTATACTGCCAGAGCTGTCCCATCCAGTTGAATTTTAAGTAACATCTGTGGTCACCTCGTATAGGCATTGAATAGTAAGCATCTTTTAAATCGATGCTGGCCATGAAGTAACCTTTGGAAATTAATTGTTTAGCAGTAACAAAGGTTTCCATTTTGAAATGAATATATTGTGCAAATGTATTCAATTTGGTCAGATCTATGATGATGCGACAACAACCATCTTTTTGTTTTTGGTAAATATATTGGACACAAATTCTAGTGGTTCGTGTTGGGTTTTTTCAATTACACCTTTTGCGTAAAGCCGTTCCAGTTCAGCTTGCGCCTCTGATTTTTCTTTACCAGAAAGTACGAACATTCGGTTCGGTATATGTTGAACTGGAGGGCTGTACTTGTGTATAAATTCTATTGTATATCCCTGGGTACTGCTTAAAATGAAAGGATCGGTTGTTAACATGCTCCATGCATTCAGAAAGGAGTGTATTCTCCCCCCCAACCTCCATGCTCCCTGTATTTTGTAGGGAACCAGACCCACCTACCTCCATAGTTACCAGTGGCAGGTTTACTTCTTTTTGTAAGTTCTTCGCTGATGTTGATGCGCTGGTGTCTGGATTTGTGGTTTGGTTGACGTTGGAGGTCCGCGTATTTCCCAGGAAGGCCGGCCTGGGCCATGGCCTAAAAAAGACTCATGTTTTGTGTACCGGGCCTTCGAGCTTTCACCAGTCGGTCTTGCTCTACTGGTGGGTGCGTAGGGGTGCTGTCTATGGCTGTAGTGGGTTTTTGATGGAGTATCGGTGTCTTGATGTGGTGTCCAGTACAGCCTGTTCTTGTAGCTGGTTGAGAGACATATAGTCTATACTGGCAGCTAGCTTTTGCTCCAGGTTTTGGCCAGTCTGGTCTGGCTGTATGAAGTTGGACACCATGTACAGTAGGTGTTCTTGTTCCTGCACCCCCTGCACACTTGACTTTTCTTCTGCGAACCCCTCTTCCAGATCAGCCCAGAACTGACCCGCAGTGCTCCCCTCTGATGAGGTAGAAGCACTGTGCAGCCCTTCAAGAGGTACTGCTGTGGGTTTGCCATAGAGCCCACTGTGACCCGACTCCATCTCCCGGAGCCGGTCACGTTGGGAGCAAATGCTCCACACACCGCTCCATCCGGCTCCAGCGCTCACGGTCGCTGGCCGCCCGCGGCTGCTCAAAGTCGGACTCCTCTGAGTCCACGACTTTGATGGTTTTTTTTTGTCTTGCCTTACCGCCCGGCCGCGGAGTGGATCTGGCCGGTGCGGAGGCGACATCGGGCACAGCTGATCCCATTATAGGTGATTCAAGTGCCGCTGGCCGCTGCTAGCCCACCAGCTTTGTCGCAGCCCGTTGGTTTCTCCACCTGTAATCAGCATGGGAAAACACAAAAAGACCGCAGCTCTTACCTGCAGGTCCTGGTTTAAATTTTCGCTACGGGGGAACGTTGTTCCACCCCGCCTCCTACCGTTTTCGACTTGTCAAAAGTCGACGGCCCCATCTGAATAGTCTCCCACCCAGCCGTGGTGTTCTGGCCGGCGCGGGACCAAAGTCCGCACAGCTGATCCCTTACGGGGCTTGTGCCTTCAACTGCTGCTGGCTCCCGCAACGTCGCGGTCCTCCCCAGCCAGCTTTACTCGCAGCACTTGTGGACACTATTTTGTCCAGCTTCCCCCCCTGTGTAAAAACAGCGCGGGGACAAAAACTACCGCAGAGTAAATCACTTACCTGCAGGTCGCGGTTTCAAACTTACCGCTGCGGGGGAACGTTCCACCCCGCCTGTCGTTTCGCAAGTGTGAAAGCGATATGACACGCATGCGTCCTGGTGGGGTTCTTCACGTAGTCACTCACGTGACTCCGAAGTAAAATTAAATAGGTTTAGCAATATATTTTATATCAATATATTTATCTGTCTTTCCTTCTCACCATTTCTTCTGAAGATGCTGGTTGATGATTGATGCTGCACTGATCAATAATGCTATGATGGATTTTCTGCCTAATTACAGCCCTTTTGACCTTTATCGGTGAAAATTGTCATACTGTTTTTACTGCACGAGTAAAATAAATGATTCACATTTTCATGCATTCTCTAACATGATTTGCTGGTTGATAATCAAGATTAGGAAACCAAGCCAATTTGTCTCCACCCAATCAGGTAAATAGTGGACATTGACAGCGAGAGGAATTGCTATTTTTGCCTGAATATATTCAGCTCTAGAGACTTAATATGGGACTGTTTTACAGTTGTACAGTTCTTGGGTGTTATCAATAGTACACAAAAAATATCTGGTTCATTTCCCAATCACATTAGACCTCCGTCCTCTGCCATCAAAAATATTTCTGCCCATTCCCTTTATCAATACAGGTTACAACATTGAACACCTCCTTCAAATCTTTTCTTGTTTGCCCCAAGATGATCAGTCAAAACACCTCATCTCTCTCAGTGGAACGGGATGTCTCTGATCCCTTGCATCATTCTAGTAAATCTTTTTGACCCTCAGGTCCTTAAGACGTTTCCAAGTGTGCTGTCCAGAACTGAATACTATGTTCCAACTGCTTTACTAAGATCATGAATCACTGCACGTCTGCACTCAAAAGAAAAAAAACGTCTCCATGTTCATGTTTCCAGTTCTTTTCAGCATTCAGGTCCCATAGCCAAGTTATTGCCTTGGAAACATATGTAGTGGGTACCAGATGAACTGCTGGCTTGTTCTTGCTGACCTTTCCCCATCCCCCATAGATATAAGTTCTTCCACAACACATCCAATTTTGGACAAGCTGTTGCAGTTAATTACTGACTAGCCAACTGATGAAATGTAGCAAAAGGGCAAGTTGGCATACCCCAAATCACCAGAACATTGTCTATATGTGTCCAGAGTTGCTGTTAGCTCTGTTTTTAAATACAAAGTGCTAATGTAGTTACAGTGTTGAAATTCAAAACAGCACAGCAAAATGTTGTAGCTCTGTGCTTAGAACAACCATTGCCACTCGGTTAAGTTGATAGAAATTTGGTTTAAAAAAAACCTCTTTCCTGTTAAAGTCTTGGTGGTCACAATTATGAACTCAAGGACCATGTACTGCTGTTGAGACATGCTGAATTCTACTAATTCTCACTGGGCTGTCCTGTGTGGAATCTTTGGCCAAAGCAAGTCATGGAAGGGAAGAAATGCCAATACTGCTGAACCCTTGGGAATGATGATGCCTTATGGCTGGCAACCCGAGGAAGTGATAGGGGTGCCTTAGAAATAATAATAATAAAAGCAGGGAAATCGTTTAAATAAGTAGACTCACATTTTGTTGAAGCTACAAGTAATTGGAAGGTCGGATGTATTCAACATTTTGCTGGATATGAAATATGAAGTACAATTTTTAATGTTTGACTGAAGAATTGTATCAATAGAGCAACTCTCCAATAAGGAAATAACACACAAATTCTAAAAGGACATTTGGGATATGACTCTTTGCCAAGGTTGGTTAGTGATCGGATATCTTGGATTAACCATGCAAATGGTACATCATGACCAAACCATGGAACATTTCCAGCATTATGAAGGAAGAAAGAAACTTAAATATATTGACTCCGTTGATCCAGCTAGATTCTGCTTGGTTTTTAAAGGCGACCATTGCCACTCGACTATTTGTATGTGAAGGAATCAAGAACATATAAAACAATTTAGTGCTTCAATATCACCTCATTGGAATAATGGGTTTAGTTCAAAGCTTGGATCTACCTAGCCAACACTTTTTAATGATAACTGGATTCATATATCATGACCCAGTATTCAGCTATTCTTATCTTAAAGTTAACAATCAGCTTGCAAGGCACAAAGTTATGGAGAATGCTGTTCTTTAAATCATCAAAGACCAAGTGTGAAGTTTATTGCACTGGATAAGTTAAAAACAGAGTGAAGAAGTATTTCCACATCCAAGACCTTTGGAATGGGAACCCATTAGAAGGACAAGCTTTAAATTTAATGCTGCGTAGCATACAGTAATGGGCAGGAATTAACCCACAAGCTTTTGCTTCAGTGGGATCCTGGTCTCAGATGCATTATTGTTAGAAGCTACCAAGCATGCCAAAGACAGGACAAGACCAATAAAAAAGTCAAAACCTTGTTGTAATTCACCACATTTTCTTCTTTGATCGATTCTGATCAGTTTTGGTGGATAACCTGGATTCAAAGGAATAGATGAAAAGAAGTAACTTCTAACTATTATAGTACGAATTTTTAATCTTCGATGTGGCTCATCGTTCTGTGACCTACGCATCAACAACATTGCTTTCCTTTAAAACAATGCCTTTGCATTTTGTTTAGTTTATATTTTGCCTAGGCAGCCTAAGGATTATAAATGGTTCTAAGTGCAGTTCAAGCCACATCATGTTCAGTGTCCAGTAGATGAGATTTGATTGAAGGTGTATGTCCTCTCCTGTCTCAATGCTGTAGATAACCGCTGCTTTTATTTCGGCAATTCCTCTGCAGCTTGTCGCTTCCGCCTCGACTGGAGCCCATCAAAACTAAATGTCTTTTTTAGTCTTCTGTACTCCACATCGCTGAGTGACACTGAGCACCGAGATGGGTTTTCTCGCCTGTACTTGACACTCTCAATGATAGCATCCTTAATCACCTGTTTAGAAAGGAAAGAAAATGAGTTTGGTCTGTTATAACTTGACTGGGCAAGACTGTTTGGCTATTGAATTTCAACAGATCCATCAGGTTGGTAAAGCTAGAAGTCTAGTTCTTTGAGTAGCAAAATAGATATGTTCCAATGTGTTCAATATTCTCAATGTTATTTTCAAGTTTTCAATATTTGTGTAAGAATAACATAACATTTATTTAGGAACTAAGGGATAGAAAGATATTCCAACGTTCATCATAGAGCAATACTGAATGTGGACACCATCCAGGAAGCAATATATTATGTGGAATGAAGCTATGACTCAAAACGAAAAAATGATTAGTTGATAAATGCATGTACATGGCTTTTTTGAAAGGAGGGAATAACAAGATAAAGCCAAGACATTTTAGCGGAGAATTTCCCTGAAAGACAATGGGTAACAAAAAGTTGACCCGTTTCTATAGTATCATGGGAGAGAAGAGATCTTTTAGACGCACAGCCACAAGATTTGAATCTTATGGGAATGTTAAGGCACTTGAATTTGAGGAGAAAGATCCCAAAATTGATGCAGGGGGTTAGAAAGGGGTAAGAAGGTGCAGGAGGCAATGGAGCAATGAGAAGATGTGGATAAGAGGTTTAAACAAACATGAACACAAGGAACTGCAATTTGGATGTGTTGCATTTGTTCAGAGGTGGAATTGGGTGGAACAAACAGAAAGCCATTTGAAAGTCAGGCTTTGATTCAATGTGACATAACTAAGAGTCTGAGTGTACATCCCAGAGAGATGGGCACTGCCAAAGAGATGAAAAGATGCAATTTGGGTGACTAAATTGTGGAACAGAGAGAGGCTGAGATTGTCCAGTACAGGATTTAAGATGTAGTAACATTCAGATAAATTAGTGGAGCCAAGAAGAAAAGTAAAGAGGATCTCAGGAATCTAATGAGGACATGGAGAAATTATTTAAGAAGGAACTGCAGATGCTGGAAAATCGAAGGTAGACAAAAATGCTGGAGAAACTCAGCGGGTGAGGCAGCATCTATGGAGCAAAGGAAATAGGCAACTTTTCGGCCCGAAACGTTGCCTATTTCCTTCGCTCCATAGATGCTGCCTCACCCGCTGAGTTTCTCCAGCATTTTTGTCTACCATGGAGAAATTATGTTCGTCATCATGGGCAAAGTAAGCTGATGCTCAAGCCAAAACCTGTCGTATCATCCAACTCAAGAAAACGCTGAGCATTCATGGACTTTATTCAATGCCTACTAGGTTTACTGTCTTACACCTGAAGCACTCCTCTGCCGGAAGTCATCCAGCTCAGCAGCCTTATTAAGTTTAAGGCTAGAAAAGAAACAAATCTCTTTGGCCAATATATACAAAAGAACATTTAAAGCATTTTGTGTACAGTTGATACAATTGATATTTTCCAGCTCTCCAATTACTCAGGGATGGTAATTACATCATTACACACTTGCACTTTAAAAAAAATCTGGACTATTTGGAGAAATTGTGGTTTTGTAAAGTGTATGAGTCAGGATCTATACTGAGGGGGAATGTTGCTCCACAGTCCAAATGTAGACATCACCAGTTTATTTATCAGTAAATATACAGTATATGAAGAGTGCATGTAAGTGTTCTACCACATACCAGTTCTAGCACAGCAGCATCAGGCAGTGACAACACCAGACAGGCTCTATTTCTGTCATTGATAATGAATCTAGTATCTAATGCTATATTATTAAAGAATCCTGTTTGTTAATATTGTTCTTATAAACTGTTGCCATTATACCTGTTCAATATTGCTGCAAGGATATTGATGTAGGCTCTGTTGAATGAACTGATCAGTACTAATGAAAGGGCATCATCCTAATATTTCTCTCTCCATAGATATTGCTTGACCTGCTGAATGTTTTTTTTAAGCATATCCAATGTTATTTCAGATTTCCAACATCTGCCGTTTTTTGATTTTGGATCTTATTATTTTGAGTAGCTACTTGTAAAGTTACCCAAAAATGTAATTGACCTAATACATGTATATATTGCTAAATATTTTCGCTTAGCTTAGATATTTGATAGGATTAGCATTAATTATTCCAGCTGTGTGCCTGTTGAAGGTCACCATAATTTTAATTATAGACATAAATAGCTGGAGTAATTCAGCGGGTTAGGGAGTATCTCTGGAGAAAAGGAATGGGTGACATTTCGGGTTGAGATTCAGTCTGACTGAAGAAGGGTCTTGACCCGAAACATCAACTATTCCTTTTCTCCAGAGATGCTGCCTGTCCCGCTGAGTTACTCCAGCTTTTTGTGTTTATCTTTGGTTTAAAGCAGCTATCTGCAGTTCCTTCCAATACGTAATTTTAATTATGATGTCTTAAGAAATTATAATGAGAGGATCAAATTAATTGAGATTTATTAATGTTTCCTCAGAAAATCCAGTATAATTTTCTAATGGTTATAACAAGCATCATAAAATATTAAGTATAAAAAAGTGCTTCAGAAATTCAAATTACATGGATGTCATCTTTACCGCCGAGCAGCTGAGCTTAAATTGCCATTATGGCTAGACATATTGGCATTTTAACCAAATGCATAATTTCAAGCATACCTCAATATTGTTCAGTGTGTTGAATTCCATTAGGTCATGGAGCAGTGTGAAGTCCTTATTGGAATATTGGAAGTTGAAAGTAGAATATGGCGTGTCAGCATTATCAAAGATGTCAAAGTCCATATTCTCCAAATCCTCCTCATTCTCTCGTTTAACACCTTCAGGAAAGACAGCATTTGTTTCAATACACAGGTCAGTATTATCACTTCCTTCCCACAATTTACTTAATCCTTTTCAAATGCACCCTATTCTTTTGTGAGAAATTACTGGTCAACATCTGTTAACTCTCTCAAGTAAACAAAGTGGTGGTTGGTCATTGACATGAAAATGGTTCTATTTCCTCTCTCCACAAATACTGCCTGATCCAATGAGTATGAAAGATTTTCTGTGTTTTTTTTAGTTAATATTGTGAAGATAGATGACATTCATCCCCCTGCTTGAAGAAGCTATCACAGCCAAGGTATAGACTTTAACCTTGAGAGATACAGCGCGTAAACAGGCCCTTTGGCCCACTGAGTCTGCGCCGACCAGCGATCAGCCCATACACTAGCCCTATCCTACACACTAGGGACAATTTAACATTTCACCAAAGCCAATTAACCTACACACCTGTACATCTTTCGAGTGTGGGAGAAAACCCACAAGCGCAATCCTTTCTTTACCAGAAACACCCACCCACCCACCCACCCACCCACCCACACACACACACACCCACACACACACACCCCCCACACACACACACCCCCACACACACACACACACACACACACACACACACACACACACACACACACACACACACACACACACACACACACACACACGATTTTCAACAAATTATTGGGCCTTAATGAGTATATGGGATCTTTGCTTTTGCTAGTTTCTGTGTATTGGAGCTGGTTTCTGCACTCTTGCATTTGTTGCCATCCTATTAGGTACAGAGAGATGATGGAAGCAGGAATTTCCCTGGTCTCAGGATCTCAACAAACTGATCATTTATACTACTGCTTAACCTCACGTGTTTATTCTAGATTTCAAAATTCATGGGCAATCAAATCAAACAGACTACAACTCGATAGTTTTGCGTAGGTGGATCTGTGCTGCTGCCAAGCTTTAAGCTGCTTGGAATTCAGGATAAGGAGAACCTCCCTCCATTCTTCAGAACTCCTAGAGCTGAACAATCCTCGAACCATTGTCTGCCTCATATTAAACTGCCTGCAAATTTGGACTTTCAACTTCAGCTTTGATATTAATTGGCTAGAATCTGTAACAGAAGTGACATTCTTCTCATTCTTCTAAAACTAACCTGACATCTATTACCAATCATCATTCAAAAAATGTAAATTTGAAAAGCTTCATCTTACTGTACTCATTCGGAGAGAGCAGTATTTGAGATTGTCAGGAACTAACCTAGAATCTCCTGCAGAAATCTTGAATTTTTTATAGTGTGTATGCTTCATTGTGGAATCCTATTCCCATAGAAATTTAGATTCGACTTTATATACATGGTAGGTACTGGTATTACTGTAAGTATCAGCACTAATAACATTATTGCTCATGAGTCCGGTGATGATAAGAAAAATATCATGTCCACAATGTTAAGTAGATGTTTTTTGGAAACAGTGTTACATTATAAACATGACAACATACATGTTTGTCCAGACACATCAACTTCAGAAACAGCCTTAGTCTGAAGTATCGGGTAGAAGGAAAAGCAAATAGTGAGGGTGTAGGTTCTCTGAAGGAGAGATTACAATAATTAAAGAACTGCAAGTTCCCAATCAAATCACTTAAATAAAAATTTGGCATAAGTTTATTTTGTGGTTCCACGTTCAAATGTGCTCCTAGTTCAATCTTGATGGTGCGTAGCTGATGCCTGCCTCATGCAGTGTGGGCTCATGGAGGCTGCAACAATTCAGTAATCCTATAAAAGTGGACGAGTTAGCTGTTCAGTGTCTCCTCGTGAAATGCATCTTTGTGGTCAAAGAAGGACGTCACCTGACTTGTGGTTGAACTTGAAAATGAAGGACCGCCACTTAGATAGGATATCAATGGGGAATAGACTTTAGACTTTACAGATACAGCACGGTAAAAGGCCCTTCGCAGACCAGCGATCATGCCGTACACTAACTTACACACACCAGGGACAATTTTACAACTTACCAAAGCCAATTAACCTACAAACCTGCATGTTGTTGGGAGTGTGGGAGGAAACCAGCGCACCCGAAGAAAACCCACACAGTTGCAGGAAGAACATACAAACTCCGTACAAGGGAAGGAACTGCATCGTCAGTTGAGGTAATCACCAAGTCAAGTATGATGAACCCCCTTACCTGGAGCTTTATAATGTCTAAAATTGATATTTGCTAGAACAAAATGGATGATGGTTGGACAGTCTCTCTCTGTCATTGGGCTTTTGGGCTTGAAGACATAGCATTCTTTCAATCCTTCACGGTCAAACACTTTGGTGTCAATTTTAGGAAAAGGCAACTTGTTCATTTTTGCCCATTTCTCTGCAAGTAATAGTTCCTGTCAAATTAAACAGAACAATGACAAGGTTTCTCATGGCACAAATTCAATAATAAACATTAAAAAAACTCTAATTTCACTGCCTATGCCTGAAACAGACTTGTTCAATTCTATTGAGTTCAGCAATCATCAGCATTTTTGCCATAACAGATGGCAATTATTTGGAACCCACTGTTTATTCCTTCAGGAACTTGCCGATTGCTGGTATTTTCTAAAAATGTATTTTTCAACATCTGGGCCACCATTCATTGCCCATCCCCAATTCCCTTTGAGAAGGTGTTGATAAGCTTCCTTCTTGAACTGTTGCAGTTCTTCTGATGAAGGTACTCATTTCAGCACCATTTTCTAGGGAGTCCCAAAATTTAGATTCAGTGACAATGAAAGAGCCAGCATTATATTGCTACTGACAATGGTACAGCACTATATTGCTACTGGCAACTTGAGATAACGTGTTGGTGGTAGTGTTCCCATAAAGAATGTTCCTCATGTGTGGGATAGAACAGCAGATCTGGATAGACACAAAATGCTGGAGTTACTCAGGCAGCATCTCTGGATAGAAGGAGTGGGTGACATTTCGGATCTGAAGAAGGATCTCAACCCAAAACGTCACCCTTTCCTTCTACCCAAGAAAGTTCCTCATCCTTCTTGGTGGTAGAACTTGGGAATGTCAGATTGGCCCAGGTGAGTAACTGCAGAGTATTTTGCAGTTGGAAACCTCTATGTGCCAATGGAATTGGGAATGAATGAGTAGGATGGTGGATGGGGTAACAATCAAGCAGGCTGCTTTACTGTAATGGTTCAAGCTCATCCAGGCAAGTGGACAGTATTCCATCAGGACACCTTGCCAATGGTGGAAATACTTTGGGACGTCAGGAGGTTGAGTCACATGTCATAGGATACCTAGCCTCTGACCTGCTCTTGTACCCATTTATGTGATTGGTGCAGTGTAGTTAATCATCATTAGGTGACCAGCTAAAAGTGTTTGAAGGACTATTGCTTTCTTAAAACGTATGTGATATAAATCAGTACAAAACCTGACTACACTTTTCTAAGATTAAGTGTTTAGCCAGTGCAAAAATATTTTAATCTGGCACTTCGTGGGAATTCTATTCAAGTGGCTCTTAAGGTAAAAAAAATGTGCGTCTTGGCAGCTCTCAATCAGACACTCCTCCCTGCTCATACCAATCATTCAGACTCTCCAGACCCCAAATATCCAGCTCGACTCCCCCTCTTAAAACACAATTAACACAAAAGGCAATCTTTTACCTTAAAAGGTGGGCTGGAATCACTTGGTCTGGCAGAAAAATCAAAGGAGATGATGAGGTCAATGGCCCGTTGAGGTCTCAGTATTATTGGATAGGGCAGGTTAAAGGTGAGCCCACTATCTACCACATGGATTTTCTTACTTTTCACATCAAGTGGCTCATAAATCATTTCAAACTCATCTGGATCTGTCAGGGAAACATGAATTCAGATTACACACAGAACCATCTTCTGATGCAGCCTTCCTCTCTGTTAGTTTATCAATCATGTTATGTTCTGCTACAGTTGTACAAGTTGGTGAAACTGCATTTGGAGTATTGTGCTCAGTTTCTCAGAACACCCAGCTATAGGAAGGATGTGTGGAAAGAGTGCGGAGAAAATGTATAATGATGTTGCTAGCCTTGAGGGCCTGAGCTATAGGGAGAGCATGAGCAGGCTCGGATTTAATTCCTTGGAGCGGAGAAGGAAAATAAGTGATCTTATAGGGGTGTATAAGATCACGAGGGGAAAAGCTGGGTAATGCACAGAATCGTTTACCCAGAGTAGGGGAATCAAGAACCAGAGGAGATAGGTTTAAGGTGAGAGGAGAAACATGTAATAGGAACCTTTTTCCACACAGAGGATGGTGGATATATGGTACGAGCTGATGGGAGGTAGCTGAGACAGGTACTATAACAACATTTAAAATATATTTGGACAGGTACATGAATAGGAAATGGTAAGAGGGATATAGGCCAAATGCGGGCAGGTGGACTAGTGTAGATGGGGCATCTTGGTCATCATGGGCAAGTTGGGCTGAAGAGCTTGTTTCCGTGCTGTATGACTATGTCTCTAATTAACATTGCAAAGTCACAGGAAGAATCAATCTACCAATACTGTGTGAGCACAAAATATGAGCTGCCAAACAACAGCAGTATGTGAACCCAAAGAATGGAAGCGTATGCACGCCAAAAAAACATCTATACCTCGATTGTATATATGGAAACTCTTAGCGTTAGTGAGCTTAAATCGCATACTGATTGGCAGTCATAATTCAGGGAGAGTTTTGGAAATCAACCAGTTGAAGGTGGAATTTGGAAGAATACATTTTCGGGTTTGAAATTTTAAAGTTTGGAAATGGCGCTGCTCCAGTCGTGATGTGCTGGGAAAAGAAGCGAATGGAAGGGCCTGTATAGGACTGGAATAAAGAATGCTCCATATACCCCACTAAAAGTCAGGCATTCCTGTAGCTGTCCTTTACAGGCACATGGCAATATCTGTGAATCGAATGAAGTGCGGTGAGAATGAGTCACAGAATGATTACAGCATTGAATGAGATAATTCTGTACTGCTCTGTGCAAGCCCAATCCAGCTGGTCCCATTTTCCTGCACCCTCTCCAACCTCCCTACAATTTATTTTCCTTCAGATACTTACAACGCTGCGATGGAATCTGTCTCCACTATTCCCCCGGCAGTGCATTGCAGACACTAACTACGCACAGCATTAAAATCCTCGTCATTTTGGGCTCTTTTGTTGATCACCTTCATTCCACATCAACTGGTTCTTCACTCCCTTGACGGGGATCATGGCAGAAGTCTCCACGTGGCAATCCCTGGAAGCGACGATGCGATGCACTCTGTGACCCGTTGGCCGACAATTCTGACAACATGTTGGACGACGACAGAAGCCAACAGCGAGCTACATCGTCTCACACACGAGCGAACAAACAAACTCCTTTGATAATGGGAACATTTCCTCTTTTGTTTACTCAATGTACACCCGTGATTTTAAATAACATATCAGATGTCCTTGCACCTCGCCTGTTCCAAGGAAACAACTCTACCTTCTCCTGTGTGCCAACATGACTCAAGTTTCTCATCACTGGCAACTTTTTGGTAACCTCCTTTCTCACCCCGCATCTTTGCTATGTTAAGGTGCCCAGGATTGAACAAAGTGCTCCAGTGTGGCTGAACCATGTTTCATGAAGGTTCAGAACTTCCTCACTTTTTATATCTTAAATCTTATTTGTAAAGCACAGAATCTCAAATGCATTTTTGTGATTTTCTCAATTTGTCTTCAGGCCTTCAACAATCATTACACAAACATCATAGATCTCTCCATACTGTCACTCTTTTAGGATGATTTCCACTGTTGATATTGCCACTTCTTATTCTTTTAACCAAAGGAAAAAAAACTGTTCATTGGAATGTATTGGCTTTTATAATATTGATGTTATGTCTAAAGACACAAAGTGCTGGAGTAACTCTGCAGGTCAGGCAGCATCTCTGAAGAACATGGATAGGTGACGTTTCAGGTTGGGACCCTTCTTCAGACTGTGGGTTTGTGAAGCTACACAAGTGGAATTTGTGATGTTGTTCCTCTCACGTGGCCTCACTCTGGCAATGGAAGAGGCCCAGGACAAAAAGGTCAGTATGGGAATGGGAATGGAAGTTAAAATGATTAGCATTCATGAGATCCAGTAAACCTTGGTGGGCCGAGCTCAAGTGTTCAGTGAATCGGTCACTGAGACTATGCTAGTTCTTGCTGATGTACAGGAGCCCACATCGGGGACACCGGATGCAGTAGATGTGGTTAGAGGAGGTGCACGTGAACATCTGTCTCACCTGGAAGGACTGCTGGGGTCCCTGGATGGAGGCGAGGGAGAAGGTACAGGGACTGGTGTTATATCTCCTGTGGTTGCAGGGGAAAGTATCTGGGAGGGGGTAGTTTGGGGACGGGTATTAGATGTGTGAATCAAGGAGTTGCGGAGGGAGCGGTCTCTACTGAAAGCGTAAAAAGGGTGGAGATGGGAAGATGTGGCTGTTGGTGGGATCACGTTGGAGGTGACAGAAATACCAGAGGATGATGTGTTGGATGCAGAAGCTGGTGGAGTAAAAGGCAAGGATCAGGGGAACTCTATCCTTGTTCCGTCTGGGGACAGGGGGGCAGTGCGAGCTTGTATGGATAACAGAGGAGATGTGGGTGAGGGATCAGCGGGAGGGAGCCACATTTACTAAAGAAAGAGGATGTCCTGGATTGGAATACCTCATCTTGGGAGTAGATGCAGTGGAAATGCAGGAATTTAGAGTAGGGGATAGTGTCTTTGCATAGGCAGGGTGGGAGGAGGTATAGTTCAGATAACTGTAGGAGTCGGTAGGTCTGATATTATGTCTGTTAGGTTGGGCACATACATGCTGGTCCCCTGACACCAGTCCGCACCCAGAGTGTTAAACATTTTGTTACCAAGTTTGTGGATAAGGTGATGGTTCTAAACAAAAGCCGACATGTTATTTAGTGGCAAGATTTTATCCATGCACACAAACTAGTTACTTAAACAAATCCAAGGCAGACCACTAACCTGTGACTGCAGCATCCACTTCATCATCCTCCTCCTCCAGCAGGTCTGATGGCACCAGATCACAAAGAGGGGAGATAGGGAATGATGTGTTCAGGTTAAGGCCCAGCATGAAGTTATGCACCTTGCCAGCACGGCCTTCTCGTGTGTTGAAAAGTGAAGAGTCACTAAACATGGTTTTCACCATCCTCTGCACCCAGGTGTCTTGGTTAATCCGCTGGCTCTCCTCCTCTGCCTCAGCCGCTTCACACCCATACCTGTTCTCTGCAAAGAGGCAAACACATTTCTCTTAAACAATTCTCCAATTTCAGGTAAGTGTCCCCTCCTCCCACCCTTCTCATTTGTCCAACCACCCTCCAAACACATAGCTTTCCTTCCACTCCAATTAGCCGGTTCCTTTCCCCTCTTCCACCACCTCATCATGCCCAACCCTTAACATCTCCAGCGTTGCTTATTATTCCGCTCTTCTCTGCCTCAACTGACTTGTGTGTCAATCCTTCCACCAGCATCCACTATCACATGCCAGCACTTGCCCCACTCCTTCCCCTCACCTCTTTTTTTTTACCGTTCATCACCCCTCTACTCCATCAGTTTGAAAGATGACCCCGAACAGAAACACCATCTGTTTGTTTCCTTCCACACATTCTGCTTGTCCTGCTGAGTTACTCCAGCAGTTTAAAAAAAAAAATCACTGTTCACTGCCCTCTGCACTTCACTATGTTCACTACAATCTATGCTTCAGCATCAATTCATTGTTTTGTACATTCCCAGGAAAGCAGTACCGTGTATCTATTACGCAATCATTCCCTGGAGATTGATTTGCCGTAACTGTTACAGCCTCTACAAAGTTTCAGCTTGTATTGCTGGGCTCTGTCCAAGCCATTTAGGTACAAATTTGCCTGAGCCAAAGTTAGTGAGTTAGTGGGAAAACAAATTGAAAGTGAAACTCTCGTCTCCAGAGCAATTTGACTAACAAAATTTCACTGCTGGTGAGCAGAGATCAGCTTACACTTTTGTGAGTTTTCACAGTTACTGATTTGAAACTAGAGTGAACAATATAGCGTTTGTAAAGTGCAAATGAATACTCAATATCACAGTAAAGTACAATTCTGTGCCTCCAACATTTCAGAAACAGCGTGATTTGTGTAGCTTAATGACCTACTGATTTAGTGAGCCCTCAATATTGAAATGTTGTCATGATCTCACATTATCCCTATCCTGTCTCTCCAGCAATCCAATTTCAGTCTTGTGCTTATCTCTAAAATAAATCATTCCATGGTTGTTGTGCCTTTAGTTGCTCACATTCTAAGCCCTGGAACACTCTCTCTCAACCTCTCTAACTCTCCTTCAGATGCTCCTTAACACTTCTTGGAGATGACTCCCTAAAGGGGCTGTCCCACTTGGGCGACCTAATCGGCGAGTTCTGGCGAGTTTGCCCTCGACTCATACTCGCAGCATGGTCGACACGAGGTCGTAGGAGGTCTTTGTAACTCTCCTTCATGCTCGAAAGTAGTCCCCGTGTACTCAAGGCCTCAGCTAGGTCGCGGCGTATTTTTCAACATGTTGAAAAATGACCGCAAGTGAAAAAAGGTCGCTATGGAAAAAATCGATACTTTTTTTACTCGTAGGTTTAGTCATAGTAGGTCGTAGTAGATCGGCATGTTAGTCGTAGGTAATCAAGGGTAGTCAAAGGTAGTCGAGGGTAGTCATAGATATTCATCATAGTCGAAGGGAGGTCGAAGGAGATCGATGGAGGTCGTCTTCACTCTCCACTATTCGGTGTCCAATTTTCCTGAAGTTAGTCTAGCTAGTCGTAGCTAGTCAACACTAGTCTTCAATATAGTCGAAGGAGATCGAAGGAGGTCTTCTACATAGTCGAAGGAGGTCTTCAACATGACATTTTTTCGAACTCTTCTAAATTATTCTAAACTCGCCAATTAGGTCGCCCAAGTGGGACAACCCCTTCAGTGTACTGTCTGGCTTCACATTGTGTTTGTTATTGCTCCTGCGAAATGCCTGGGCGTATTTTAAAGATTACATGGATGAAAATTGTTGATTAGGATCACCCCAAAACCCTGCCACACACAGACTCTTCACAAACTTCACAAATGGCCAGTCCACCACTATAAGCAAGGATCTTGCCTGTATATGGTAAGGAAACCCATCTAAAAATCAGGGGGTGAAATGTCTGAGGTTGAGCCTGCCTTTTTCTTTAAAATACTCTGCATTTCAATGCTTACCTTTGGATTGTGATTCATCGTCACTGTCGGAGCTGTCATTTCCAACTAAATGCTTGGGCTTAATTTGAGCTGAAATATAAAAAAGGAATAGATCACTCCAGCATTATATTAGTTTCTAAAATCTGTCACTGAATTATTTTATGTTATGTTTCTGATCTCCATTTTCTTTCAGAGCAGTAACACCAGGATTTCAGAATGTCAATGTTGGCAAAGGGTGAACAAATAAGAAACAAAGACTTGATGCAGGTCGTGAGAAGTTAGTAATTTGGCAGTGCAATGCATTTTGAACTGTTAGTCGTGGCCAAAGTCTGTAGGCCTCTATTCAACCCTTCATAGCCCATCCACAGAGAATGAACTGATACTGACTGTACTTCTTCATTAAATCATTCCTAAAATCATTTCAGCAGTTTTAACTTCACAAATCGACTCAGAACTCTAAAAATAATCATTCTTTACAAAGAGCGTTGCAATATCTGTACAAAAGTTAACTTTTCTAAATCTGAACCAGTATCAAACCGACTCTTGCAATACTAGTCAATTAAGGATCTCAACTCCTTAAGTTTGAAGATTGTTATGAATACCTCTGGACCTAGGGGGGAAAAGTACTAAATTGGGAGAGGGCAAATTACAACTTCATTAGGCGGGGGTTAGTGAGACTAATTTGGTAGCAGCTATTATCGGGTAAAGCCACCATCTAATATGTGCTTCTAATAATGGTTCCCCTCTTCCATCATAGATGAGGCCCTCACCTATGTCTCCTCAATATCCCGCAGCTCTGCCCTTGCTCCCCCTCCCCCTAGTCGCAACAGAGACAGAGTCCCCCTACTCCTTACCTTCCACTCCATCAGCCGTCACATAAACACAGAATCCTCTGGAATTTCCGCCACCTCCAACGGGATCCCACCACTAACCACATTTTCCCATCTCCACCCCTTTCCACTTCCGCAGAGACCGTTACCTCCACAACTCCCTGGTTAACTCATCCCTTCCCACCCAAACCACCCCCTCCCCAGGTACCTTCCCCAGAAGATGCAACACCTGTCGCTATACCTCCTCCCTCGACTCCATCCAGGGACCCCGACAGTCCTTTCAGGTTAGGCGGAGGTTCACTTGCACCTCCTCCAACCTCATCTACTGTATCCGTTGTTCAAGATGTGGACTCTTATACATCGGCGAGACCAAAGGCAGACTGGGCGATCGTTTCACGGAACACCCGGGTGAACCAACCTGATCTCCCGGTTGCTAGACAATTTAATTCTCCTTCCCATTCCCACACAGACCTTTCTGTCCTAAATCTTCTTCATTGTCAGAGTGAGGCTAAATGTAAATTGGAGGAACAGCATCTCATTTTTCGCTTGGGCAGCTCACAGCCCAGTGACATGAATATTAATTTCTCTCACTTCAGGTAACCCCAGCATTCCTCCTCACTCTCTATCCCTCCCAAGTCGCACTAGCTTCTCATTTTCACCCTACAAACAGCTTGTTTCCTTTATCATCATTACTTTTATGCATATCTTTCATTCATTGATCTTTATCTCTCCACATCACCATCTATATCTCTAATTTCTCTTGTCCCTAACCAGTCTGAAGAAGGGTCTCGACCCAAAACGTCACCCATTCCTTCTCTCCAGAGATGATGCCTGTCCCGATGAGTTACTCCAGCTTTTTGTGTCTATCTTAGGTTTAAGCCAGCATTTGCAATTCTTTTTTACACATCTACTATGTGGCAGGTGTTTAAAGACCAACTGATTGGAGTTCGGGACCAGCATGTTCCAATAAGGGACAAGGGTGACAAAATGAAGGAAACTTGAATGGCCAAAAAAGGAAGTATATGCAAGGTTTAGGCAGATAACATCAGAAAGAGCCTTTGAGGAATAGAAGGAATGCAGGAAAGAACTCAAACCGGGAATTGCAGGACCAGAGAGTGTCATTTAATGACCTTGGCAACTAGGATTAAAGAGAATCCCAAGGCATTTTAGACATACATTAAAAATGAGAGGGCAACTACGTAGAGGACAGGAACACTCAAGGATAAAGGAGGGAATTCATGCTTAGAATCAGAGGATGTAGGTGAAAGGCTAAACAAGTACCACTTCCAACCACTGGCAACTCAGCTTTTGTCCGTACGTTCAGCCAGATGATTTTTCTAGCTGGACTCCTGCGTTGCTGAAATGTTGCCTGGATTGGGAAGTTGACAACTCTTCCAAGTCTTTGACAAGGCCAGAGTGCTGAGTATTTAGTGTTGGTTTCATCTAATTTTTCCGACAGGGTCAGACAGCTGGATATTTCTTGCAGGATTATCCTGGGATATCCAAAAGGGTCCAAGTACCATATATTTGCCGGACATTTATCCCAGAGTTCCCAACATGACCTTAGGGCTGCATTTGGGGAGCAGATTTTCCCTGCAAGTTTCCAAAAGACCTGGGTTGTCCGAAAGAGAAGATAATCTGTGACTGCTTTACTGTCCAATATTTGGAGGTTGCTCCGATGCTAATGGAGATATCCAAGCTGCATGTTTTGTGACACATGCTCGGGTGGCTTGACCATTGGGTAAAGCCAGCACAGGGCAGTTCTGTTTGGTGCTGCAATAACTGGTGGTGATATACTGGTGGTTTGGAGATAGTGAGGGCTTGGTGCGACATTACCAGGAAAGAAAAATTAAATCAGCCAATCAGAATCTGTTTGTTGACTAGCAATCACACTACAGCAACTGATTTTATCTTGGATTTATCTCAAAGAGTTTTGTGTTCAGCAGAAATTAATACAAATTGTAATACATCTACTTTGAAACAAGCCACTGATCTAAAGGGAGCCCTTTTCCCTGCCTGGTGCATAGTTAACACATACATTTGGACAGTATCAGGATAGATTTCATAAATTCCACATCCCCCAAACAGGAGCCATTCCTGTAAACTGCGAGTGTCAGAGTGACAGACATTCAGACATGAATCTGAAGCAAGGTTGTGTGAGAAAACCTCTGGTATCCTCTTTATGCCTTTAACTTTGGTTTGAATCTTATTTTATTCTTGTTACCCTTTTGACTCACTTTAAAGCCTGACATTAAACCTTTTTGCATCGTCTTCACACTGTCCTTGCTGAGAGTGTTTTTGATAAATAATCATCTCCTGCCATTTTTTAATGACACGATGCCTTACATAAAAACAACGTCAGCTGCAAACCACATGAAACAGCCACAACCTGCATAGCTGTGAACTGTGTAGGAAGTAACTGCAGATGCTGGTTTAAACCGAAGATAGACACAAAAAGCAGGAATAACTCACTCAGCGGGTCAGACAGCATCTCTGGAGAAAAGGAATAGGTGACATTTCGGGTCGAGACCCTTTTTCATACTTGCAGAACTGCATTTGGCTTATTCATTTGTAAGATGTAGGTGTAGCTTGCAAGGCTATCATTTACTCTGCCCTGATCTCAGGAGCTAATTTGGCCATTTCAGGAGCGGGTAAGGATGGCACATTTCTTTTCCCTGAAAGACCTCTGCAAACAATGGATGAGCGTGACAATCTGACACTTTTGTGACAAAGCATTGTTGCTGCAGGTGGCTTCACTGCCTCACGGCTGCAGTGATCTAGGTTTGATCCTGAATTCTGGTGTTATCTGCGTCAGGTTTACTCAAAGATTTCCTCTGGGTGCTCTGGTTTCCTCCCACTTCCCAAAACATGCAGGGTGTTATATGAAATGGCTACTCTAAATCATCTCCAATGTAAGGTGGGCGATGGGGAGAATTTGGAAGAGCTGCGTAATAATAAAATAGCTCATAGGGAAATGTTGGAAAATGGGATTGTGGGAATGGCCTGAGAGAGGGTGCAGACTCGAGGGGCCAAGTTGCTCCTTCACATCTTGATATGGAAATGTAATCTGACAATTGATACTAACTTTTTTCAATGCTGGAATATTGAAATGATGAATTTAAATTCCCCTGCTCTACTATGGTGGAATTTGACAGCCTATCTCCAAATCAATAGTCCAAGAACCTAACCAAAGTTCTACAGTACTCCTGTCTTGGCGAAGATGGCTACAAATGGAAATGGGAGGCAGTAAAGGATTGTATTTTAATGCGATGACAAGTCAGATGGGGGTCCGATGTACTGTTAGTTGGTCAAAAGAGTTTTTATTTCTGCACAGTACGAACAGTTCTAGAAATGTGCAAACTCGGCTATACAAATTTAGAAGCTTTCATGTGTTTCAGTTGTCAAAATCTGAGTAGCTGCTCAGTAGCTGGTGGGTATCTTAGCTGAAGACCAGCGCTCAAGAGTCAGTGGGGTTTAAGTAGTGAAGAAACTCTGGAATAACAGTGAATTATTACATGTCACAGGGAAATATTTCAAGTTGGGGGAATGAAAAATCTGGGATAAAATCCATACTGGTTTTACTCTATTCATCAGTTCTATGCTTACTGAAGAGTACAAAATTAAAACTATTTTTTTTATAAAGATGCGACCTATTCGAACGGTGAAATGTAGAAGAATAAAACGTCTGTGGTTTGTGTTCATCATCTGAATGCTAGAATGAAACTGCAACTGTGGTGCACCTTGTTCCAGACTACTGGGTGCCCCATCCTGCTCTCTTTCACCTCTGACCGTGGTATACTTTCTGCTCCAGCGGTGGGACAACAGCAATGGCTGGATTTCAAATCGAGACGCAAATATGTTACTGGAAAGCTCTTGCATGGAGGTGAGCAAGAGTATTTCTGCCCTCGTTGATTAGAAGGTGCAATTACCACAACATGATGCTGTCACAGAGAAACCAAATTATACAGCGGTATCAAGGACTGAACCCACAGCTTCACAGTGCGCACTTCATCTCATTTTGATACCTCCACAGCTCAAGGGCTTGATTTGATCAGATAAGCGTCTAAGTTAAGAATATGCTTATGTCATGTGACCTCATTTGACATGCAATGCAAAGATGACCCAAATAGTAGAGCTGCTGCTACACAGCATCAGAGACCCTGAATTCAATCCTGACCTCAGTTGCTGTCTACATGGAGTTTGACGATTTCCATATGACCACATTTTCTCCTCTGTATGCCCTCTGATTCTCTCTTGCATCCCAAAGATGTGCAGGTTGTTATGTTAATTTGCCACTGCCCCTAAACTACAGGCAATTGGTGAGATCTGGGGGAAGTTGATGAGAACCTGAGGGTGGTTAGTACATGGAAATAGCTCGGAGGCGGTGCTTGAGGCAGGTACAATTACTATATTTAGAATACCTTTAGTTCAGTTCGTGTGTATGAAGGAACTGCAAAAGCTGGCTTAAACTAAAGATAGACACAAAATGCTGGAGTAACTCAGCGGGACAGGCAGCATGTCTGGAGAGAAGAAATGGGTGATATTTTGCATCGAGACCCTTCTTCAGACTATCAGCTGCCTGTCCAAATATTCCAAAGATCTACCAGTTATTGGTTGAAGAAATGTCTTTGCTTCTATCATGACTGCTACCCCCCATTCAGAAACAAAGACCCCTGGTTTTAGATACCTCAGGTGAAGGAAATAACAACTTCTCTTCTGCTCTGCAATGCCCCACACTTTGTTTTAAATTATTTTCTGTGAAGACCTAACCTCTTTTCATTCCATGTAAATTTCTAGTGTTTTGGCAAAAAAAAAAAAATCCTGGTATTTTTTCCAGTGAATGAGGCATAGTGTTAAGAAAACAACTTAAAATTGGAAGAATGGTGGCACTTCTGTTCTGTTACATGACACTGCTCACCTGCAATTCTGGAGACTGAACCAAACACTATTTAAATTTAGCAGTGGATAATTTGCCTGGCTAGACAATACAGAAACGAAAGAACAAGGAACTTGCCATTTAGCTGTCCAAGGGGTCCATACATGGAGCAATGGTTTCAGGTAGGCACATGAGACTCTGGGTAGTGCAATGAACTGAAGTCTGCTCTGATGACCCTTGACTATGAACCATTGTTAATTTTCAACAATTATTGGAAGTGTCCAAGTCAAATTCTGAGAGTTGTCAGAAATGGTCCCAATACTGCTTTATTGTAAAGTTTATCATGTACAAGATTAGTCTGGCTCTAGGCCTGCAGCATACAGCCTACACTAAGTTGAGCCTAAATTAAAAGGTCTCACTTATGGGGTGTGTAGGATGGGTCATTGTAGGAAATGGAAAAATTACCCTTGCACCATTGCAATGCATACGAAGCTTTGAGTTCAGGCCTTTGGCAGAATGGGGATGTCACTGCATTTGTTATCACTAGTATCTGATGCAGAGGTTCTCAACACTGAAACAAAATAACATGGTGAATCGAGGACCAGAGGACATAGGTTTAAGGTGAAGGGGAAGAGATTTAATAGGAATCTGAGTCTTAACTTTTTCACACATAGGTGGTGGCTGTGTGGGATCAGCTGCCAGAGGAGGTAGTTGAGGCATATCTATCCCAACGTTTACAAAACACTTATAGACAGGTACATGGATAGGACAGGTTTGGAGGGTTATGGGGCAAGCACAGGCAGGTGGGACTAGTGTACTGGGACATGTTGGCCAAAGAGCCTGTTTCCATGTTGTATCACTCCATAACTCTAATATGTTCAAAGGTTCAAAGGTTCAAATGTTCAAAGGTTGATTTATTGTCACATACACCTAGATGTAGTGAAATTCCTTTTGCCAATGCAGCACATAAGAAAGAATACAAACATAACAATAATAAATAGCTTTAACATAAAAACATCCCCCCACAATGGTTCCCATTATGGGGGAAGGCACAAAGTCCAGTCCCCGACCCCAGTTCACCCATAGTCGGGCCTATTGAGGCCTCCACAGTTGCCTCTACGGAGGCCCGATGTTCCAGGCCGTCCTCGCCGGGTGATGATGTTCCGGCGTCGGGAGAGTCCTCTCAGCGGCATGGGAACCCTGGAACGGCCGCCTCCCTACTCGAGACCGTGGCTTCCTGAGCCGACAGGGCCGCGCCAAATGGAGCTCAACTGGCGATCTCGTCGCGAGATCCCAGGCTCCCGATGTAAAGTTTCAGCGCCGCCGCCCGCAGCTCCGCGATGTTTTTAACGCCGGTCCCAGCTCACCGGAGTTTCAGCGCGGCGACCCGGGCAAGGCACCGCCCGCCCCGCAATGGCGCTCCAGCGCTGCACCGCCGTCCTCAGACCCGCAGCTCCGCCGCCGCCGATGCCGGTGCCGCCGCCGCCGATGCCGAGGCTCCGGGCGGTCCCCTCGCTCCTCGGACCCGCAGCTCCGCAGCCGCCGCCGATGCCGCCGCTGCGATGCCGATGCCGAGGCTCCGGGCGGCCCCCTCAGGAAATGCCGCTCCAGGCCCGCTGGTAGGCCGCGAGGACGGGTCGAAAGTGCAGCCCGGAGAAAAGCTGCATCTCCGACCAAGTAGGGACCCTGAAAATTAGTTTCCCCCTTCCCCCCCCCTCCCCCACACATAAAAAAGCTAGAACTCCTTAAAAACAAAACACTAAACTAACTAAAAATAAGAAAAAAGAAATGAAAAACAGACAGCTGCAGGCTAGGCAGTTCTACAGGTCGGCGCCTGTCTTGTTAAACTAATTGATAACATGGTTTTTCAATTAAAACACATCAAGTAATAGCTAGCATGACCTGTATTTGCAGTTAAACAATGAGGGAATGAGTCTTAAGGCTGACTTGTGTACAATAACTGTAAGCAGCCAATGTGGCATATTCCTGGGTTAAAAATGAATCCATATGTCATGAGAGGCAGCCGGTGTAGTAGAGGAGGGTGGAACAAACAAATAGAAAACCACCAAGCATTTCTCCTTCAGTATGCAGAGCAGAGCAGATTATGGTTTGAATGAAGCATGTTACCAAAGATACCAGAGGAGTATCATTGGCGTTACTGCTGTTAATATCAGATTTACATTGACCAAACTTCCTGTTTGAACTAGATTGCTTCTCGTGATAAGAATATAAAGAACCTACTAATCCAGATCTCATCTGTTTCACATGCATAGAATTCCAGGAGTGAATTTATTGATATTGCTAAGCAAGACTGAACTAGCTGACTCCTCTCCACCCACTCTCATGTCATGCCCTCTTTCATATTTCCGTGTAACTTCCAGTCCATTTAATAAGTAGGGCAGAACATTTCCATTTTCCTTTTTATGTGAATAACTTCCAGAGAATTATAAATCCTTTTATTTTCACTAAATTCATCCTATTTCAGCCTCAAAATGGATTTCACAAGATTGTTACAAACCTTTACACAAATACGGTTACTGCACGAACACAGGATACAACTTAATGTGCATTAGACAGCAATCTAAAGGGTGCCAGCATCAAGTGAACAGGTCCAACACATGGCACCTGGTGATGCAGAGTGAAACTATAACCGCCAGAGAGAGAATTTGCATGATTGTTTGCATTCCTATGTTGTTTTTATCAGAACCACAGTCAACCCTGTAAGTTCAGTGATTCACTTTTAAGGATACCAGCTCCTGTATTTTCTATGAAAAAAAACTTTAAATGTTTAATACTGGAAAGGATTAATTTATAACGTTGAAGTCAAGTTTACATAAAGTTTTGCCACCATGGAAGATAAACAATTCCACAATCCTTCCATAAATAACCATTTTACGCAGCAAGCGTGCTTTACTTAAAGGGAAAAGAGAAGTCCTAATTTAGACATGGAGTGGAATCAGACGAATGAGGCAAACAGGAGCAATATTCCCCTCCCCACTGTCGGATTAGGCACCAGTAAGACAAGTGCACGCCTAAGATCGGCGAAGATCGGCAAGAGATAGCAGACAGCTGGTGGGCAGAATGGCGTTTCCAGCAGCAGACATTCTGGCTTGGTGGTTGCGAAAGGAACAGTTGGCACTGCCACACCGTACCATGGGAAGCAGGTTCAAAATTCTTACATAGAGGAAGTCCACTGTGCTAACATCCCGGACAAGATGGGGCTGAATTTATAGATTCATAGAGTCTGGCGGCATGGAAACAGGCCCACTGTCCCAAGTCGCCATGGCAATCAAGAAGCCTAACTCCATGGCAACCAAGATGCCTAGCAATGCTAATCCCATTTGTCTGCTGATTTGTTGGGGGGAGGGGGGGGGATTAAGCATTCTTCTCACAGCTTCTGTTCAATTAGTTGAATTGCACTTAATTTTCTAAAATTTAACAATTCAATGAATCCATAGGGGCTATCGAAAAAGATGGAAGTATCCTCTCATGCACAAGTTAACCAAGATCGATAAATGATTGTCAGAAGAGCAGTATTAACATGCAATATTAACTGTAGTATGTTTTGCTTTAAAAAAAAAACAACTTTGTCGCGGCCTGCTTGTTTTCCTGCCTCCGGTTCTGGGGGGGGGGGATCCTGTGGCAGCACCCGGTTCTGGGGGGGGATCCTGTGGCAGCACCCGGTAGTTGGACCACTAGCTACACAAACCCTCAGCAGTTGGGGGTAGGGTCACGTGACTGGGAAATGGCAGCGAGGAGTCGTCACGGGATATAGAGATGTGTCCAGGTATATATAACGAACCCTGGGACAACCCTCCCTCTCTCTGACTTCGAGCTGACCAGCTCTCTTCTCTCTTTGGGTGAGTGTCCTTCCACCTCAGCAGGAGCTCAGCTTGAGCCCACGAGGCAACAGCCTCACAGCAGCAACAACAACTTTGTGTTAGAGGACCAACGTGTATCTATTTCGAACCTAAAGTAACCCATTTATTCACGACGTTTGGTGCCTCTACAACTTGCAGTAAGTGTTCAATGTGATTTAGTCAAATGTAATTGAAAGACATTTAACTATAGATGCTGGAAATCTGAATTTAAAAGAGAAACTGCTGGAAACACTCAGCTGGTCATGAGGTGTCCATGGAGGAAATGGACAGATGATGTTTTGGATCAGGACCCTTCTTCAGGTCTTGACCTGAAACATTGTCTGTCTATTTCGGTCCACAGATTCTATATTGCCTGCTGAGTTTCTCCATCACTTTGTTTTTTGCTCAAGATTTCAGCATCTGGAGTTTCATGTCTATCTCTCTCTCTCCCTCTCTCTGCTGGAAACACCACATATATCAGGTAGCACATGTGGAAAGAGAACAATGGTTTTCTGTGAAGACCCTTCATGAGGATGAAACTGGATGAGAGGTCTTTGAACCCAAAGGTCAAATCTGTTTCCCTTTGCACATATGCTGCCTGGCCTGCTGAATGGTTCCAGCATTTTCTGTCCTTAATCAAATGTTACTTGTTTCCTTAATAAAAACAAATTGATTTACATTTGTCCTTGTCTCATTAAAATCTTTTTGCTTCATTTTTGTGATAATTGATTCTAAATATCTAGGTTTGGGCAAGAGATTGCATAGTTACAGCCCCGTGCAATTAGGGATTAGAAAATGCTGGCAATACCAAAGTCTGGATTGTAAAGAACATACAGGGAGAAACCGATGATGCTAACGTAAAGGAATTTTGAACACAGCTTGGAATTTATAACAGTCACCGACAACCAGAATCTGCAGTTTGTTTAAGCCGTTGCCTTTAGAGGTCTGGTATCTTTCAAATACCCATTTAAATAAGCGATAACTCATATAGACTAGAATTACCATCGCTAATGCCTATCTTCCTTTGTTCAAACGTTGTGCTCCATCTATGAATGCTTATTGTTATATGGTTGTTTATACTTCAGATAAAGAAATAGAAGCATTCTAATTTTCCATGATACAACGATACAATACAAGGTGATTGCTCTGGAACTAAAGAAACGCTGCATGAGTCCAATGATTCTTACCAATTTCTACAGATGTACCAGAAAAAGCACCTTGTGTGCATCATAATTTCATCACAACCACTCTGCCCTTAGATACAGAACTCGTTGATTTCATTAGATTTACCACAAACGCCCCCTGTCCTTAAATTCACTTAGACTATCTCTGACACCTCCGTCCCCTTCCTTGATCTCTCTTTCTCCATCACAAGGGATAGTCTCTCAATTGATGGATAGTATAAACTCACAGACTTCCACAGTTATCTGGACTATACCTCTTCCTTCCCTGCCACTTGCAAAGACACTATCCCCTTCTCTCAATTTCTCCATCTCTGCCACATCTACTCACAAGATGAAGCTTTCCATTCCAGGTCATCTCCTCTTTCTTTTGTAAATGTGGTTTCCCCATGTCGTCATGGATGGGTCCCTCATCCTCTGTGTCCCGTAGTCCTGCTCTCATTCCTTCTCCGCCCAGACAGAACAAGGATAGAGTTCATTTGGTCCTTACCTTACACCCCACCAGCTTCCGCATCTAACACACAATTTGCCGACATTTCCACCATCTTCAAGTCATCATACAACATCTTTCCACTCCCACCCCTCTCTGCTCACTGCAGAGACTGCTCCTTCTGCACTTCAAATTCTGCTTGGGAAGTTTACAAATGAATGGTATGCTCTCTCCCTGTCCCTCCCCACCCTAGTTCTCTGACTAGTTTCATTCTCCTTCAGATTAATTTTACTGATTGTGTGCCACCCTGTCTCCTTCCCCTCTGCTAACAATGAATCATTCTACATTTCCTTATCATCGTCTGCTTTGATCTGTTTTTCACACCTTACCCTTCCACATCTCTAGACTCCCTCTCCCCCGACTCTCAGTCAGAAGAAGGGTCTCAACCCGAAACGTCACCTATTCCTTCTCTCCAGAGATGTTGCCTGTTCCGCTGTGTTACTCCAGCATTGTGTCTATCTTTGGTATGAACATTGAAATCTCAAATTTTAATTAATTAACCAACAACATCCCATTCTGCCTCCACCTCTGTTCCAGCTTTCCCCCCACCCCCCTACTACAATCAGTCTGAAAAAGTGTCCTGATCTGAAACTGCCACATTTCCCTGAGTCTATAAATGGATCTTTCTGAATCAAGACCCATGACCAATGGGTATTTCAGAATAGTTTATCGATACATGCAAGGGCCCCTGTGAGAGGGTGCTCCAGAAGTTTCCAAGGACATTTCGGGCTTTGCAAATATCCCTGAAAAATAGATTCATATGGAGTAACTTGTGCAGTACCTAGTTCTTCTTCCATGGTCATGGAACATTTGTTGTTGGCGTTGCTTACTCCTAGCACTCGATTAAACAATATGGAAAACGCACTGCCCCAAACACCTATCAATGAAAAAGAGGAAAAGTAAAATTAAAACAATAATGATTTCACTAAAATATTTATGTATGGTGACAGAACGGGAGAATTTCAACTTGGCTGAGAGTGAGAGTCCTACACTTACACCTGTGTCTAGTCCTACTGAAGAGAATGACACTGAAATCATGGAAGGTAGACAAAACTGCTGGAGAAACTCAGCGGGTGCGGCGGCATCTATGGAGCGAAGGAAATAGGCAATGTTTCGGGCTGAAACTCTTCTTCAGACTGATGCAGGGTAGGGGGGGGCGGGAAGAAGAAATGAAGATTGAGGAGCCAGAGGGCTGAGGGAGAGCTGAGAAGGGGAGGAGACAGCAAGGGCTACCGGAAATTGGAGAAGTCAATGTTCAGGCCACCGGGATGCAGACTGCCCAAGCGGAATATGAGGTGCTGCTCCTCCAGTTTCCGGTGGTGCTCACTCTACCTTTGTCTACCTTCGATTCTCCAGCATCTGCAGTTCCTTCTTGAACCTGAAATCATGGAGGTCCATCTCCACCCCTGATGTGCTTGGTCCTACTTCTGTAATACCCCGCAATCATCTTGTCTACTATCACCCCAAAATCTCTTTAACCCGAGACATTGGGCATGGTAGGAAAAATAATTGCTCCAGAAGATATGGAATATGTGGTGGGATATTGTGATGATCCAGACTGTGATGCTAACAAAATTCATCTGGAGGCAACCTGATCCATGACAAGACACTCAATATAGGCATCAAATAACCTGTCAATTGATTTAATAAGAGATATTTCCTTTTGGCACGATGACAAAGTAGAAAATTGAAAAATTATATTAGTAATATTAGTAATAACACTGTCACAACAATACTGTCTGAAATCCCATTTTCCACGTAATCTCCTTACCCATAAAGAAATGAAGCGGGTTCTCATCATATTTCTTTATCACTGATCCCATGAAGAACTTGCTGCCAAATAAGCTGGGATGCATGAACGTTCCATATTTGGCCATCCCAATCTCATATGGACTGAATTCCACCCAGTCTATAAATGAAATAAATATATTTAAGGAAGGGAGGGAGAGTTATCGTGAAAGATTGTTGATTAAAAAAAAATATCGCTCTTTCAAACACTAAGCACTCTTTTTAGTGTCTATGAGTATATCCATAAATATCTATATTTAGCATGGGAGAAAATATTGACTTAATAATCAGTTTAAATAGTCAGGTGGATGCACATTTGGGTGTGCCTGGAACACCTAAGAAATTGGAAACCAAAAGTTTCTATTATTAATCTTTCATTTTGATTTTAGAGCACTGGCAGGATTTTCACACCCAGTCATTTTTGGGTTTTTTTAAATTATAACTAAAACTATTTTCTTTGCCCTTTTTAAAAATAAATTTCTGTGATAGGCTCATGTGACAAATTGACCTGCATTGTAGGTTCCTAAATATGTAAAATAAGTTGTAACTATCATTTGAAAAATTCAAAGGAATGATTCAATTGTAATCATGGCAAAACTTATCAGTATTCTCTAATACTATATTTTCACAATGACTAACCTCAGAACTAGGCGTTTTGTTCTCAAGTGATTTACCCATGTAGACTGGAATGTGAGAAATGAGTGGAATTGGTGAGCATTTATTTAATAACTAATCTAATTGTAAAATGTATTGGAATATTACTAAACTTTCAAGCCTTTAAAAAGTTTAAAACTGAAATTCCCCTCAGATAAATGTATGAACATATAATGGATTTAAAAATAAAATGATGCATCATATTTCAGCTACTTCCTTAAACAGAGCATTATATAATGCGTAAAAAACTATTTGGAATTATGCTTCCTCTATTCAGGTGTGCTACCTGTGAGAGCTATTGATTGAGATTGGTTACTCAGTCATGTTTGATGTCATCAATGCTGCAGAGTACCAGGCCACCATTTCTGTGAGGGCCTCAGCCACTGAACAGATGAGTTATTGCTACAATGAGCATTAGATCTTTGAAGTCAGCAGCAAGCTCAAATGCTTTGATGCTGACCCAAAATCCAGATTGACATTTCTTTGCTTTGTAATGATTGTTATTTTAAGTATGGATATTTTGGAAAGGGAAAGGGAAAAGAAGCACATGTGGCAGACCTGGACATTATCAGAATGAATGCAAGATCTGGCATGTTTGAAGCTCTGAAGCCTGTAGCATGTTCATGGGGGGGCTCTGCAGCTTATAGTGTAGGTGTGGTGGTTTTGTCATTTGTCATTTGAAGTCTAACACATATGGTCATCAGCATTTTACTCAATGATCCAAATATACTCTTGTCTCTTACCTGAGAAAATGGATCAATAGTAAGAGGAAAACAGCAGGAATGCGAGATATAATAATCAAATAAAACTAGTAAAATATGTAGAAAAGCAATATCCACCCTAATCGAAGAGCCTGAAGGTAGAGTGTGAATAATATGTTGCAGCATCCTACTTATACATACCCAACAGTTGTACCCTCAGATACAGTATAATTACCCAATAGAAAACACCTACCTGCAAACATGAGTTCAGAGACATCTGGCTTTACATGTAAACAGGTGAATAAAGGCAATGGGCATTGCCCAATGTGGATCTTGTTTTTCATCTCACTCAATTTAAAGTTCATTCTCTGTAATACAAGAAACATTTGAATATATTTGAAAGTATCTGAAACAATCAAAATACATTCCATGGATACAAAATGGATCAGTGTTTCCAATATCACTTTCTCCTTTTCAAACCTAAACTACAATTGACAGGTTCTACAGTTTCCTTAATTATAGAGTCATACACTGTGTAAACAGACCCTTTCCCCCAACTCGCTCAAGCTGGCCAAAACTAGTCCCACCTGCATGCAAAAACAATTATTTCTCCACGGATTTTTGAGCAAAATGATGGAGGCTAAGTTATGGCACAAGAACCCACTGCAAGTTAGTTTATGATCCAATGTTACTTGCCCAGATCAGTTGACAGAAGAAAAGACCACGAGCAATGTTATCTTACCCAATTATCCAACACCATTGATATGAATTATGCTATCATGTATGGTTTTTAAAAGTATTTCTAATTGGCTATGCTTACTTGATGAGATTAACAAAAAACGCATGTATGTTAACCACACCGAGATAGACAACATGGTAAGTAGTGTAGATGTGATCATGATGAGTTAGCTTAAACAGAGGGCAGTTCAACTGACATGTGATAGGAGCAGAATTAGGCCATTCGACCAATCAAGTCTACGCCGCCATTCAATCGTGGCTGATCTATCTCTCCCTACTAACCCCATTCTCCTGCCTTCTCCCCATATCCCCTGACACCCGTACTAATCAAGAATCTATCCATCTCTGCCTTAGAAATATCCATTGACGGCCTCCACTGCCTTCTGTGATAAAGAATTCCACAGATTCACCACCCTCTGAATTATTCTTTGTTCATTTTGAAGGGAAATGGAAATCTAAGGCATCAATAGAAGCAAATGTGAAACCATCCACTTTGCGCATAAGAAGAATATAGTTTGATGTGATCAGGCCTGGCTTTGCCTCGGGCTCAATGGGCTAACCATCGCTTTCACTGTACAATATATACCATGGCCCTACCTAAATTGTGATTCTGCAGACTCTGTAATACCATGTTGAGCCGCATCATCCAACCTGCTCCTGTTCCCACTCTTGATGCCTCTGACCTCCCTGCTGGCCATACCCCTGGGATGCCTGGCCTCCCCATTAGCCACAACAGCCGCTCCGCCTGGAGCCTTGACGTCTGTCCACCCTGACTTGCTTTCATTTGCAGCAGGCCCTTCAAACCAAACTAATCGCCTCCTGGAACTGCAGTGCACCACGCAATGTGAATTGCAAAAAATAATAGTTTCATAAGTTCTCGGAGCAGAATTAGGACATTCGACCCATTAAGTCCACTCCATCATTCAATCATGACTGATGTATCTCTCCCTCTCAACCTCATTCTTCTGCTTCCACCCCATAACCCCTGACATCCATACTAATCAGTAATCTGTCAACCTCTGCATTCAAAATATCCATTGACTTGGCCTCCACAGCCGTCTGTGGCAATGAATTCTACAGATTCAACACCTTCTGACTAAATAAATTCCTTCTCATCCCCTTTCTAAAGATATGTCCTTTTATTTTGAGGCTATGGCCTCTGGTCCTAGACTCTCCCACTAGTGGAAACATTCTCTCTGCGTTCACTCTATCCAGGCCTTTCACTATTCGATAATTCAATGAGGTACCCCCTCATCCTTCCAAACTCCAGTGAGTACAAGCCCAGTGCCTTCAAAGGCTCATCATCTGTTAACCCACTCATTCCTGGGATCATTCTCGTAAATCTCCTCTGGACCCTCTCCACACCAGCACATCGTTCCTCAGATATGGTCACAATATCTAAAACTGCTCACAATACTCCAAATGCGGTCCGACTAGTGCCTGATAAAGCCTCTGCATTACATCCCTGTTTTTATATTCTAGCCCTCTCGAAATAAATGCTACCATTACATCTGCCTCCCTTACTACCGATTCGACTTACAAATTAACTATAAGAGTTTGTTTGAGCCGTATTTGGAGTATTGCGTGCAGTTCTGATCGCTCCATTACAGAAAGGATGTGGAGGTTTTTGAAAGGGTACAGTGGAAATGTATCAATGTTGCTCCGATTAGGAAGTAGGAGCTACATGGACAAACCTGGATTGTTTTTTCTGGACTGCTGGTGGTTGAGGGGAGACCTGATAGAAGCACAGCTTTACGATGAGAGGGGTTAAACTGTGTGGGGCAAGTGACACGTGGAAATACAGGTAATGGAGCTACATGGATTATGTGCAGGCAGATGGGATTAGTTTAACTTGGCATGTTTAGAACAGACATTATGGGCCGAAGGGCCTGTTCCTGTGCTATACTGTTCTATATTCTTAACCTCACCATGCCTGTCCTTCCTTGGAGACTTATGCCCCTGTCCCACTTAGGCTATTTTTTAGGTGACTACAGATGACTAGGCTGTCGCCACATGGTCGCCAGGGTGTCGCCTGTATGGTCGTGAGTTGTCTCCTCAGTCGCGCAAAGAATCGTAGTATTTTTCTGCTTGCCGCTGGATTTTGAAATGTTCAAAACTTTTCGGCGACAGTTGCCTTGTCGTAGGTTGTCGTAGGTTGGATGACGTAGGTTGTTGCTAGGATGACGTAGGTTGTCGATGGTGCTGACTTCGGTGAATTCCATTGGCGACTACCGACGTCAACCGGCGACAGGTACCGGTGACCGAATTGTCCTCAGTTGTTGCCAATACGGTGGTACTTGTCGCAGGTGGACATAGGTTATCGTAGGTGTGGTCGTAGGTGGACGTCCTAATGGGTCGTCGGTTGTTGGTAGCTTGCTGTAGCTTGACGTCAACTAGGTGGTAGGTTGTTGTAGACATTGTCGTAGGTGGGGGTCCAGTTGCCGTTTTTTCGGCGGCCTGCTACGACTATGACAGTCGCCGGCAGTCACCGAAAAAATCGACTAAGTGGAACAGGCCCATTACAGTCCCAAACCTCGCATATCCTTCCATTTGCTGAACTTCTGCTTGTCCTTCCCACCCACATGTCACTCTATCTTAAACCTCCTGAATAGCACTCGCAAAGCTCCCTGTAAGGGTATTGGCCCCCCTGCAGTTCAGTTGCAACCCATTCCTCCTATGCAGGTCAACTCTGGCCCAGAAGAGATCCCTGTAGTCCAAAGGTTTTAATCCTTTCCCCCTGCACCAACTCCTCAGCCACATATTTATCTGTCCTTTCCTACTATCAGTAGCACATGACACCAGGAGTAATCCAGAGATCATAACCCTTGAGATCTTGCTTTTTATTCATTTGCCTAACTTCCTGTATTCACTCTGCAGAACCTCATCCATTTTTGTACATATGTTTATGGAAATATGATCAGTGGCTTAGGATATGGGATCTATTGACGTCTCGGGAAACACCTTATATTTCAGAACTTCCTCAGCACAATAACCACTGTATGTTCTGATATTATGAAATAAGAATTATTCTCAACTTACATCTGCGATCAGTGTTTCACCGATGAGCATCCCAAACATATCAGTAAAGGTGACGGGCTGTCCTGCAAACTTCTTCTTCCACAGGGCCTCTAAGTATCGTCTGACCTTCAAAGGATTCAGCAGGAACATTGGATTGTGGCTGACATTTTCCATTAGTTCTTTGTTGATTTCATCAGGTCCTTTGGTTGGAAACTCTGGGTTAGAATATAGTTTTGACATGTACCTGGTTGAGGAGAGAGATGTGGAAGAAAATAACTCAAAGCATTTCAGCACTGCCATGTTTTCTCTTGTTTTCCACTGGCACTCGGCTACCACTACCCTTCCCATAGCCTTCCCAAAGAAAGCAAATTGAGCCCCAACCCTTCTTCCTCAAGTATCCAACAAGATTTGCATTTCTCATCTTAACAAAAATCTGGCCTTATAAAGCTCAAGAATTTTTAGTTGATCAAAGGACTTTTCCAGTTTCCTAGTTGAATGATACGCTCATATCAAGTCTGAAACATGCAAAAGGCCAGAATTAAAAGAGTTAAATGTTGGCACCTAAATCAGAGAATTATTCTGGATTTCCAACCATACCTAATGGCAACATTAAAATACTGTGCCTCGTGCACCACTCAGAAATTGATCTTTGAGAATAAAAGCAGCATTTGTGACAACAAGTTGTGACACTTAACTTTCCAAAAGATAAAATAACTGCTAAATATGTTGTCATTCATTATGTTAATATGGTTCTATAGGCAAATGCATAACCATTCTTCTTGCATGACATTTGAAATGACTGTAAGTGGCCGAATCCTAGAACACAAACGTTTCCAAAAGGTAAGACAAGATCAGGATTAGGATAGACACAACTCAGCGAAACAGGCAGCATCTCTGGAGAGAAGGAATGGGTGATGTTACGGGTCGAGAACCTTCTTTAGACTCCTTCTCTCCAGAGATGTTGGCCGTCCAGCTGAGTTACTTCAGCATTTTGTGTCCATCTTTGATTTAAACCAGCATCTGCAGTTCCTTCCTACACATCATGATTAGGATGGGCGATTGATCATATTCTCCATCTTAGCTATTGATTTTAAAGCCAATAACGTGCCTTCCCTAAATGACCTCTTCTGTGATCAGCTAATTTAGCACAGAGAGGTGATCATGCCAGGCTACCAAAATATCTTTAAAATCATACTGCAGCTGCATTCATCTACTTGGCCACTAAGGGAGACTCAATACATTTAATGATACAATTTTATTCAGGCTACAATGAGAAGGTCTCTCGATGTGAAACTTACCAGGTAGAACCAGAGAGGCCAGTGACGTAGGTCGCACAGTCAAAGACTCCGGATTCCACTAAAGCCTTCATTGCACCAGAAAGCCCGATCATTGCTCTAAATCCTCCACCAGAACCCAGAATAGCTATCGTTGGCACCTGAAATACAACCAAGAGTGTAGCATTATGACTTTTTTAACCACGGTTCCAGAGACACTGCCAGCGGCACTGCCAGCTGAGAGCCTCATTCAAAGTGGCACATTCCTGCGTTCCTCCTCATGTATTGCACGTGCTTCCTGAGGCTAAACACCACTTACAGGATGGCTGCAGCTACCATTCCTTCAGCTGCAATTCCGTGAGAGATTATTATGACCACACAGGGGATAAACACAAGGCCTGGTCTGTGTTCATCGTGATCTGTCCCAATGCTGCAGGGCACATCGACAGAGCAATTTGCACTAATGCCACTGCAAAGTCTTTTGGCAAATTCACTTTCCCTAGTTCAGCTTCCCACACATGTTTTGAGGACATCTTGAGAACAATAGAGGACATCTATCATGGCTAATTCAACCTGTAATGGTTAGTGCAAACTTTCCAAATATGGTGTTCCAAGTTATTACAACCTACATTCCTATCTGCATTCCTATCAAACCTGGACTAATCAGGAGCGTTACAAAACTAATTGGCTAAACTGGAATAATGTTTTTCTAGAGATTGCAATTACAGTCTGCAACAAATTCTGTCACAAATTTACCTCATTTCAGGGTATTTTTACATCCATCCACTTCCACAAAGTTAATCTACACCTCCTTGTCTACATTGAAGGACAGATAACTTACAGGGTAGAAACTACATAAAAGCTACTTAGAGACAGCTCCAAATGTTGAGGTCCATGTCAATATCATCTCTATTCAGCTGTAGGCATGGGAATGGAGAGGCAGATGCCTTCACAGCCCAGAGGTGGCACTGGGTAGAATTGAAATAGGTTATCTTCCAAAGATGTAATGATGTTATTGCAAATGACAGGTCATTTTTATATTATTCAGTGATTGAATAATGATTATTTCACACATTTCAAAAATTAACCCTGTGTTACTTTTATGGGCTGTTCGAATAAGACGTAACTGGGGAAAATGTATAACTTCAGGTATGTGGGGGGGTTGGGGGCTCATCAGAGCATGAATGCCAACCATGGCCTTTCTCTAAGACTCTAGTCCTGGAGTCAGATGGTACTTGGATTGATTATGTGATCACATAATCCAAGTGACACTAGAGTGAAGTATTGAACTATTGGAAGAGCTCTGATAATAACTATTGCTCAGAAACAATGAAATTGATTTGTGAATCAATGTAATTCAGATGAAATTGAAACAGAAGCACGCCTGCCCTCTCAGATGGCTGGAAATAGTCTCAGGTTGAATTTGAAGAGCAGGGAAGTTCTCGTGGTACCCCTTCAAATATTTATCCATCAATCAGTATCAATGAACAGCAAACAGTTTGCTCTGTTATTTCAAAATCTTACTGCATCTCTTAATGCCAACAGTAACTCCAGTTGAAACTGGTGAAAACAAGTAACAAGCTCCATTCAGCATGGAAGAAGATTTACTCACTCCATCTCCATCTTGATAATCCAACCCTATTCTCAGTGATAAATGTTAAATCCTAGATGGTACCCCAATACAAAGTCCTCGGCAACACAGAGCTCATCACAAGCTGAGGGCTTACCTCCCGGATTGATTGTGGTGCTTTCTTGGCATTCTTGGGACCCAAGAGCTTCTTGATTCCTTCCATAACATTTTCCCTTCTCTTCACCCTGAATAATTTTTCCTCATCACAGAGTGCCATGCTGAATCGAAGATCAACTGAAGCACTAGAAGGAAATTGGGAGTGATTGCAATGAAACTGGATATAAAGGATATTAGAGTACATAGTGGGAGTTGCAGCACCATCTTATAAGCATGGATAAAATTATACGGTAAAAGGTCTTTAGTCAAGTGACACCATGTTCAAACTTCCCTGGTATCACACACATTTTTCACAAAATATATCAGTGAGAAAATAACACTCATTCCTTGACCGCCAGAACATAGACAAATAGGAGCAGAACTGGCCATTTAACTGTTTGAGACTGCTTAGGGTTTAGAGCATGGAAATAGGTCCCTCAGCCCACCAGGTCACAGCTCCCGAGGTCAGAATCAAATCTGGTCTCTGCTGCTATAAGGCAACAGTTCTACCAGCTGCACAAGTGTTCTGCCATTCAGTACAATCCTGGTTGATGCTTTGTCCTGATACCATATTTCCTCTCTTTCCCATACCCCTTGTTGCCTTTGGTGTCAACAAAATGTATTTCCCTCTGTAAGATATTCAACAACTTGAGTTCCATTGCATTTTGTGGGAAAGAATTCCACCTCAAATCATATAAATAAATTTCTCCCCATCTTAGTCCTAATTGTATCCTGTGTATTCCCTTCTTATTTGGCACCTCCAAACCTCTTTGACATCCTTTCACATTCCATTTGCCCTTCATCTTTCCCCTATCGTCCATCTCACTTCCCCTCCACAAGAGTAATACTCAGTATAATCCCTGCTCGTTTGACATGGGAAACCTGTCAATAGGAGAGGGAGGGGCAGGAGGGTGTACGGGGACGGAGACCGGATATCTGACATTGAAAATGGTGAGTGAGTTATGTCTGAAATAATCTGGCTAGGTTATCATCATCTCTCATCCCACTCCACCCTGCCACACTTAGACTTGCCACCCTGCCACTTCCATTGTTTGACAGCACAGGGGATCAATCTGCAAAAGTGGCTCAATTCCTGTCCTAAAGCTGCAACAAGGCTCACAACTCTGATAACAAACATGGTCATTCTGCGCACGTCCAGAAATGTCAGCGGGAAATCACATATGGGGGAAGAAGATAAATATCTGAGACAGATTAATCAAAAAGATAAGATTATTTGAATGTTATAATCCATCTTCTTATTTCAAACTTTTGTATCTTTCATGGACAATGAATTATTATTTGAGGATGTTTTTGCTATAGTTTTGGTAACAGCCCAAATGACCATCTGCACAATTTGTCCAGGGCTTACCACTCTTCTGTCCATGCTATAGCAGGATTTTCCTGAACCACTATGGAAACTGCTGAAGCCCATGGGATCCAAGCTAAAGATCCAACACCAGCCAATCCAGCTTTCCAATGCAATCATAAAGCATGTTTGTCTGTAAATTCCAGCTTTATCATAATACTTACCAAACTTCCAAGGACATGTCCATAAATACTGTAGTCACCTAGAAAAGATTAAAGAAATTATTAATATGGAGCACGTTGCAGCACACACAGGAACAAAGATACCATGGAAACTGACAACTTCTACAACTGGCACCTGGAATTAAACAAAATCATAGTTGCTCCAAGATATTCTCCCCTTCGCACTCAAAAACTGGGGCATAAACCCTGGCTGCCAATCCCGCAAGCTATCCTGTCACAGAATGCTTCACCGACAAGGTTGATTGTGTTTGTAGCCAGCACTCGCACAAATATACTGAATCATTGGATAATAAGTGCAAGTGGAGACATCAACTAATTTTGGATACCTATAGACCTGGGCTGTTGAAGCCAACTATAGTGCACGTTGTAAAAATTGCAATTGTCGCTTGCCTCAACAAGCCCAGTTGCAAAACATACAAATATATAACAACTTCCAAGGAACACTTATTAACTGCTCAACTTACTTCCTTGAGGCAATTCTAAATCAATAAAATTTCACTGGCCAAGGTTCATACTTTGAAAATTAAATGTCTTTGTCTCTCATTATCAATGTGGATTTATTAAAGAGTAGTGAAGATCATGAAAGGTGTAGAAATGGAGAGAAACTTCCATTTGGCAGGGGTGCCAAGTGATAGGGAACATGTATGAAAACAATTGGCAAAAAGATCGAAAAAGTGACATTTTTAAAACAGAAAAGTTGGGAACTGGAACGCACTGCCAGGGATAAAAGTGAGGCAGATGTAATTGTACTTTTCAAATACAAGCTGCACAAGTATCTGAAAATAAAGATTTGCAGGGCTATGGGGAGAAGGTGAGAGTGCAACTGGCTGGATTGCTCTTATATTAAGCTAATATGAATCCATGGCTTCCTTTTACATGTAGGAAGGAACTGCAGATGTTGGTTTAAAGCAAATATAGATACAAAAAGCTGGAGTACAAGAGTTACTCCAGTTATTGTGTCTATATTTGGCTTCCTTCCATCATGTAACCAATCTATGATTCCAATTTGGATTCTAAGGTATTTTTTTACGGAATAATGCAGGAAAGCTAACGAAGATTGTTTTGAGAGAAAAGGATTATAAAAGATAAAAATTAAAATGTTGTCACCACCAACCATGAATTGAAGAATGTATTCTTCAGCACTTGCAAACAAAGTCAATGCTGGTATTTTATGCAATGGCTTCTTTCAAAGAGAAGTCAATTGGAAAATGTCTTGCTCTGATGCTTTTGGGGAAAGCCAGTTGGAAACAGTTAAATGATGGGCACAATTGATTTATTGATTGTCAGGATTTAGCCCATCTCTAACTGCCCAAGAGAAGTTGGTAGAGAGATACAAAATGGAGTAACTCCACAGGACAGGCAGCCTCTCTGGAGAGAAGGAATGGGCGACGTTTCGGGTAGAGACCCTTCTTCAGACTGAGAGTTGTCTTCTTAAGCTGTCGCAGTCCTGCTGAAGATACCCACAGTGCTGTTGGATACAGAGCAATGATGCAGGAAAGGCTATATATCGTCCAGTGAGGAAGGTGTGCAACTTGAATGGAAACCTGCAGGAGGCGATGTTCCCATATGCCTGAAGTCCTTTGTCCTTCTTGGTGGTGGAGGTTGAAGGAGAGGGAAATACTATTGGAGTAACTTGAGGAGTAACTCTTATACATTCTGTGGGGTGGTACTGCAGTGTTTGTTGAGTAGCATCCTGGCTATGGGTGCTTGTCTGTACAGAGTTTGTAGGTTCTCCCCGTGACTGTGTGGGTTTCTTCTGAGATCTCTGGTTTCCTCCCACACTCCCACAAGACGTACAGGTTTGTAGGTTAATTGGCTTGATATAATTGTAAATTGTCCCTAGTGTGTGTAGGAAAGTGTTAATCCACAGGGATAGCAGATTGGCATGGACTCAGTGGGCCGAAGGGCTTGTTTCCGCGCTGTATCTCGAAACTAAACTAGTCAGGATTAAACCCGGGACTCTGGAGCTGTAAGGCAACAACTCTACTGCTGCGACCACTTACTATCTTTCAACCTCATTGTTCTATTGCTTTAAGATGGAAGTCTCTGAATCAAGGGCAGAGATGCAGCCTTCCACGGTTGGCAGGAAACACTGATGAACAGATATATCCAGAAGAAGAGGTCAGGTTATGCTGAGCTTGGGTTCAATGGATTAAAGGGATAAGGATAATTTGAAGAAGAATTCAGAATTCCACAATTTTAAGTGCTGGGACACACAGAATACAGTAATCAATTTATACTTTACAAATCCCACTTTACAAATTGTTCTGCCTGTTCGAATCTTTTGTGGGAAAGCTGAATGAAACACATTGCCAGAATGGAAAAGCAATAAACTGGTACTGCTGCTCGCTAAACAGTGTACTCCATTCATTTAATTTGCATTTCATTCTCCTCAGATTTTATCATAGTCATTTTCCTCCTAAACCTCTACCAAAATTTACACCTATTCCCACTACCTGATCCTATACTTACCCCCTATAATACCCCTATTGTCCTCTGTATCTCAATGTTAGTTTGATGCTGAAGTCCGAAGAAAGGTCCCAACACAAAAGGCCATCTATCCACAATGCCCTCCATAATGTTTGGGACAAAGACCCATCATTTATTTATTTGCCTCTGCACTCCACAATTTAAGATTTGTAATAGCAAAAATCCCACGCGGTTAAAGTGCACATTGTCAGATTTTATTAAAGGGTATTTTTATACATTTTGGTTTCACCATGTAGAACTTACAGCTGTGTTTATACATAGTCCCCCCGTTTCAGGGCACCATAATGTTTGGGACACAGCAATGTCATGTAAATGAAAGGAGTCATGTTTAGTATTTTGCTGCATATCCTTTGCAATGACTGCTTGGAGTCTGCGATCCGTGGACATCACCAGTTGCTGAGTGTCTTCTCTGGTGATGCTCTGCCAGGCCTCTATTGCAGCCATCTTTAGCTTGTGCTTGTTTTGGGGGCTAGTCCCCTTCAGTTTTCTCTTCAGAATATAAAAGGCATGCTCAATTGGGTTCAGATCGGTTTTTCTCTTTCTAGCGATGTTGCCGGACCTGCTGAGTATCTGCAGCATTTTGTATTTTTACTATGGATTTCCAACACCTATTTTTTTTTAAACTTTCATATCAGATTTTACCAACCCTGTTTACTCTGAAATTGTTTTAAAGTGGTCAAAATTGAGAAATACCGCTTTGAACAGAACAGAAAATGGGCTTTGAACAGAATCTCACACAAATGTCAGGATTGCTTTGGCCACAAGGTCTGCACAAGCTACCAAGCTTCAGAACTACTGCAGGTTGCTGATGGTGATCTGTGCTAATATAAAGTTTGCATTTCACTGCTGCACAAGAGAGATCTTCCACACCCCACACTCAAGGAGATGAGACTTCATCTAATTTTCCTTGAATCCACAGGAGGAGACACAGCAGGTGCAGGGATTTGCTTGCTTTGCAGGAATTCACAGACTGATCTCATGCCTTAAGAGAGCCCGCAATCAGAAGTTCACCCTCACAAAAAACATGCCTTCCTTGGGGTCTGCTCTTCATGACCCTGGTGAGATCAATCTAACATCCCAAGAACATACTCCAACATCTTCTCCCGTAATTGCAACCTCCATTCATTCATGTTAACTCTCCCCTGGAGCGGGAAATTGTACTTGGTACATCCCATTAAATCATATCTCCAGAGTTAGACGATGACAGCCATGAAAACTTGCAGAACATTCATAGGGAAGTTCAAATTTTGAAAATGTCCGTTTCAAAACACCGTTATACAGGAAATTCCTATAATGCTGATCTGAGAACTTAGCAGCTTTTGCTCTTTGTGACTTTCACAAACACTCTTCATGTAACCAACAAGTACTGTTTTAATGGACTAGGGCAATTTCTAGGCCACAGTCTGATCTTGCCTTTTCTGGTTTTTAAGAATGTCAATCTTCTAATTGATTTTCTATCCCTCTCCAAAAATTCTGTGACCAAATACAACCTAACCAAAGATAGACTGAAATGTTGGAGAAACTCAGCGGGTGAGGCAGCATCTATGGAGCCTAACCAAGATGTGCTGAAATCGACCAACTAACCAGGATATGAACTAGGATACAGTAAACCTCTCTAACCCACACTGTAGTGCTTTACATATTTAATCTAAGGATCAAGGATACATGAATCAAGTGTGGAGATAGCCTCTGAAAATATATCATTATTGCATATATCTAATAAGCATTTATTACAAGTCCAAATTATATTGTGAATTGTAGTTCGCCGCCAATTAGTAACAATAGAATCTAAAAGGAAATGGTATGATAGGTTAAGTTACAGGTCTACCTGCTGGAATGCTAAACTTTCACACTACATACCTTGGCAGACTCTTTATAGACTCTCGATGGGCATGGATGGGTCGGGCTGTGAATCTCCAGGGCTCCATGATTGAACACTTCACCGTCACTTTTGCTGGTGAAACTTGCACCAGATGCATGAACAATATAAATCAAGATAATTTAAATCCAGAAACTTATTTTCCTCCCAATCTGCTTTCAACTTGATGATGCTGGTTTGTTGTGGGATGGGTACCCTGCCTTCAGAACATGCTCTATAAAGGATGTTCAGCAGAACCTTGCCATGAACAGCATCTTCCTCTCCCATCTCTATAGACGAGGAGGACAAGAACATCAAGCTTGTAGCAACATTCACCTCTGTTCCTTAAAAGTAATGCAGCAACACAACTTTGCGGCCTAGAATTCCATCTTTATTATCATTAATGGAGAACCATTATCTTGAGGATTATGGTCAAGAGAAAATCCCACCAACACCTTCTCAACGATAATCCATTATTGCAGCTGTGGAGGTGTAGACCTGCCTTCACCATATGAACAAGTATAGAAGCTGGTGATAGTCATGGCTACTGTCATTTCTAGAGCAGTTTGTAGTTTTTTTGCTCTAGATTCCAGGATCTGCAGTCTCTCGTGCTTTAAATGCTGTAGTTATTGACTTTGGTTTAGGTGCATGGTCACAAGTCAAGCTCCCCTTCCCAAACCATTGACTGCCCCAACACATAATTTTCAGCTGATTATTTGACTCTGCAGGACTTCACAACAAAATCAGAATTGGTAATCGATCAAGGCCAATGGGATGGCTCCAGGAGTGAGATATCTGGACTAATATCTCCTTCCCCAGCCATGGAAGACAAGGACGTTTATTACATTTCATTTTCTGCTGTTGCTGAAATTAGCCGACATAACTGGTGATGGCATCACACGGGGATTTTTTGGTAATCATGGCAAATCTTTTCCACACATTGAAGATTAAATAATTTCTCTCCAGGAAGTTTCAATCTGATTAATACTGCAGCATTGGCAATTTCGAGAGATTTTTACAACAAGATGGATTTTTTTTTGATACCTGCTGTAGATTAACTATATTAATCTCTGTCATATAACCTTCGCCACATATACTATGCATGATACAGTTACTGATAACCCTGCTTGTCCCTAGCTCAGCAGTCTGCAAGATGATGCGAGTGCAGTAGTATGTATTATTCTCTCTGCATACGTTTTAATAAAAGCTTTGTGGTTTACCTAATACTTTGTAATGGACTGATTACAAAACATGGTGTCAGAAGTGGGATGCGAGAGAATGGGCTGTTTGGGTTGGTGCGGCGTTAGTCTGTTGCAGACCACACAGGACTCGACTTTCTCACGTACCAAGACGGACATTCCAGGCCAGAAGAACATACCCTTTGCCCTCAGAACAGTTGCCTCCACACTGGGATGGCCCCTGTGGATGGCATCGTAATATTTGTTTTGGAGAGATGCAGGAACAACTGCCTTGTGTCCTTTCACTACAATGCCATCCTGAAGTGCCAGTTCATCACAAACAGGGTAAAATGGGCGAATCAGGGGCGGATAGAGAGCAGAGAATGAGACACATGAGAGCAGGCTGAAAAAACTAACAATAACGAAAGCTGTTGGAGGCAACGAAAGCTGCCTTGCATAACACTGTACGAGTAACAGAAGCAGGCAGATACGGTGTAGTTACATAGATCTGTTTTGCCATGTTCTTCTTTGTGTTGTTAACATGTGTCCGCGAAAAAACCCAACAACAAATAGCACGCAGGAAGCATTTTTGAAAATTTCAGGAAATACCATCAAATTCCAAGAAATTTGGGATTCTATTTCAGGAAGAATAATTTTGAGATGTGGATCACTTAGAAAATGTCACTTTTCAGTACTGGAATATTCGTTGCCAAAAGGGTAACAGAGTGGTGCAGCTGGCAGAGCTGCTGCCTGATAGTGCCAGAGACCCGTGTTTGATTCTGACCTCGTGTGCTTTCTTTGTGTTTATATGTTTTCTAACCGTGAGTGTTTCCTCTGGGTAGTCTGGTTTCCTCCCACATCCCAAAGACTTGTGCATTTGTAGGTTAACACTGCCCAGTCCATCATCGGCTCTGACCTCCCCACCATCGAAGGGATTCATTGTAGTCACTGCCTCAAATAGGCAGCCAGCATCATCAGGGACCCACACCATCCCGGCCACACACTCATTTCACCCCAGCCATCGGGAAGAAGGTACAGGAGCCTGAAAACTGTAACGTCCAGGTTCAGCTCCTTTCCTACAGCCATCAGGCTATTAAACACTACAACCTCAAATAAGCTCTGAACTACAATAGAATATTTTTAGAATAATAATAATAATGATTATTATTATTATTCTAAAAATATTCTATTGTAGTTCAGAGCTTATTTGAAGTTTTTGAAAATTTCAGGAAATAACATCAAATTCCAAGAAATTTGGGATTCTATTTCAGGAAAAAACATTTTGAGATGTGGATCACTGAGAAAAACACACAATAGTTGTGGCTATTGTGTGTTTTTTGTGCGTACGTATGTGTGCGTGTATGTATATGTATATATATATATATATATATCATATAGATATCGTATAGACATATATATCAATCAATATACTTATAAAACTCTGATCTTGGATGTGGATGTATTTGTGTGGATTTGTGTGTTTTTCTGTGATTCACATCTCCTCGAAAACACGACGCGCTAACAGTGAAATTTTTACATATTCCGATAGAGATTTACCTCATGATCTCGAAAATCATCAAAGCTGAAAATTTGATTAATTATTTCTTGAGTTTTTTAAATTAAAATTGTTCACAAATCTGAGATCTTTTTTAAAGCTAACGAGCTGATGACGTCACAATGGCTCTGCTCCTCACGGCCAGCTGTGCGCAGTTTTCAACGAGCAGCCTGCTGGCCACTGTTTTCCACGAGCTGTGAGCTACGTAACCCCCCCCCCCCCGACTTGCAGTCATTTGTTGCCTCCCGCTTGGAGTCGACTCGCACTCGGCCTGCCGTTTGCAGCGCCCCCCCCCCCCAGGGCTCTGGATTGAAGCTGCTGAACACGCAGTAATTTGATTGGGCTTCCGAGGGCTCCAGAGGTCCCGGAAGGTCCCGAGTGAGTTGTGAGAGGAAGAGGAGATGGCTATCAGAGTTTATCATCCCAAGACTATAATATACTTGCATAATTTTACATTTTGTTTTAAATATATACTTACATTATTGAAGACAAATGAAAATTCCATCTTTTTTTCTATTTTCATATTCTCTCCGATATTAAAAGATGTTGTACCCAAAGTTTCATCCATCACGTAATTTGCATCCATTAAGGTAATCTGAAAAAGTCCACATTAAATCTGTCAAACTCAAATATCTAAAGTAATAGGTGGAAGCACCAGATTAAAATAACAACCCAGTTTTGCCCCTGTGAACAGAATTCCTGATTCAAGCATAAAATCTCATCTATACAATGGGAGGCAGAGAGATTGGGGAGAAGGTAATAGTTATAATATCAAAAAGTAAAAATCCGTCACAATTTATATCTCAAGTTTAGGATCAGAGCACAAGAGGATCCACCCTCCATCAAGAGAATTTGAGTTCGAATTGGAATATGCGAGGAAGGGAATGTAACCAAATATTTGCTAACACATTTCATCAAAATGGTTTTCATTCATTTACGGGCATTTATTTCATTCATAACACTCTTTCTGGATTTGTTGTTTCCCATAATAAATGTACCACTTTCATTGAAACTACATTCTAACTTTATTACACTTCAACAATAATAGTCCACATTTATAACCCTGTTATCAGAAAGCGGATACCCTACCTCCATAATATTCTTTTCATTTGGATCAAGAATAAATTGAAATGTCTCATTCCACTCAGGGTTGACAACATTGTTGAGATATTTGCTCCGTTTCCGGCCCTCTGGCGCCGTGGGGATGAACAGTTCCACGTATGGGTCAGGAGTATCAACTGAACAGATAGAACAGAAATAATGTCACAGCCCAATCAAGCCCACATGCAAAGCTATTTATCCCTTAGCCCTAATTCTTTGAGATGATCTGGTTAGATTTTTTTTAAACAAGTAAAAGTAAGTAAAAATATGCTCAGTAATCCAGCTGTCTCAGCCACGGGAGGGGGGGGGGGGGGGGGGGGGGGGGGGGGGTTGTGGGATGGGGAGGAGGAGAGGAAAAGGGCAGTGAACAAGACTGTGGATAAGTGGAGGCTTCATTCAAAAAAATTGAGAACTATTGTCCTATCAGCACATCATATACACTATGGCCAAGAGACAGGAACAATCTGTTCTCAGACACCCACTTCAAGCACAATCATTAGTTTTTTCTGGTCTGAGAAATGCCATCATGTCAATGTACACGACAAGAGATAATCCAGTGATAATTCCTTTATGTTGTGTTTTGTAGACAATTCATTGCCGTGAAGAATCAAACGGTGGATTTAAATGAAGCAGAAAGCAATTATTCATGTAAACAAATGCCAGAGTATAAAAAGAAATACCGATGAAGAACAGATTCGAGTCTACTTCGTAAATTAAGTGCACAAAAACATTTTTTTAAATTAATAACTGCACATACTGTAAGATATATGATTCATATTCTTCCATTTTTGGAGTAAATTTAGCATCAGTGTAACAAATCTCAATGCTAAGAGCGATAGCACTTCTGCTCTTAGATGCTTTTTTGGAAATTGTACGTCAGTAGTTTGTGGAGTATTAATTATGAGGAATGGATTTTATTTTTAGTGCCCACAGTAATATTGTTAAAAACACCATGCTTTCTCATGCTGCAGAGTACCTAGGTCAGGGAATGGCTCCACTTCTCATTCCTTTATATGCTGGACTGAGATGCATCGTTGTCACAGCTGACCAGAGTATTTGTCCATCTTTCCTAGGATGATCATCAAGTATCATTTATTGCTGCTATTCAATTGTGAAGAAATGGAAAGATGTAGAGGAATTCAGGCAGGACAACTTGCATGATAAGCAGAGGGGCATTCAGAAATTAATGTGGCTGAAGGTGCCACACATTATAGGATGGCAGTAAAGGAATACAATTGGATGTAAAGGATGACACTGTGGTGGTGGGCCTGATCTCCGATAACAATGAGAAGGCCTACCCGGAAGAGGTGGCTGATCTGGCACTCTGGTGTCAGGACAACAACCTCCTCTTGAATGTCATAAAAACTAAGGAGCTGATTGTGGACTTTCGAAGGGCACAACATCCGAGGACGTACACGCCATTGGAGATAAATGGGACTACTGTGGATAGGGTGAGCAGCTTTAAATACCTGGGAGTTCACATCATAGAGGATCTGACATGGACAACACACGCTGCCGCACTGGTGAGTAAGGCAAGGCAGTGGCTTTACCACCTCAGGCATCTGAGGAAATTCAGATTCTCTCTGAGAATCCTCCAGTGCTTCTACTCTGTAGAAAGCATCTTGTCCGGCAACATCCCAATCTGGTTTGGGAACTGCTCTGCCTAGGACAGGAAGGCTCTGCAGAGTAGTACGTTCGGCCGAACGCAATATGGGAACTACACTCGCCCCCCTGCAGGAACTATACATCAGAAGGTGCAGATCCAGAGCCAACAACATTATGGGGGACCCCTACCACCTCAGCAATGGACTGTTCCAGCTGCTATGGTCAGGCAAACGCCTCCGCTGTCATGCCGTGAAAACAGAGAGGATGAGACGGAGTTTCTTCCCACAGGCCATCAGGACTGTAAACTCTTATCTCACCTGGGACTAATTTACTGTACTAATTTACTGTTGTGTTGTGTCTTTTCAAAATTATTGTGTTTTTTTCTAACTTGTAAATACTGATTCTGTTCTATTCTGTTCTGTAGTTTTTTGCACAATCCACAGGCATTGCCACTTTCATTTCACTGCACATCTTGTATGTGGATGTGACAAATAAACTTGACTTGACTTTGACGTAAGTGAAAAAGTCCAATGCTGTAAGACATTTGGCAGTTGGACGACTTGTGTTTGCCAAGGGAAGAAAATATTAAATAGTTAAATATTGGGTAACTTTTTGCACTGCCACTGAAGATCCAACAGACATATTTGTAATTCATCTGCATTATCACGTGCAGAAAGACGCATCAGTCAACAGCAAGCAGAAGCACGGAAGAGATTTGATCTTACAAGACTGTAAGATCAGGCAACTTTAATGGAAATTGTTAACTCATGATGATTTCATGTCTGGGTCTGTAGTGACGCATTGCTAAAGTGACTGAATGACCTTAGATTTATTGGCATGGGCATTGGCTTATTGGTTTGTCATGTGTACAGAGATCAAATGAAGAAAATGTTTGGAGTGCAATACAAGCAAATCATATCACACATGAGCACAATCAAACTGTACGCAAGTACAACTAGAGCAAAGAGAAAATAGACAGAATGCAGAAGGTAATGTTAAGTGTAGTTTACAGTATATTTAGATAAAATTATTCAGAATACAGCCAGAAGAACAGAAATTCTGGATCTACATGACATTAAATTCAAACTTTGCCCAGCTGTAAAAAAATGTACACTTTTCAACAATTAATACATTTTAATGTGAACAATAGAAGGCTCATCCATCATTACCACTTTACTGTAGATGTCACTAGCAGTGCAAATATTAATCATCCAGTCCAATTTACCACTTAACTAAGGAGGGAGTTAAAAGTTAACAAGTTTGGTGAGCCCGGGGTTGCATATAGATTATTCCAAGTAAGATTGGCAGGTCAGCTTCCCTGAAGGAAGATCAAAACATTTATAACATCTACTGGATCATATTTTCACTTGGTAGGATTGACATTTCTAAAAATTCTGATCTTCTTTAATTTACATGAACTTAAAGTGCTCATTTGCTGTGAAAGGTCACTATTTCATCTTAGGATCAATAATTTTTGTTCCAACAACATCATTCACATTATCGGTGCTGGCTTGAAGGGCCGAATGGTCTCCTCCTGCATCTATTTTCTATTTTCTATGTTTCTATCGCCAAAGATTTGTAATCTAGCGTTGGAATACTGAATCAAACAACACAATTAATGGTGGCATAATGTGCGCTAAATGGTACAAATATTCATCCATCTTGTTTAAACATAGATGAAGAGAGTCTGGAATTGTTTTAATTAGGTGAAGTTGAATGGTTTACAAAGTTTTACAATTTGTAAATGTCAAGTAGAGGGTAGACAATTCTGCACTATGTAGCCATAAATAATAAAAATAGTTTGAGAAACATTCTTCAACATGTTTTCCCATTTAACACATGCACAGTGATTTAGTTTTTCCATGCATTTGGTGATAAGCTTCTCTGCAGAGAAATTCTGATAAATCTTTGGCCAAGAACAACTCCTCCTGAGCCCAGTTCAACACAGGACTATTTGTTAATGTGGCTGGGCTGTTACATTTTGGAATGTTTTCTGCAAAATTTAAACTAACGATGCATTTCTCACAAACATACTCTAAGCAGAGGCTGCTTTCTACAAGGCAATGTTAAAGTTAATTAAAACCAACGTTAAAAATCAAAAACAGAACCATCCAAAGACTGAAATTTGTGTTAAAATACAGTAAATGCCGACTGTTGGGAGTAAGGAAATGAACAAGTAGAATGTTAACCTTATAAAACGGTGTAGTTGCTGCACTGTCATCATTTTGGTTTCCAATGAAGGATTAGTAATATTTTGTGGACAAAGCTTTTAGCAGTTAGAAATACAATGATGAAAAGCTTTTCAATTTACAGTGCTTTCTGCTCAGGGAAGGAACAAAGGACAAGCCGGGAGGGAGGGAGGGGGAAGAACAATTGGGATGCAGCGTGGGGGAACCGCCTTGAGGGAGGGGAAGAACAATGAACAATGGAGGACCCGGTTTGGGGGGACCACCATGAGGATTGGGAGGGGGGAAGAACAAAGGGGGACCTGGCACGGGTAACATTTTGTAAGTGCCCTTTATGGGTGACTATTTGCATAAGCAAAGAATTTCACTGTGATTTGTCACATGTGACAATAAAGTATTCAATCAATTCAATTAGTGAAAATAAGAACAGCATGTGCAGAATTTACTCAACAAGTAAAGCAGCATCTGTGGAAAAAGGGATAGAGTTATTGTTTGAGATTAAGAGCACGTATAAGAATAGCTAGAGATAAACAGGTTTTGAAATCCAATGCTGAGGCGGACAAATTTGAAAGTATGAGATAAAGCAGATTGCAGGGGGGATTACATGATAAAAGAGGGCGATCATGCTAGTTGCAAGTAGATGGCAGTGAATCAAGCAAAGAAGCAAAAGGGTCAGCCTGGAGATGTACTATAAATGAGTGAAAATTAATCAAATATTTGATATCTGGAGGAGACATTTTGATAATCTGCAACTGATGAAGCTATGAGCTGTAATGTGCCTTTGGGGCTATTGAGCATTATTGTTCGTGCTGAAGGTGAGTGCTATCAGTGCTCGAGGCTCCCTACTTTGCATTCGACATTATAGCAGTTGATATGCTTGATGTGCTGATGTCTTGTACAATACAGTGATTAAGAATCTAAACACGTAGGATTCTACTTAGGGGAACACAGTTCTCATTCAATGGCAACATCGTCATATGGTCTTAAGGTCATAACTGATAGGAGCAGAATTAGGCCATTCGGCCCATCAAGTCTACTCCGCCATTCAATCATGGCTGATCTATCTCTCCCTCCTTAACACCATTCTCCTGCCTTCTCCCCATAACCCCTGACAATCATAGATCACTTTTACTGAGTCCTAAATAACAGAGAAGTTCATTTTACTAGAATGAAACCAGAGTTCTAGATGTTTCCGCCAGGGTTTCTTGTATCTCAATCCATGCACAAAAGGTGTGTTTCTTGTCTTGAAGATTGTACTGGACAAGTAATCCTGGGGCCCAGAATGTAGAGCTGGAACTTCAAACCTATTTACTCGTTCCAGTTTAGAGGCAACTCCAGTCCTACACCAATATGAGTTACTCTGAGTTGTTTTCTGGGAGCAGCCCAGCAAGTTAGCTTGTGTACTGTGGGGAGAAAAGATGTAACATGAACACGCTGCTTTCTTTTTCTGCCATAATCAAGTTCTAGAATGGTTCTTATGAAATCACTCAGTAAACCATACCGCAGGTTTCATTAAAATAGTAAATAGGAAATGAAATGCAGCAGACCATGGATCACATTGTTAAAATGCCCCAATTAGATTTCAATTACAAGGTATTTTCATCTCAATCACTTAACGTACAGGTAATAATTATTTTTTGTTCTATTCCACACAATAACAGTGGAAATCAGAGTCATGTTACCTACAATTAGGTGCAGAAAGTTGGGTATAAATAAGGCCTCAGCCTGCTCCCACTTTAATTCAATGTCATCACAAGTAAACACCAAATGCTGAAGTAACTCAGAGGGACAGGCAACAACTCTGGAGAGAAGGAATGGGTGACGTTTTGGGTCGAGACCCTTCTTCAGACCTTCATCACAAGCATGCGTTCCCTTTCTCTGTCTACTGGCTTGGACCCTATCAACAGTCGCTGAGTCAAGGTGCCTTCTTACGTCCCTTTCCATTTCCCCTCCTATTGTTAAAACTATGGTTCTGGAAATAAATAATCACTGCCACCTAAAATACAAGAGACAATTGAGCCCTATCACAATTCAGGTTGAGATAAACACACTTCAACCCATCAATTTCACCACATTCCTTAAACTTTCCCTGGTTGTCCTTCCTTTAAGATTTAATGGTCATATCCTCTAACCTCATCAGTTGTTCAATTTACAGACCCTCTCTGGTTTGCACCCACCTGCCTCTCTAATCTAAAGCCCTCCAGAGTAGCACCAGCAAACCTCCCAGTAAGGATATTAATCCCCCTCCAGTTCAGATGCAACCCGTCCCTCTTGCACAGATCACCTTTGCCCCAGAAGACAGACACAAAATGCTGGAGTAACTCATCGGGTCAGGCAGCATCTCTGGAGAGAAGGAATGGGTGACGTTGTGGGTCGAGACCCTAAATCAGACATTTTGTTTCTACATTTCTACATTTTGTTTGGCCCAGAAGAGATCCCTATGGTCCAAAAATCTGAATCCCTGCCCCTTGTACTAACTCCTCAGCCACACATTCATCTGCCCTATCCTCCTAGTCCTACCCTCATTAGCACGTTGCATTGGGGGTAATCCAGAGATTCTTACCCTCTAGATTATGCTTTTTAACCCTTTGTCACATTCAGGTCCGCACCCCATGTCCTCCAACAATGACCTCTGGCCACTCTCCCTCCCCCTTGAGGATGTTCTGCAGTCACTGCAGATTGTTCCAATGTTGTGCAGAGATACCCTGGACATCGGCACCCATCATCCTGGAGTCCCGTTTGTGGCCACAGAATCCCCTGTCTGCCCCACTAACTAACAGTTATTTTGTTTGTTCTTTCATATTCCCACCAAGAGTTAAATTGATGGTTGTAAAATAATACTTTCATACAGCCAAGATTTTGCATCTGTTTTACATTTTCATGGAAGAGGATTTGAATATACTCCAAAAATGTAAAAACAAATAGAATGAACAGCTGTCTTGTGTCTGAGAGTTTGCCTCATACTAACTATTCGATACCAAGGCTGAGTGATGTGGGAAATGTTTATTGTTAATTCACAAATAATTATTCATGGCAATCAGTTCAAGAAATGTGTCAGAACCTAGCAATGCGACAATGGCTGATGCTGACTAATAATAGGTTCCTATTGCTGCAATGGCCTAAAATATACAGATATTTTACACAAAGCCCCATTCATCTTCTCAAGTCAGTTAATTTGAAAACACTTTAAATTATGGTTGAGAGGTTATGAACATATTAAGCTTCCAAAAACACATCAAGCCCGCCTGTGAGTCAACTCACAATGAAATTTGCACAAAGCAGCAGATCAGCCCACTTATTCTCCTACCCAAGGATACCACCTCTTGTAGAACCTAGGACCATTGTATTTTTTTTCAGGATGTCAGCCATCCAAAAAGAGTATTTCCTGTGCTTCGGTTTTTGATAAAAGTGATCTCAAGACGTCAGCAAAGAAATCAAGATTGCACAGATGGAAAAATCATTGGTTTAAATGAACTGCCCTATGATCCGGTTGAACCTGTATACTTCTCCTAGCTAACAATGATCTATTCTGCATTTTCCTTGATCTAACACCTTATCTCTGTGTCTCCCCTGACACTCAAGGGTCTTGACCCGAAACGGCACCCATTCCTTCTATCCAGAGATGCTGCCTGTCCCGCTGAGTTACTCCAGCATTTTGTGTCTATCTTCAGTTTAAACCAGCTACAACACTGTATACTTCATATGCAGCCATTTATAACTTGAACATAGCGCCCATTACCGTCACAAGGGGGTTCACAGGAGAGGGGTGAGGCAGGTTGTTTTCCGTCTGGCAAAGGTAGACAGGCTTCATGTTCATATAGCCGACATACTCTCCAGTACAGTGGTTCCCTATCGGGGAGGCACAACCCCCTCAAAGACTCGAGAGGCATCCATGAGGTTTTCAAAATATCGAGATGATCTTGCGATATTTTTTTAACAAATTAACAAAAAGATGCTCACTCGGCCACAGAGCTGCTGGCAATCCACAGAAGTTACAGAAGAACTGCAGCTCATTAAAAGGTCTGGCCAGTGACATCTTCAGGCATTGATGGGTAATGGGATGGAGGGGTGGGTGGGGTAGGTGGGGTGACATGTACTTTATGGAGTGTGGACAAGTGGGCGGGGGATTTGTTCAAAATGTTTGAGAACCACAGCCCTATCAGCATATCATATAAACTGTGGGAAAAGGGACGGGAACAATCCGTTCTAGCAACTCACTTCAAGTACTGTCGTCAGTGTCTCCTGTTCTGAAAATTGCCATAATGTGAACATACGCAGCATTTTTTTAAATCAAACCATCAGAAGCTTAAAACTACTTCTGAAGTGATGATTTCTTTAGATCACTGCAACTCTGACTTCTCACCTCATTCATGGGGTCAAGGAAAGAGCGTTCACGTCGTGGCCCTGTTTCAACCAATCTTTCCACCACCACGCACAAGACGCACAAGAAGCGCAAGACAGACACCATTGTGCAGATGCCGAGAAGTGTGTTCAGCTCTTGCTGAACAACTTCTAATCTTGTGTGTGGACTCGATAAGAAGAAGAAGACCTCATTCATTTCCATACATTACCTTGAGAGCCATTGACCCGGCCAATATCAAGGTGGAGCACTACAAAACCAAGAGGACTTCAACCTAGAGCTTCTCAGAGATGTGAACCACTGACTCAATTTGTGAGCAGCCATGGAGGCTGCACCAAGAGAAGAAAAGGAAAGGAAGAGGAACTTATACAACTGCAAAAGGGCATGGGTACCAGAGAAGGAATAAAATACATGATTACAACTGAAATAAAGCACAATAATCTTACTGTTTTCTTACAATTCTCCTCACTTCCATCACTTAACCTAACAGATCATCTCAATCCCAATTGTAAGAAAACTCAGCAAAGGTCACTTCACTGAGACCAACTGAACACTTCTACATATGATCAAACTCATGATCAAACTTCTGCAAGTATACAGTGGATTGCATACTGATTGGACGTATCACAGCCTGGTTAGGAAATTCGAACTCTAGAGAACAAAGGCAGCTGCAGAAAGTAGTGGGCATTTGAGGGCAGCACAGTGACGCAGTGTAGAGTTGCGAGCTTACAGCGCCAGAGACCCGGGTTCGATCCCGACTACAGTTTCTGTCACAATGGATTTTGTATGTTCTCCCTGTGACTGAATGGGTTTTCTGCAGGTGCTCTGGTTTCCTATCACATTCCGAAGACGTGCAGGTTTGTGGTTTAATTGGCTTTGTTAAAATTGTCCCTAGTGTGTAGGATAGGGGACCATTGGAGTAACTCAATGGATCAGGCAAGATCTTGTGAAAGGAATGGCAACATTTTGGGTCAGGGCACATTGATTGGTAAGTGAGGAGGGGTGATGGATAATGAGCAGATGGAGCTGGGTGGAGTTGGAAGACAGACAGACAGGTGATATGTAGGAACAGACAAGGAAAACAAATGGCAGGTGTGGCCAGTTGGGGGAGGGAAGGTGAAAATGGAGACAGTTGCCAGAGTTGATGAGTGGGAACAAAAAAGGTTACCAGTGTTGGATTCTGATACATAAAGGTGAAAATGCGAGAGATGAAGGGCGGATAGAATCAGATGGAGGAGGGTATCTGGTGTGTGAAATATGTGAGTAGTATGTGGATTAAAGCAATTTAAAATATAAAAATGGGAGATGGAGACATCAGCAGTCTCTTGTGTCTCCTCACTTTATTGCACTGTGTGTGTCGATCCAGATGATGTCTTTAACAAACTATATTGCACATATCATGTTAAAGATTAAATAAGTAAATTAAATAAGTAAACAGAACAGGCAAAGTCTGCTAAAATGTACTTACGTAGATCACCAAAAGTTCCTTTGGTCACCTTTGTGGCTCGTAGAATGCATACAGTTAATCTGTATGATACCTGATGTTCCACCTAAAAATCATACAAGAAAGTACGAGTTTAAAACCCTGGGTTAAATTATGCACAGTCTTTCTAAGCAGGCTCGAAAATGTTCCAAAAATCTGATTAAATAGTTTATAAATTGTAGGCATATACATTATGGCTGTTTTGACTGACATTCCTTGCAAAACATTCCTTTAAACCCATGTAGAAACCGCATGCACACTGGTTAACAAAAATTAGAGGCCTTTTCATGTTTAGTGAGCAGATCTTGATAGAATGATCTGCCTTCTAATCTCTCATGCTTGTCTATGCTGTAAAGGGCCTGTCCCACTTTCACGATCTAGTTCACGACCTTTTTTACTCGTGGACATTTTTCATCAGGCTAGAAAAAATGCCCCGACCTACTTGATGCCACGAGTACCTACGACTATCATCACGGCCTGCTACGACCTATCTACGACCTCCTACGATCTTGTGATGACCATGCTGCGAGTATGAGTCAAGGGCAAACTTGGCAGAGGTCGTGAATTAGATCGTGAAGGTGGGACAGGCCCTTAACTGAACTTAAAATGTAAACAATGTAACTGTACGCAGGTCAATAAAGAGGCACATTGCCCCATATTCCAAGCTGAAGGACCTATCCAACCGCAGTGGATCAGATAGTGCTATCTCAAAGGTTTTTGTCTTTCTCCGTATTTCAATAATCCACAGCAGAAGGGCAGGCCTAACATTTGTTAATAATATTTCTCTAATAACCTAATCGGGAGAAAGCTTTGTCTGTCTATTCCTTTTACTTATTATTCTATACATTATATCCAGCACAGTAGATCTAAGATATGGACAGACTGCATATCCTCCGGTTTTTTCCCAACATCTCCACAATACCTGGGATACTTTCCCAACATCTCCACAACACAGTGTGACTATATCTCCACATCAGCTTACCTACTGCCTGAAACCTGCCTGCTAAACCAAGAAACTTACTCAACAGAAATATGATTCTTCCATTGGATGTTTGCTGGCTCTAAAACCGATTGTTTAAAATACTTTTAAAAATCTTTGCTATCCTTAAACTTGACCATTCCAAAGCACTCTGGGTAGGTGTCCCATTTTCCACCATTTACAAAGTCAACATGATCCAAAATGTTGGCATCCGTGTTTCTAACTCTGAGCAAATCCTGTTCATCTGTTGTTTCTGTGCTTGCTGACTCACACTGAAGTCTTCCATAACTGGGAACCAATTTAAAAATCCCCACCCTTTCTATCAAACTATGACCTTTCCCCTCCCGATTTCCATAATTTTCCACCAGTCCCATTTCCCCAATGAGTCTTCTGCTTTATTGTGGGCTTGTGATTACCTCTAACAGTTATCATTCTACCATCAATCATCAACGATCACAGTGATGCCTTCCGCTGCCATGGTCCTAAACAATGTAACTGTACACAAGTCACTCCCATATCTTTATACCTTTCCATCACTCTTTCCTGCTTTATGTTACTCCCTAAAACTCTTGGGCCATTAGCCCCATTACCTCAAATAGCTTGCTGTCAGTTTTTTTGTTGTGACAAACCTTTGCTGCAGAGTCAGGTTTAGTTTAGTTTACAGGTACAACATTGAAATAGGGCCTTCTGCCCACCAAGTCCACGGTGACTAATGATCACCTGGCACACAAGTTCTATGTTATCCCACTTTGTCATCCACTTCCTACTAGGGGCAATTCACAAATGCCAATTAACCTGCAAACCCACACGTCTTTGGGATGTGGGACGGAACCAGAGTACCTGGAGGAAACCCACGTGGTCACAGTGAGAACGTACAAACACCACACAGACTGCACCTGGGATCAGCAGCGTTGTGAGGCAGAAGCTCCACCAGCTGTACACCACCATGCCACCCTTAGTGGGTCTAGGAATAGGAATAGGATCTAAATGGAAGATGATGGCGTTGCAAAAAACACAGATACAAACACAAGATAATGAAAAATGAATCTATTCCCAAAGAAAGATTTTCTCCAGATGATGCACATTCTCCCCTCCAAAGGAGTTCTAACATCTTCATTATACAGCAGAAAAACAAGACTTTTGGTGAAATGCAAAAAACCCCTATAAAATATCAATGAACATTTTTGCTAAGATCTAAATCAGGTCTATTTAATTTAGTTGATCTAAATGCAGAGTACAGTAATTAACTCTCACATTTACAGCAGTACTCATTCATACATCATCCTCCAAAGCTCATTAAACGCACAGCCACCTGTCAAGACACAGCCCCAGTAAATTCCTACAGTGACCAGGAACAGTTTTATCTTAAAGAGTACGAAGATATTGTATGTTAGCACCAAAAAAAGCTAAAGATCCTCAGCCTATATTTGAAAGGAACTAAATATAATAAAATTTCTAAAAAAAGATTCAGAAAAATGATACCATAAATCTTGAATTGACTAGAGGCAAGAAATACCTGGATTCCTCAAGGCAAGGGGATCATAGGATTAGAACATGAATTCTCACCCTGCACAGAGGAACTGAACGGCATATTCTTTTAAGAGGCCTCAGAGACCTACTTAACATTGTTTCCTTCAAGTCAATCTTTGCCAAGATTGTGGTACTTCCTTTCCAGCAATACCATGCAGACATGCAGCAACGCACGGGTTCAGAGAGGCTTTAGTCAAATCTTCTTTCATAATCTTAGTGGGATTATTGAAGAGGTGGAGTCAAATAGAGAGAGTACACCCAGACCATCTACCAGGAAGATAGCATACAAATTGCAGCTGTGATTTAGACAGTGTGAATCCCCAGCCACAGAGCAGGCAATAGTTGGTTAGAAAAAAGGACACAAAGTGCTGGAGTAATGCAGCGGGTCAGGTAAGATCTATGGAGAACATGGTTAGGTGATATTTCGTGTCGGGAAGCTTCTTCAGACTTAATCGTTGATTAATGCTGCAAGGATCCAGCTGGTCATGTAATATTATTCCATTATTAAAAGGGAGACAATGTAAAGCTGCTACTTACTTAAGCTCTCTACTAAATGTCTTCAAAGAAATCCAGTTATTGTGAGTTGAGGAATGTATTGTATGCGATGGATGGATATATTTTGATGCAATGATGATGGTTCCTTATCCTTTTATACATTAAAGGAGTTTTCTAAAGTAGTCTCTCCCTCAGAATACACACGTCTACACTGACCTTCCACGACAAGATTGTAAATATTCTCGGCGCCATTTTCAGGCAACTGGCAATGGGCAACACTGTGAGGGCACAAGGGTTCAGGACAGGGGGGGAATATCAAAGCTGCATGTTGATTGTCCTCCAATACCTTAGAGACATATCCATACTCAAAATAACTCAATTATTTCTCACGAGATGCTTAAATTCAAGACTTACTATTAAAGGGTAAGTCTTCAATTACTAAGAATAAATGTTAAAAAGGCCACAAAAAGCATGAGAACAACACACTGTGGAAAATCTCTCTTATTCATTTATTTCTCTGATCCATTGTTGTTCTGGGTTTGAGTAAAAACTCACCAGGTGCAAATTTTTATTCTCTGCACTGTGATTGTGGTTGCTAGTGTGGTGGGCTACCTTTATGTGGTGTGTGGTGTGGTGCTGATCTCCTCTTAAACCCATTCTCCTTTCGCTCCATAACTTTTGACACCCTTGCAAATCAAGAACCCGTCAATCCCCACCATAAAAATACCCAATGACAGTTTCCACAGCCATCTGTGCCAACGAATCCACAGCGTTACCACCCTTTGACGAAAGAAATTCGTCACCTAAAAGTACGCCCTTTTAGTCTGAGACTGTGCCCTCCGGGTCCTAGACTCACCCACGAGTGGAAATATCCTCTCTACATCAATTCTATCCAGGCCTTTCACTATTTGGCAAGTTTAATTGAGGGGGCCCCTCATCCTTCTAAACTCTAGCTTGTACAGGCCCAGAGCCATCAAATGCTCATTTAATGTTAACCCAATCATCTCTGGGATCATTCTCCTAAACCTCCTCTGGACTGTCTCCAACGCCAGCACATTCCTCCTCATGTCAAGCCAACCCCTATTTCACTGATTCAGTGCTGCCAGAACTTCGGACCTTAAAGTAGGAAAATAAGAAATTACGTATTTGGACCAGGATTTGCCTTTTCTGAGACTTGGAAGTTGTACGATGGTGTTGGAATGTGGCGACTCCACGTACTGTGCCAGTAGCGGATCTATGCACACATGTATAGTATTATATTTGACTGGATAGCGTGCAGAGCAAGCATTTCACTCTATCTCTGTACATGTGACAATAAATAAATAAGTTAAACAAAAGAGTGAATCTGTGACTTTATAACAGTCTTTCTTAGCTATTGCATGAGTGTTCCATGTACTTGGAGAAAACTCAAAGTAGCAAGCGCTGGAGTGTTTCAATATTCTTCATCAAAAGTAGTTCAAATACCAAGTCCTGTAAGATGAGGCTGCCAGTTTTGGATAGGCACATGGCTATGCAGGGAATTGAGCGATATGATAGGATCGTGTGCAGGCAAAGGAGATTAGTTGAACGATATGATGTTCGGCATGGGCACTGTTCAGTTTGGACCCGTAGCTGCTAGTGGGAGAACTACCTTGTGAGATAAACCTCGTTCTACAAAACCTAATTCTTCATTGATCTGCAATAGGAGAGGTGTTTCTGATATCTGTTTTGTGTCGTATAGATGGCGGAAAGGCTAGTGGGTGTCAGTTAGTAAGTTATAGCAAACACAGGGCGGCATGGTGGTGTAGAGGTAGAGGTACTATCTTACAGCGCCAGAGAACCAGGTCCGATCCTGACGAGGGGTGCTTATATGTTTGTACGTTCTCCCCGTGATCTGCGTGGGTTTTCTAGGAGATCTTTGGTTTTCCCCACACTCCAAAGACATACCAGTTCGTACGTTAAATGGCTTGATGGAAATGTAAAATATTCCAGTGTGTATAGGGTAGTGTTAATGTGCAGGGATCGCTGGTCGGTGCGGACTCAGTGGGCCGAAGGGCCTGTTTCTGCGCTGTATCTCTAAACTAAACAGTCTCTCACCTGCTCTAATAACCAAATTTGTGTGACTGGTCTGGTTAAGTTTCCGATTAATGAAAAACCTCACAGGATTTCAATGGTGATTCAAATGATCGTTTATTTCTCTTTAACCAGCTCCTGAAACCCGAAAATTGTTTGGGTCTTGCTGGATGCAAGTGTGGTTCACATTAATAATGCAGCTGAAGATCTCTGTCTTTACATTTCACTCCTTTTAGAACGTGGACCTGTACAGCACAGGAACAGGACCTACGGCCCCCCGTGCCCATGCCCAACATCATATCGTTCAACTAATCTCCTTTGCCTGCACACGATCCTATCATATCCCACCATTCCCTGCATAGCCATGTGTCTATCTAAAAGCCTCTTAAATGCCGCAATTATAAGAGTCTCCACCACCAACCCTGGCAGTGCGTTCATGGCACCCACAACTGTTTATGGAAAATTCCTGCTCCTGCTCATCTTCTTTCAAGCCATCCCCTCTTGTCCATGACATTTCCACTCTGACTCTCTACCCTCTCATTGTTATATATACTTCTATCAGGACTCCTGACTTTCCAGAGAAGACAATCCAAATTTGTCCAACCCTTCCTTATAGCTATTACCCTCTAATCTAGGGTGCCTTCTTGTCAATCTGAACCCTCTCCAAAGCATCTAAATCCAACCTGTAATGGGGGCAACCAGAACTTCACACAGTATTTATTTAGTATTTTGCCTACATCCTCTGACTCCAAGCATAAATCCCATCCTTTATCCTTGAGTGATGTTATTTTCTCCCTGGTTAGCCTCTTGTTGTAAATGTATAGAAAGCTTTGGGATTTTCTTTAATCTGACACCAATAATATTTCAAGGCCTATTTTAGCCCTGCTAATAGCCCACTTGAGTTATTTCGTTATCTGACACTCTTGTCTCCTTTTCACCTCTACCTTTTGTCACTTATTCCACCCATTTGCCAAACATCACCCTCCGCTCACCTATATCCTCCCATCACTTGCCGGGCTTTTCCCCGCCTCCATCTCTCTTTTCCAGCTTTTACCCCGCTTCTCCACTAATTCTGAGGAAGGATCCTGACTTGAAACATCGTCTGCCCATTCCCTCAACAGATGCTGCTTGACCCAATGAGTTGCTCCAGCGCTTTGTATTTTTCAGAAAGTTCAGTGGATTGAAAATGTTTCTCTTGTCATAGGCACATGTGTTGAACTCCATTATCATTAAGGATGATAATTTCATGGAACCTCCTCCTCCTGTTTTCTGTTTAATTGTCCCACACCAAAATAAACTTCCTGAAAGTCTGAATCAACCATTAGAAAGCACCAAATGAAAATACAAATATACAGATCCTTTCAGGTATTATTAATCAGATTAAATTATTCCAATCGGCTTGGAATAAATGAAAATTGTCCCTAGTGTGTAGGATAGTGTTAATGTGCGGGGATCACTGGTCAGTGCAGACTCGATGGGCCAAAGGGTCTGTTTCTGCGCTGTATCTCCATACAAAACTAGAAGAGATAGCAGTAGAAGTGAATGAACCAGTCAATCTACTGTACATTGGATGACCTCATTCGGAATTGTGACCTTTGATCCAGGAGAAACGCTACAACATAAGTAGTGTTGTATTTATTTTATTTTTTAATTTTATTTATTTATTCCGAACAAGTAAAGACATTAAAGACATTAATAGTAACAAAATCGAAATTATCAAACAATTGGACATTACAATCAATATTTACAAAGCAATGAGAAGAACAACAGCAAAGTTCCAATGTCCAACTCTGTGTCTGTACAAGCTCGAAAAGGAGTGAGAAGAAGAATAACTTATTAAATCTCACCCCTTTTCCCCAACACTTCTACCATATTTAAAACTCAATTAATTACTAATAATAATACTACCCTAGGCAGTTTCCCGTAATACCTACAGACATATATATACATACAACTATTATGTACATACAAACTTCATATCTGAAGTACCCAAACATAAGTAAACAATAGTAAAGCAATAGATAAACATTAACCCCCACTTGTCAACCATCCCCTCCATCCCTGTACCCCTTGAAAATTATTTTTTTATATATCATTTTAAAATGATTCATGTTTGTGCATTGCTTCAATTCCCCGTTCAATTTATTCCACACTCCTACTCCACAAACCGAAATACAAAAGGTTTTTCTAGTCGTACGGACTTTTTGTTTCTTAAAGTTAAATATTCCTCTTAAATTGTAACCCCCCACACGCTCGGTAAATAATTTTTGAATGTTTCCAGGTAAATTTTTATTTTTGGCCCTAAACATTATCTGAGCTGTTTTGAATGTAACCAAATCTTCTAATTTTAATAATTTTGACTCTAAAAATAATGGATTTGTATGACCCAGATACTTAGCATTATGGATAATACGAATTGCTCTTTTTTGCATCATGGTTAATGAGTGTATCGAATATTTATAGTTATTACCCCAGACTTCTGCACAATAATGTAAGTAGGGTAAAATTAATGAACAATAAAGAATACGGAGTGATTTGTAATCCAGAGCTTGCTTGCTTGCTTTGTATAATACAGAGATACTTTTTGACAATTTTAATTTTACATGTTTAATATGTGATTTCCAGCTTATTTTATCGTCATGACTTTTAAAATAGGACAGTTCGGTATTTCTTTTAAAAGACAACTTCTAATGAATCTGTGCTCTTTTAATACCAAGCATCCCTAGATTACATGTTCACTTCCTGCTTCAAAATAAGTCGACAAAATAATTACATTTCCCATCCAAATAAACATTCCGTGCTTTTTTTTAGCTCAATTATGTGTAGCCAATTCATCACTGGCACTATATAATTATATGATTTGTTATTGATTCCTCTTAACTCAATCTGAATTATGCCGTCACTCTTTAGATTGTTGCATAATAAGGAAACACAACAGTTTCTCTTATGTGCCGTAAGGTATTTTCTCTAGTTGGTTAACATTTCAGTTCTTGAGAAACTATATTTTTTGTAGGTCTTTCTGCTGCAAGGACAACTATCTAAATGGAATTTTGCAAGGCCTTTGACAAGGTCCTGCGTGGTAGGCTAGTCTGGAAGGTTCTAGTGCATGCAATCCGAGGCGAACAATTGGATTTAAAATTGGCTTTGGAGGAAGGAGTCAAAGGGTAGTTGTTGTTTCTGATTGTAGGCCTGTGACCAGTGGAGTGCTGCTGGGGTCAGTGTTCGATCTACTGCTGATTGTCAACTACATTAACAATTTGGATGACATTGTAGTTAACTTATAGTTAACTTTGTCTGTAAATTTGCAGACAACACCAATGCTCATGGTAAATACTTGGGTCTTGGAAGAAAACAAAACTAATTTCAGAAACATGTACAAAACTCTGATTATTAGCAACCACTTTCTGTTATTTGCACTACCAGTTTATTTATTCATGTGTGTATATATTTATATCATGGTATATGGACACATTTATCTGTTTTGTAAACACAGAGTTGGACAATGGAACTTTGCTTTTGTTCTTCTCATTGCGTTGTAAATATTGATTGTAATGTCCAATTGTTTGATAATTTCGATGTTGTTACTATTAATGTCTTTAATGTCTTTACTTGTTCGGAATAAATGAATAAATAAATAAATAAATAAATAAATAAATAAATAAATAGATAAATAAATAAATAAATGGATAGATAGATAAATAAATAAATAAATAGATGCCTACTATTTTCTGTGTGCTTAAGCAAAGCAAGAATTTCATTGTCCAATTGTTTGATAATTTCGATTTTGTTACTATTAATGTCTTTAATGTCTTTACCTGTTCGGAATAAATAAATAAATGAATAAAATAAATAAATAAATAAATGCCTACTATTTTCTGTGTGCTTAAGCAAAGCAAGAATTTCATTGTCCTATACAGGGACACATGACAATAAACTCACTTGAACTTGAACTTGAAATCTTACTCTGTACATAGATTCTATGTTTGTCAGTGGCAGATGGGCATGAACCTTTGTTGAGCAGAAAATTGTTGTTTAATTTACGACATGAACAAGATGATAAAAGCAGTTTCAGCCATGATATTTTTCAGGGAATTGGACGTATAATTGAAGAAACAAATTGAAGAAACAAATTGAAGTTCTAAACAAATGAACTAATTTGACGTGGGCTGAAAAGTCTCCCTTTTTACTACACTAACCTATGATTCAACTGACAGTATAAATGGCTGCAGTGGACAGGAAGTGAAGAAATAACATTTTCATTCAATAACTATTCAGTGTTTTTCTCTGGAAAATCCCTGAGAAAACATGAGGAATTAATTAAGTATTCTGTCAGGCAGCATGGTGGTGCAGCATTAGAGTTGCTGCTTCATAGTGCCAGACACCCGAGTTCGATCCTGACTACGGGTGCTTTCAGTATGGTTTGTACGTTCTCCCCATGGCCTGTGTGAGTTTTCTCCAGGAGCTCTGGTTTCCTCCCACACTCCAAATGCATATAGGTTTGTAGTTTAATTGGATTGATATAATTGTAAATTATCGCTAGTGTGTGTAGGATAGTGTTGGTGTACAGGGATCGCTGGTCAGTGCGGACTCGGCCTGTTTCCACACTGTATCTCTAAATCTAAAACTGTAGACTTATCATTTGGGATCATGAAAGAAGAATAACTACAGGTGGTGACCAAGCAAAGAGGAAACAATTGAACATATCTCACTGCTTTAGTGCGAACAGGCAATTCAGTTTTTGCAATTGAAAATTATGTCATTTACATTCTCTAAATGTCTCTGTTTTTGTCACAAGGCCCAGTCTGAACCAAGGTGGGAATGGATGTTGCTAGAATCTTGAGCAAAAAGAAAAGTGCTGAAGGAACTCAATGGGTTAGGCAGCAACTGTGGAGGGAGTAGACAGGTGATGTTTCGGGTCGGGACCCTTCCTCAGACTGGGAGAAGCCTGAAGGAAAAGAGGGAAGGAGCGAGACAAAACCTGGCAAGTGATAGATGGATATAGGTGAAGGCAGGAGGTGGGGGGGGGGGGGTGATTAGCAGATGGATGGAGGAAGTGACAAAGGCTAGAGATGAACAGGAGACAAAAGGGTTTTGGATAATGAAATGTAAAGCCAGGGGAAGGGATATAGATGGGAGGGGATGCGGAAGGAAGGGAAAGAGGGGCAATAAGAGGGAAATGTGGGACTCTGTGACAGGAGGGAAGTTTAAAAAGGAGGGAAATGATATAGTGACCAGAGTGGAGATAGTGGGAGAAATGGGTGGGGACGCGGGGGACAGGAAATGGGTTTGAAGAGGGGCATGTGAACCTCAGTCTCACCTATAAGGGCTGTTTGAGTCCCTGAATGGAGGTGAGGGAGGAGAAAGAGGGACAGGTGTTACACCTCCTGTGACTTCAGGGGGAAGTTCTTGAGAGGGGTTAGGTGGGAAGAGATGGATAAACGAAGGAATTGTGGAGTAAGTTGTCTCTGTGGCAAGACGGAAGGGGTGGGGATGGGAAACTGTGAGCGGCTGGTGGGATTACAATGAAGATGGTGAAAATGTTGGAGAATGATGATCATTTAGCAGCAAAAGGAAATGAACAAGGAACATATGATAAGTTTGACTTAAGGGAAGTTGTTATTTTACTAGAGTCTATTTTTAAATCAACAAACAAAAATTGGGTGTGAGACTCCATCAGTAATTCATCTTCCCACCCCGGTGAATTTTTTCTAAGTTCAACAAAGAAAAATGGACAGAGACTTTGGGCAATTTCAACCATGTTCCAGTGGACACCAGCCCACATTGTACCACTGTTAAAAATGGAGAGGAGTAAGCACATTGCAGATCACAACAGAGTGCAAGCAGGGATAAAGGGGTGAAGGATGTTATAGTCTGGAGAGAAGTTTCATCGAGGAAGGATCTGCAGAGGTGGAGAGAAATTTGGAGTTGTTACTTTGAAGGACAGAGAGATAATGGAAGAAGGGATCTTGGGGTTCAAGTCCACAGCTCCTTAAGAGTGGCAACACAAGTAAATAGAGTGATAAAGAAGATGTATCGTATGCTTGCCGTCATCAGTTAGGGCATTGAGTATAAGAGCCAGGAAGTCATGTTGCAGCTTTGTAGTGCGGTGGTTAAGACGCATTTGGAGTATGGTGTGATGACCATCCTGACAGGGAGGATGTAGAGGCTTTGGAGAGAGTGCAGAAGTGGTTTACCAGAATGCGGCATGGATTAAGCAATATTAACTATAATGAGAGGTTGGAAAAATTTGGATTGATTTCTCTGGAGACTGAGAGGAGACCTGATCGAAGAATGGCAAATTATGAAATGCATAAATAGGGTAGACAATCAGAACCTTTTTCTCAGATTGGAAATGTCAAAGACGAGAGAGCATAATCTGGCATAACTTAAGGGGGCAAAGTTAAAAACAGATGTGCGGGGTAAGTCTTTATTTTTTACACAGAGAGTGAGGAGTACCTGGAATGCACTGGCAAGAGTGGTGGTGGAGACAGATACAACAGGGGCATGTAATAGACATGGATAGGCATATGGTTACGCAAGGAATGGAAGAGTGGGCATCATGCACAAGCAGAGATCCATTTAACGGCATCATGTTTGGCATGGCCATTTTGGGCTGTAGAGCCGGTTGTTGTGTTGTACTGTTCTACAATGTCTAGAAAAGTAGTTACCAGTTATATTTGGGTAAACTGGCATTGGTGTAGTCAATACATAACTCAAGTATTTCAAGAAGACACAAAAAACTGAGTAAAAGACATGTTAATAGGCCAGGGATCATCTCTGGAGGACATGGATAGGCTACGTTTCGGGTCGGGACCCTTCTTCAAACACTGAAATAAACAGTCTGTTAAATAGTTAACATCCAAAAAAGTTGGGTGGCTTACTTTACCATGTTGTGCTTTCTTACCTATTTGATCAGACAGAATGTCCAGATCACCCAGTGAGTAATTTCAGCTCATTAGATGCCATCTCACAAGGGCTAGCATTTGTAGATAGCTTCACCACTAAGAATGTGTCATATCTTCACTGATTAAGAGAGACAACAAAAGGTGGTGTAACTCAGCGGGACAGGCAGCATCTCTGGAGAGAAGGAATGGGTGACGTTTCGGGTTGAGACCCTGATTAAACTTATCTGTCCTTTAACCAGAGGTTTCCTTGCTTTAATGGCAGTTATTTGGACAGAAAGTGAATGCAATATCTATCTCATTTGACAATAACCTTTATTAAACTCCAAGGCCTTTCGACTTGGCTGCTAGTTTGGCTGCTAAGTCTTGAAAAAAAAAAAGAAAAAAAGCTGACTATAGTGTGTATTGTTGAAAGTTTACTGTTAGGCAGCCGTTCAGTTGCTGTGGAACTAAATGCACGTGGTTGCATTTTACTGGAGACATGCATGCTCAGAGTCTCACTGATACAATCGCTGGAAAGTTGTTTCTGCATTACTAAGTCCTACAAAGTCTTATAAAGTGAAAATAAAACATGGGTTAAGGTCAGTTTCACTACCTTGTCAAATCCATGAACTTGACAAAAGTGAAGCCACAAATGTAAAATCGTCGAGAAAGGGAACCAATGCCGAAATATAGAAACTGTTATGAAGCACAACCAAAGAACACAAGCTCATGTCCACATTATCTGCAAACTAAGACCTCTTCAATATAAGCTTGATATAATGTGGGCAATGTTCGTACTGACTCTTTCATATGTTCATAATCAGTCTCAAGAAGGGTCTTGACCCGAAACGTCACCCATTCCTTCGCTCCAGAGATGCTGCTTGTCCCGCTGAGTTACTCCAGCATTTTGTGTCTACCCGACTCTTTCATCTCTTTCAGGTAGAAGGTACAGGAGCCTGAAGACTGCAACGACCAGGTTCAGGAATAGCTACTTCCCCACAGCCATCAGGCTATTAAACCTGGCTCGGACAAAACTCTGAACATTAATAACCCATTATCTGTTATTTGTACTTTATCATTTTATTTATTCATGTGTGTATATATTTATATAATGGTATATGGACACACTGATCTGTTTTGTAGTAAATGCCTACTATGTTCTGTTGTGCTGAAGCAAAGCAAGAATTTCATTGTCCTATCAGGGACACATGACAATAAACTCACTTAAACTTATTTGAGAGCCTTCATCACTCTTATAAAGAATTCCAATTTGACCAATTTGTTCTACTGACACAAAGTGAGCATGATAATAAAATAAAATATGGTCAAAGCCATCAACATTTTGGTCATCTGCACACTTACTAACAAGCCCATCTAAATTTACAGCCAAGATTTAAAAAAAGCTGGAGTAACTCTGCGGGTCAGGCAGCATTTCCGGAGAAAGGGAATACAAGACGTATCAGGTCGAGACCCTTCTTCAGAATGAGAGTCAGGTGAAAGGGAAATGAGAGATATAGATGGTGTTACAGAGAGATATTTATTTATTTATTTTATTTTTTATTTCGAACTGAATAAAAGAATAAAAAGCAAGTGTGAAACAGCATACAAAAAACAAAACAAAAATATTTATAAAGTGTCATAAACAATATCTATAAATAAATGAAATCATATGTGTCCGAAAAGAACAAATGAATGAAAGATATGCAAAAATATGCAAGTAAATACTATTAAGATGGACTCTTTAATAATTTGTCTACTTCCTCTGACTCCAAGCATAAATACCCTCCTTTGTTCTTGAGTGTTCTTATCCTCTCCCTTGGTGCCCTCTTTGTTATATTCCGGACAGCAGAATGAATAACAACTTACACGCAGGCTGCCTGGATCACGAGAGAGGTTTATTACCCAAAATTCCCTACTTATATACAACACCAACTCATTAGCATATACATGAATATGCATGAATACATTACACTGCTCTCCTTTTTTAAAGTATTAAATCTAAGTACACAGTTACAATTTTCTTGTTGTGATACTTGATTTAAACCAGTATTTATGAAATCTTCAATGATAACATAATATATTTATTTTACATATTTACATATTTAATTCCACCTAGACAGTGAGTTACAAACTTAAAAACCTAATCTGGCTACTGTTTTACGGATCTTGCCTGATCGTCTAACAGTAACAGGTGTAACAGGTTTAGGTGTTGACTCAACTGCTGTCTTGTTTGGCTCTGTTTTAGTACCCTGACTTTGAACAGATGAATCTGTTTCTTTGTCTGTACTAACTGAACTTTGTGATTCAATCACAGTGGTGTCTTCCAACTCACTCTCAGATAAAAACTCAGGGATTAGGACTTCATGCTCAGTTTTTGGTTCATCTTTGGCTGGAATCATTTGATCAACATGAACACTTTTGATCCTATCCCCAACTTCCACTCAGTATCTTTTTGTTCCACACACTTCCACTATTTTCCCAACATCCCATTTGTCTCGACTGGACTTGTTGGCAGGACTGAGAACACGAACCTGCTCTTCCGGCTTGAAGTACCTCTCCTTTTTGTGGGAGTCAAAATGGCGTTTTTGACTTAATTGTTTTTGTTCAACTCTCAAAGCCAAATTGGGTTGAACTAGACTTAGGGATATTCTTAGCCTTCTCTTCATCAACAGTTCTGCAGGTGAGTAACCCGTTGTTGTGTGTGGTGTGGTTCTGTACTTCAGCAAGAAACTAGCCAAACGATGTTTCATGCTGAGCTTTGAACTACCCTGCAAAACCTGTTTCTTGAGAGCATCTTTGACAATTCTAACAGACCTTTCCACTGCCCCATTGGAGGCTGGATGGTATGGGGGAACAAGTGTGTGTTTTACACCATTCCGCTGCATGAACTCTTTGAACTGTTCTGAACGAAACTGAGGCCCGTTGACAGAAACAAGTTCTTCTGGTAAACCATGGCATCTATGATACGCTCAGTATTAGTGCTTGACCCCATATGTTTAACCTCAATCCATTTGGAATGACTATCTATTAGTACCAGAAAATGATCATTACACTTTTCACAAAAAGTAGATGTTTTCAGAGAGTTTACGTACTCTGAAAAGGTCTACTTGGCCATGACCAGGGTTGCAGTGGTGTTTTTGGTGGTTTACTCCGGCAATTTTGGCAAACACAACATTTTCTCACCAGTGACTCAATGTCACTGTCAATACCAGGCCAATACACAAAACGTCTGGCAATTGACCTCATGCTTACTATGCCAGGATGTCCGGCATGAAGTTCATTCATAATTTTGTTTCTCAAAGACTCTGGTACAACCACTCTGTAACCCACTTAATGCATCCCTGCTCACATGGCGTCGATTATGGAAAGGCTTCACCTCTGAGTTCAGAACTGAGTTCAATCCATTATCGATTTCAGTCCATCCGTCCAATGTTTGTTCATAAACCCACTTCAGCACATTGTCTTTCTTTGTTTCTGCTGCAATTTCTGTTGCAGCCACTGGAAAGTCTTCATCGACAACTTGCAGTGTGTAGATTGAGTTCTCACTTCCCACGTCAGAGTTCTCATGGGACAACCGGGACAACGCATCTGCAGCTGTGTTGCACTGGGAGCTCCTGTACTCCACCTTGTAGTCATACTGGGACAGTAAAATTGCCCAGTGCTGCATCCTTGATGCTGCCATGGAAGATATAGCTGACTTGGGACTCAGTATCACTAGTAATGGCTTGTGATCAGTCACTAGGGTGAATGGTCTGCCGAGAAGAAACTGAAGGAATTTCTTGATTCCGAACACGATGCTGAGTGCTTCCTTTTCTATTTGTGCATAATTGCGTTCACTCAGTGATAGGGTGCAGGATGCAAAAGCAATAGGCTTTTCCTGAAACATCACAAACAAGTTTCATCTTGCGTGTCATATCGTAGTGAACAAGAAGTTTGTCACTTGTCAAGTTTTCCTTGCAGATGTCAAATGCACGTTGCTGTTCCTATCCCCACATCCATTTCACATCTTTTTGTAGCAGATGATGAAGTGGCTTTAGCACAGTTGCTAAATCTGGAAGGAATCATGCATAGAACTGCACCATCCCTAGGAATGATCACATTGTTGCGTTTTGGAGCATTCACTATTGCTTCAACTTTCGCCTTCACAGGGCGAAGTCCATTGGCATCTACCTTTGAGTCCAAGGTAGACCACCTCTGACTGCGCAAATGCACATTTACTTTGTCGCAGTTTGACATTGTGGCAGTTCAGTCGTGTGAGAACTTGCTTGAGGATTTCCAGATGTTCTACCATGCCCTCTGTGAATATCTGTAGGTCATCCTGGTTGCACACACAGTGCGGAATGCCTTGTAATAGTTGGTCCATGACACACTGGAAAATTTCCGGGGAGGATTTCACACCATAGGGCAGCTTTGTATATGAATACAAGCCATTATGTGTGTTGATAGTCAAGTACTGCTGACTTTCCTTATCGACATTGAGTTGGGCGTAGGCTTGAGACTAATCCAGTTTAGTGAAGACTCTTGCTCCGGTAAATTCTGCGTATAGATCTTGCGATGTTGGTAACGGATATTGTTCTTCATCAACGGCTTGGTTAATTGTGACTTTGTAGTCACCACATAGTCAAACAGTTTTGTCAGCCTTGGGTACAGCCACATTTGGCGTTGTCCAGTTACTCTGGTCTGTCTTCACGAGTACTCCATTCCGTTCTAATCTGTCGATTCTACCTTCTGTTAACCATACGCTTTAGTGAATATGGTACAGGTCTTGGTCGACAATACACAGGTTTCACATCTTGCTTAAGTCGAATGTGTGCAGAGTACCCTGTTATTCCCGTGCAACTGTCAGCAAAAATGTCTGCATATTTGCTTATGACGTTTACAAGCCGTGATTTAGACGAATCGATGCTGAAAATGTTCTTCCAGTCTAACTCTATTCTACTCAGCCAATCCGTTCCAAGGAGGGTTGGCTTATTTCTGTAGCTGGCCACTATGATGGGCAGTGTTACTGACTGACCATTATGCTGAACTTTACAGTTCATTTGTCCACATGGACTTTGTGCCTTCCCTCATGGTGGGAGCCATTGTGGGGGGATGTTCTTTGTGTTTTAGACTCTCATTGGTGTTATGTCTGTATTCTTTTGTGTACTGCAAAATGGCAAAAAGCATTTCACTTCATTACACCTCGGTGTATGTGAATGTGACTAATAAAAACCTTTGAATACCTTTGAATACTTTGAATGTCTCCAAAACTTCGCCCAAGTAGGTTCTCAGCTTGACCTTACTCGCAACCAATGGTATCTGTGGGAACTTTGTTTCGTACAGGTCTCTGCTCATGACCGAACAATCTGCTGCCGTGTCAATACACATATCGATTAACTGTTCGTCAATCAATAGTTTAGTTCGAAAGTCCTTGCCTTGGCTGGTTGTAAGCTTATCGATGTTGGTTGCATAAATGGTGTACAACCCAAGTTCATTTCCATCTGGGTTCGCCTCCAAGTTGTGAACTCCTCTCTGATGTTGTCGCTTGTTTCCCGCAGATTGTTAGTTTCCTGTTTTAAGCTTGGGCCGACATGTTGAGGCGATATGGCCTTTCTTCTGGCACTTATAGCACTTGGCCATTTTGAACTGACAAAATTGGGTTGAGTGATGACCGTTGCAACGATAACAACTGGCTGAACTCGGCTCCCCACCATACTTTGGTTTAGCGCCTCTTGGTTTGGCCATAGGCACTGCCTTGTGACTGTAAACGGCCACTGCAGTCCGTGGTGGGCGAAACACGCGAGCATTCTTTGATGCCATCTCTATTGTGGTAGCAATCGTGCATGCTTTCTCGAATGTGAGATCTGGAGTGTTCATGAGTTTGGACTGAATTCGTTCATCCACTAGACCACAAACAAATCTGTCTCGTAGTGCTCGTCCGAGAAAGGTTCCAAATTTACTGTGTAAACTTAAGTTTTTCAAGGCAACAATGTACTCATTGATTGTCTCATTCTGCTTCTGGTTTCTAGTGCCAAATTTATAGCTTTCTGCAATTTCCAGAGGCTTTGGGTTGAAGTGCTCCTCCAACGTCTTTATAATGTCATTGAATGGCACGTCATTTGCCTTTAAGGGTGCAAGAAGATTCACGAGTGTGCCATACACTTCAAGACCGATATCCGTGAGCAGAATCGCTTTCATGCGTTCGCTAATGGCCTTATTTGTTTCAGTCACTATCTTTCCTTCACCACTAATCTCCAATATATTGTTTGCCATGAAAAACATGTTTGCTCTCTCCATATAGGAGCTGAACAGCTCTCTTGTCAAAAGTGCCAAGGTTTCCGATGTAGCCCGTGGACACTGCCATCGTGTTGTTCTCTTTTTTTTTAAAAGTCGGTTCAAAAACCCCGAATTCCTGTCTGTTCTGGTGTAACAATTCACCTAAAACTTAGCTGTACAAAGACTATTCAGCTTGAGGAATTCGACAAAAAAAGCTCAGTCTAAAATGTTATACAATCCCAAGGACAACATCTTGCCACGTAGACACAACATAGAGATAGCCTGACACACTCGCCGACTTTTCAGCTGCTGTTTTAAACTACAGTCCCCTGCATAGAAGGATCTGCGGCCTCTCCAGTCCAGCTCGCAAACAACTGTGACACAACTCCGTATTTACTGTTTAAAATGTTAAACAATACTGTGTGTTGCAAAACAGTTCTGCACTGTATTTAAAGGATGAGTTCACAACCTCTATCCCATCCTCGTCGCCAATTTTGTTATATTCAGGACAGCAGAATGAATAACAACTGACACGCAGGCTGCCTGGATCACGAGAGAGGTTTATTACCCAACATTCCCTACTTATATACAATACCAACTCATTAGCATATACATGAATAGGCATGAATACATTTCACTCTTGATTATAATGTATCTATTAAAACCCTTGAGATTCTCTTTAATCTAACTTGGCAATTCCATTTCATAGCCGCTTCTGCCCTCCTAATTCACTCCTTGAGTTCTTTCCTGATTTCTTTATATTCCTAAAGACCCTACCTGAATTCACCTTACTTTTGCCTCATTTTTCTTGACCATATTTACAACCTCTCTCATAACCCAGGATAGATTTGCAAAGTTTTGATCATTGGTGCTTCTATCAACCAAATCAAATATGCAGATTACACTACTTTGGAGACTGGTATCACTATGACTGAAAGAGCACAATGTTCGCTGACGTAACCATGAGATAATATGTTCTCATGGTCTACACCGGAAAACCTAACGTAGGTTGGATGATTGATTCATGAAATACCTGCAATCAATCCACAGGAATTTTGCTGTCTGACCCAGCTTTGTATCGATCACAGGAATTACGCCAAGTTTCATGTTGCCTGTCACTTTAATCTCCATTCCACTTCCGCTCCGATTTCTGTAGCCTTCAGCACTATTACAATGATGCTCAATGCAAATTTGCAGACTTGCTTTCACAACCTCAGGTAACCCTTTTTTCTGACTGTATTAGACATGGCCATTTCTTCTGTAAGTCATCGATCTATGACATTGCTTCAATTTTCCTCGCTCTATTAGCACAACTCGACCTGATGGGCATCTTCCGCGGCCCTGCAATTTTTGTAAATGTAAATAACACATGAAAGTTAAAAAGGTGATGTTTTGAGTCGAGACCCTTCTACAGACTGAGAGTTAGTGAGGGGAAAACCAGACGTATGGGAAGGTACAGAACAAAGCAGAGCCTGCATCGATGACTCGGGTAAGGTGGACCCCACAATGATCCATTGTTGGCTGGGGATGAGGTGAGAATGAAGGAATACAAACGGTGAAATTAGCAAGAGGACTAGGGATGAAGAGAGAGAAAACACAAGGGTTACAATGTAGAGAAATCAATATTCATGCTGTTGGGTTATAAGCTGTTTAAACAAAATCTGTAGTGCTGTTCCTCCTTACTTACTTACTTAAAATGATAAAGGTAATGATTATCCGACTGCCCATTGAACTATGAAACCTGGCTTCAAAAATATTAATTTTTCCCTATCAAATCCCCTTGCTATCTTCTCGGCAAATTAAAATTAACTTTTTTATTGCTACTTCCCAGTTCTAATGTGGGGTCTTCCAATTAGAGTCATAGAATGATACAGTATGGAAACAGGCCCTTCAGCCCAACTTGCCCATACCGGCCAACATGTCCCAACTACACTAGTCCCACCTGCCCACATTTAGTCCATATCCCTCCAAACCTGTCCTATCCATGTACCTGTCTAATTGTTTCTTAAATGATGGGATAGACCCTGCCTCAACTACCTCCTCTGGTAGCTTGTTCCATACACCCACCACTGTTTGTGTGAAAAAGTTACCCCTCAGATTCATATTAAATCTTTTCCCCTTCACCTTAAACCTATGTCCTCTGGTTCTCGATTCGTCCACTCTGGGCAGGAGACTTTATACATCTACCCGGTCTATTCCTCTCATAATTTTATACACCTCTATAAGAGGATCCCTCATCCTCCTGCGCTCCAAGGAATAGAATCCCAGCCTACTCAACCTCTTGAAATGTTAACACTCTTCCTCTTTGCACAGATGCTGCCTGACCAGCTAACATTTCTAAAATGTTCGGCCTTTGTTCTAGTTTTGGGCCTGTGCCAAGTGGCTTACAGATATGTGGATGGAGATTAACTGCATTACTACTTTGTTAAGTAACTAGAGTCCAATTTTTTGTGGAGTTTAGAGTGCATTAACTTCAGTACATAAACAGAGGCCTTGCGATGCCATTCTGATGAAGAATGAGACTTGGTGCTCCGGTTGCAATGTTATAATTTCAAACAACCATAATTTCAATGCTAGAAATAAAGGATTTTGGTGCCAATTTCTGAAAAATGCCATTTCATTTAAAAAGACAAACAAAACAAAACAAATTTCATTTTTGCCTACAACCATAATTTGTAAAAAAAACACAGTATCTCAGGCAGATCCTCAGACAAATCCATCCATTCCTTTTTTAATTATCTGTGTTTGTGTTATCCAAGCACTATAAGGCACCAGTCTCCACTACAGATTTGTTACATTACCCTGCTGAAACCAGAAAGAACATGTGCACCGAGAATGCCAGGGGACGGCATAACTGACTGCAGGCTATCCAGAAGTGAGAGCAGATGGGTAGATGACTACGTGCGTCCAACGATGTTTCCTACGTGGCCAGTGCGCATTCAGAAAACAATTCATCCTGCCCTAAACCAACCTCAATCATTCATTTAGATTCGATTCAGCATTCTGCTTCAGATAAGTATCTAAGTGACCAAACAAAGTCACAAACTGAAACCATTGCCTGGAAGTGAGATCTTATCCAACATGTTTTAAATTTCTAGATATGATTAGATGATATATGCACAAAGGCCTATCGCCCATCTCATCACTGATAGCTTTTTTTTTTAAGGCAATTGTGACTGAATATAAGAACCCTTCAAATCTTTGTACCAGCACCTTTTAGTCATTTGTTTCCTTTTGAACAATCTATGCTTTTCCTTGAGGCCTAAGAGACTGGTAGCGCTTTCTTTAGGAGCCCCCCCAAGAAACCTGTAGGCCTGTGCACCTTTAAATGGGATGCATAGGCGGCACAGTGGCAGTGGGTGGCACGGTGGCGCAGCGGTAGAGTTGCTGCCTTACAGCACCAGTGATCCGGGTTCGATCCTGGCTATGGGTGCGTGTCTGTACGGCGTTTGTATGTTCTCCCCGTGACCTGCGTGGGTTTTTCTCCGAGATCTTCAGTTTCCTCCCACACTCCAAATTGGCTTGGTATAAAATGTAAAATAGTCCCTAGTGTGTGTAGGTCAGTGTTAGTGTGTGGGGATCGCTGGTCAGAGCGGACTCGATGGACCAAAGGGCCTGTTTCTCCTCTATCTCTAAACTAAACTAAGCAATAACAAAAATCAGCATATTCATTTTGAAAATAAAGATATTTACCCATTGCATATTAAAAAAGCAATTTCACACAAATATTTCATACCTATGATTATATCCAAGGAGAATTATGATGTGGACATCTCCAAATGCCTCGTACTGATCATCACATTATTAGTCAGGGTCGTGCCCAACTAATAATGTGATAATCAGTCATATGTATCATATTTCATTAGATCCAATGCTCTGAGCAATTACATCAATACCATTCTCTCACTTTTTCCCCGTAATCTTTTCTCCCCCACATGCCCACCAATATACCATGTTCTCCTACTACCCATCTACACTCAAGAGCAATTTACAGTAGCCCATTATTCTACCAGTCAGCATGTTTTTTGGGATGTGGGAGGAAACCAGCATACGTCAAGGAAGTTCACAGAGAGAATGAGCAAACTGGCAGCAACAGAGGTCAGGATTGAACCCAGATTGCTGGGGTTGCAAAGCAGCATTACAACTATATTTTTTGTTTCGTTTTCCACCAGTCCGTACGGTCTATCTCACTTGCGTAAATTGGGCAACAGTGACCTACTGTCACCTCTTACGCTGTGCACCTAACTCAATTCCAAAATATCTCGCTGACATCAGAGGTGGAAACAACTTCTCTCACCAAGCAATGTGAAATACAGGACCTGAAAGCAGAGCTATAGTATTATGAAGGATGGCCAAGTACTGAACAAAGCACACAAGAATAAAATTTGATTTATACCAGGGTGAACTTCCTGCAATTAACTGAGGACTGAGAGGCAAAAAGAAATGGAAAATGCTCAAAACAGTAAGCACATGAAGCAGCAACTGTGGAAGAAATCCAAGGTTAATGTTTCAAGTAGAAGCCCTTTCATCAGCCTGGGCGGGAAAAGGTAACATTGAAAACGTTAGAAAGATGGAAACGTTCTCAATTTCCTTACTCAGCTTTGGAGCTCAACAGGTTGCTGGTCTGGCCATAGACCTAAAATGCTGGAGTCTCGACCCAAAATGCCACCCATTCGATCTACCCAGAGATGCTGCCTGGCCCGTTGAGTTACTCCAGCATTTTCTGTCTTATCTTTGGTATAAACGAGCATCTGCAGTTCCTTCAGATGCTGCACTGACCATCATCATGATCCTCTCCTGGCACTGTGCTTAATATTAAAAGAAAACTAAATCAAACAGTAGATGCTGTAAATCTGGGGGGGGGACGGAATATGCCGGAAACACTCAGCAGGTTAGGCAAGAGAAATAGGGTTAATGTTTCTGGTCAGCCTTCTGACAGAACTGGGAAAGGCAGAAAAGGTTAGTTTTGGTTGCAGAGAAGGTCGCGAGAGAGATTGATAGGATCATTTAAAATAGAACTTTTGTAGCAATTTCTACCTGGTATAGCACTCAGCGCTAAGAGTTTTGTTCATAGTTAATTCATTGAAATATATTCAAATTTAACAAATGTTGAACCACAGGTAGGAATGTGAAAGAAAAAATTCTGTAAACGTAATATTAAAAAACTTCAAACTTGTGCTTATTTTTATTGCATGGATGTGGTGGAGCTGAGTGAGTGGGAAAATACAATGCCCATACTTGTTCCTCACAGTCTGGACGAAGAACAGCACTTTATCTCTCCAGCAAGGATGATGCCTACTTGTGGCATGTAGATAATACAAAGGAAGTATGTGACAAACTACACAACACTATTAACACGCTTGCAGAAAGCTGTCAAATTGAAAAATGTGTTTGTCTATAAATGAGTGTGGTTAACAAATGGACTAACAGCACCAGGCTCTGCCCGGATAAGAAAAGTACGAGAATGTAAAGGAACTAAATGATCCTGGGTAACATCATAATTCACTGAATAATTGCAAAGCAGGCATTATAAGGCTAGAAAAAGATCAAAACAAATATTGGGATTATATTAAATAGTGACCAGCAGAAAAATTGCCTCCAACAGTGGTTAGACCAAGATATAATCATGAGGCGAAGGCTGAATGTGGCCAGCTTTCTTTCTCTAGAATAGATCATGCCAAACGAGATGTGATAAGTTGAGACGGACTAGTATAGAGAAAATATTTCCACTTACGTGCAAGTCCAAAAGTAATGGCCATAAATGCAACAGTGTCAATAATATATCCAATGGGGAATTCAAGTAAAACTGTTTTATGCAAAATATGTAGTGGTTGAAGCAGGGATGCATACAAGGGGAAGCTTGATGATTACAATAGGAAGGGAGGAACAGTGTTGGGTGAAGAAGAGGAGTGGAAGGAGGCTCATAGAAGCATAAATTCTGACACAGGCCAATTGCATTGTAGATGCAATACAACTTATCCTCCCCACAATAAGGTCAAAGCCAAGATTAAACAGGGCGAGAGCAAAACCCTTGACTTTAAAAAAAATAAAAGTCTTGGAAAGCCAGTGGCATCAGTACAATAAGGTAAAAAGGAGAGGAGAAATAAAATTCAAGCTGTATGGTTAGAAGGTGCTGTTTACATTTTTTTTAAACCCTGCGAAGTTGCAAGAATATGGAAATGTTCTCGATTTCCTTGCTGAGCCAAACCAGTCTAAAGAAAGGGTCTCGACCCGAAACGTCATCTTTCCTTTTCTCCAGAGATGCTGTCTGACCCACTGAGTTACTCCAGCTTTGTGAATCTATCTTCAATACATAACCTCCTGTGCTATCTGTATGGAGTATGCACAATCTCTTTATTATTGTGTGGCGTTTCCCCTGGGTGCTTTGGGTTTCCTCCCAGATAAGTTATGTAAAGAGCATGAAAGAAGCAAGAGTGGACGTTGGATTGCTGGAGAATGAAGCAAAAGTGATAATGGGGAATAAAGAAATGACCTTATGACATCCCAATGACATTTGTGTTACTAGGTTAATGGCCATGTGGTGGCACTGGGAGGCATGAGGGGTTCATGGGAATGTGGGGAGAATAAAATCAAATCAATTCTGATAAACATCCAAAACATTGCCAGCTTGTCGTTCCACAGATGCAGTCCAACTTGCTGAGATTTTGTTTCTGTTTCATATTTCCAGCTTCAAAGATTCAGTATTGGGTCTTGGTCACAGAGCACGGAAACAGGCCCTTTGGCCCAACCAGATGCTGACCAAGTGCTCATATAAGTTGGCCCCATTTGGCTATGTTTGACCGATTTCTCTCTAAACCTTTCCTATTCGTGTCTAAATGCCCATTAAATGTTGCTATTGTACCTGCCTCAAGCACTTTTGTACTAATGCAAATGTGCGTTTTATGGTTTGCACAGACTTCCTGGAATGAAAGGCCTGTTTCCAAACTATAGTTCTACGAATCCATGTAAAGGCAATTTCTAGAGGGAAACAAGAAGCATATTTCTGTAACTTCTAGTAAAGGGGACTGGAAGGCTCAGACATCTGTCACCTCTGATGCAACTGTATGTCTTCACTGAATTGAAATGGAGTTCAAGAATTAGTGAAGAGGAAGGTTACATGGAATGAGGAAATGTAAACAAGTGTAAAAAGAGTTTGCTGCAAAAAATGAAAGTAGAGGAGAAAATTAAATCTTCCCTAAAGGCTTTCCTTGGGTCAAAACAAACAACCAAGTGGGGAAATAATAAAATCTGGAAAATAGCACAAAGCCCAGGTTTTAGTTTTGGAAGAAATTCCCTCACAACATTTCTCTGCATTACTCTGCCCACTGGAACATCATCCATGTGGTTTCAATGTCCGTGCTGCATTGACCAACTCATGCTGTGGCCTCAGCTGGCACAATTTGACTCACTGATTACTTTCTCCTCATTGCATGATGATTTGCCCAAAAGTTTCAAAACCTCTTTCACAAACACCGACTTCAACATCATCCATGAATTTACTTTTCCTTCCTAACTGCAGTAAATCACACCTGCACTATAAATAGAAATGTGCAGTTTTTGCAGAACTGAAACAAGCTATTCGTATGAATGCATGTCACCACTAACCAACTTCACCAACCGACTATTTTTACATATCCTTGCCCCCATCTCCAATTAGGAAGGACTTAAAGGTCTCCACCAACACTTTTATCCTCCAAGTGAAACTTGTTCTTACCCTGAACAACTTCTCTTTTGACTCCTTTTCATTCCTACAGATCAAAAATATGGCCATGTGACCTGGCTAAATCTTTCTTTGTGTTGGTTATGTGGAGTAGTTACTGTTCCATACTTTCTGTGATACCACTCCCAAACGCTCTCTTTCTGTTACATTGGTGACTTAATCGGAGCTGCAGACCTATGCAGAACCCAACAATTTTATCACCTTTGCGACGAACTTCCACCCCAATCTCAAATTCACTTGTGTAGGAAGGAACTGCAGATGCTGGTTTACACTGAAGATAGACACAAAACGCTGGTGTAACTCTGCGGGACAAGTAGCATCTCTGGAGAGAAGGAATGGGTGACGTTTCAAGTCGAAAGCCGTGTCTGAAGTAGGGTCTCAATCCGAAACGTCACCCATTCCTTCTATCCAGAGATGGTGTCTGTCCAGCTGAGATACTCCAGCATTTTTTTAAATCTATCTCAAATTCACTTGGACCATTTCTTACACTTTCTCTCTTTTCTAGTTCTCTCTGTACCCATCTTGAGAGACAAGATTATCAATTGACATTTATTATACATCCATTGACTCCCACAGCTACCTGGACTCCATTTCTTCCCACCCGCTCTTGCAAGGATAGCATCCCTTTCTCCCAATTTCTCCATCTCCTTTAAACCTGCACGCAAGTGGAGGCTTTCTGTTTCAGGACATCTGAGCTGTGCTTTTTCAGGAAGTTACTTCCTTTCTACTATGATTGTCGGAGTGCTCTCTCATATTTCCTCTGCTTTTTGATCTCATCTTACCTCCCTCCAAACAGAACCTCTAGTCCTACACCCGACCAGCCTCCACATTAAACACACCATCCTTTGTTATTTCCTCCAGCCACAAAAAGATCTCACCACTATCTACATCTTCTCCTCCCCACCCTTTCCCATCTTCTGTAGGGACTCCTCCCATACTGTATCTGATGGCTGGCAGGATGTGTTTGCAACAAACTGCAATGCACTTCTCTCAAATATTGTGTACGTTATTTTGAGAAGTGCCTCAAGAAGGCCGTCATCCAAAGACTCGTCACACCCTTGTAATGGACTGTTCAAACTACTTCCCTCTGGCAGACGTTACAAGGCCTTCTACGCCCGAACCTCCAGACTCAGGAACAGCTTCATTCCCAGAGCTATAACGGCTCTGAACCGGCCTTGCTGAGTGTCCCCCACCCCCATGGACCCCCAGTCTCCCTCGGATGGTCACGTCACACAGACACATCTGCACTTTAGTCTGTTTGAACTGTTTTGACTATTTTACTGTTGTAATGTTCTTCTTACAAACCATATTCTCGGGGTATCTAAATCTAAGTTTTATTAGTTATTTCAGTTATGACATCGGATGGAAGCTACATACCAAATCTTGTTGCGCTTATGTGCAATGACAATAAAATATATTATTATTATTATTATTATTATTATTATTATTATTATTATTATTATTATTATTATTGTTATTATTATTATTATTATTATTATAATAATAAGATGAGTTATCAACTGATTGGAAATGCAGTAGCCTTGTATTGGCAGGACCAGCCTAAACCTTTAGTCATTCACTTCTGAACCCAAATCAAAAGTGATTGACTACAATAATGCAGAGTTTCAATCCAATTTTTTTGTACTTTCAAGAACAAATGGGTCTGTAACACCAAATGTGACCAAAACTGCTCACTAACTTGCTGCAGACACCTGGGTAGTCTGAAATGGGTTTTGCTGGTGAAAATGGCTCAATAGATTTTGGTGCATGACAATGCAGTGGTCTATTTTAACCTGAAAGTACTGGGTTCCTGAAATGTGAGGCATTCTATTCCCCAGTAAGAATAAGCACTGCATTATAAAATAAGAACAATCAGCAAATGAAAACATGTTTGTGTTGGAAGCGATATACTGTACTTACTATGATGTACTGGTATGGATCTATTGAAGCCATTCTCAATTCCTGGTTAACAGAATTCCAGTTCAAGTCAAAACGGGCGAAAGAAAATCTGTCACTTGAAGTTTCTTCGTCACAGTTGAATAAATTAAACAATCAAACATCAGTTTTCATTCCTGTAATACAGAAAATAAAACAATTAAAGCTCATTCAATCCATTAGTTAACCCGCACTAAAATGTACAGATTTGCCAAATATTAGGTAACAGAATGAAATAACTCAGCAACTGTACCCATACAGAATGAACGTATTTCTCTCCATCAAACTAGTGTTCCTTGCATAATTGCAAGGTTTTGTCAGCACCAGCAATGAGAAAGGTGAGTTGGTATGTTAACATACATGAACTACGTGAACTGCAGATACTGGTTTACAAAAAAAGACACGTGTGTAGATTTTAGGGGAGCGACAACTAAACAAAATTAAAAGCACAGTTGAGATGAATGTCTGAGGACCTTCGCACTGGGAGAACAACATACCAAACTGACAAAAAAGACACAATGTGCTGGAGTAACTCAGTAGATCAGGCAGCATCTCTGGGGAACAGCGATATGTGACATTTAGGGAGGGAACCCTTCCTCAGGCCAATTCTAAAGAAGGGTCCCCACCCGAAGGATCACCTATTTATGTTCTTCAGAGGTACTACCTGACCTGCTGAGTTACTCCAGCGCAGTGTCTTTTTTGTCAGTTTAGTACGTTAGCTCCCAGTGTAAATGTCCTCAGATATTCATCTCACCTGTGTTTTTAATTTTTTTTAATTTTGCTCCCCTAAAATCTACCCCCCCCCCCGCCCCGCAGCTCCCTACCCAAAAGTCCATAATTCTATTATCCTATTAGCTTGATGTAGTTTTGTTCTATCTTTCATAAAATGTATACTCTTCTTTACTCAAAGATGGCCATCAAATTACTGACATTAAAGAAAGAAAAAAAAACATTTGGAGAGTATTGTGTAATGCAATCACAGAAGACAAATAGATGGTGGTGACAATGTATTAAAATGTAATTATCTTTTTATAATGAGGTTCGATTCAGCTTTCAAGAGGAACACATTATTCCCAGGAGAATGCGAAAACCAAAGACAAATTTGCTCCACAAACAGTATGGTTATAATTTACAAATATCCAAACTTTGCTCGACTGCAAATATTTCAGGTACCAGTTGTATTATTTATTCCAAACAGCCATAAAGATATAGATCCACCAAACACATGCTCGCATGAACAGAAAATATACGGGACTCATCTAATAAACACATACTTGAAATTATGGTTTACAAAAAAGACACAATGTGCTGATGTGCTGGAGTAACTAAACGGATCAGTCAGCATCTCTGGAGAACATACTGTAGATATGTGACAGAAGGGTGGGGACCCTTCTTCAGGCCAAAACGGCAAAACGCCTCACCCCACCCTATTTATGTTCTCCAAAGATGGGATCTGACCTGCTGAGTTACTCCAACAGAGCAAAGGAGACATAATGAAGCATCTTACAAGTGTACATTACTATGCTTTGTGTTCAATCAATGGATGCATCAATGAATTATATCTTCTCTGCTGATCCCTTTGAGGAGATGGAGACAAACCTGGTGGCTTCCAAGCAACGCATTCATTGCATATTGTCATGTAGCCATACCCTGCTCTCAGCAGTTAGTAAATTAATTACATTTTTTGCCTGAAAGGAGAGAGTTGAGCATAACCAAATTTGAGGTGTTGGTTAAACTGTTAGAATTATTAAACTCATTTCAAGCATTCAATGAAAGGCTTGCATTCCACTCGGCTTACTCTGCCAATCAGCTTAACGTATATTTGACAGCCTTAAATGAAAAGATCACGTCATAATTGGTTGGTCTCTTGTAAGATGGTGCACACCTGTTTCTTGTACCTATCTTTTGTCCCGTTCTGAACAACATGACTATAAATAAGTATAGTGGAGAGGGTGCGGAGTTTTATACCCACCCATTTGTAGGAAGGAACTGCTGATGCTGGTTTAAACTGAAGATAGACAAAAAAGCTGGAATGCCTCAAGAAGGGTCTCGACCCGAAATGTCACCCATTCCTTCTCTCCAGAAATGCTGCCTGTCCCGCTGAGTTGCTCCAGCTTTTTGTGTATCTATCTTCATATCCACCCATGTTAGCTCCCTGAGTTTTTCTCCACCCTTAAGAGAACCCTTGTACCCAGAACTCTGATTCAAACATCAAAAAATATAGAATTTAGTAAGAGCACCAATGAACTTTTGCAATGTTTGTTTTGACCCAGAAAGACATGAAATAAAATCATAAATCACAGATCCAAGTATCCATGTAGAAGCATCTGGTTTTCAAAATCTAATATGGAGAATATGTTTATAATCCAATAAATAAACTAGGGTTTTTTTAAGTTAGAAAAAACAATGACAAAAAGCCTATCTGTTTCATCAGGTGCCTCCAAATAATTCCCAGAATGATTACATGCCACCATAAGCTAGGGTGCTGTCCGATTCACCTCTACTCCATTGCATACATTGGATTTTGTCTGTAGAATTGATGTGTTACAATGCTGCGAACTATTTTCAGCACTCTGCATCTTCCCCTTTGCTCTACCTATTATACTTGAGTTTGACTTGATTGTATTTGTGTATAGGATTATCTGATATGATTGGATATCATGCAAAAAATCTTTTAACTGTACCTCGGCACATGTGACAACAGTGAACCTTAAACCTATTTATTCCTAAGGAAAAGTTATTTGGAAATGATGGGTCCAAATCCCTATCCTTCCCACACCAAGAAAATATAATGGTATACAGATGATATGAAGCAGCACACATACCCCGGTATATATTGATGACGCTAAAGTAAAGATGGTAGAAAGATTCAAGTTCCAAAGTGTAAATATCACCAGCAATTTGTCCTGGACCAACCATTTCGAAGCAATGGCCAAGAACAACACTTCTACTTCCTTAGAAGGCTTAGGAAGTTCGCCATGTCCTCTACAACTTTCACCAACTACAGATGTGCCATAGGAAGTATTTTATCGGACAGCTCCATCCAAGACCACAGTAAATTGCAGAGAATTGTGGACACAGCCCAGACCAAAATGCAGACCAACCTCCCTTCCATTGACTACATCTACACATCACGCTGCCTTGGTAAGGCCACCAGCATAACGAAGGATGAGTCTCACCCCGGACACTCCTTCTTCTCAACCTCCCCCCTCAGGCAAGAGGTACAGAAGTGTAAAAACGCATACCTCCAGATTATTAGGCAACTGAACCATCCTATCGACAAATAGGGAGTGGTCCTGACCTACTATCCACCTCATTGGAGACCATCGGAGTATCTTTAACCATACTGTGCTGAACTTTATCTTGCACTAAACATTATTCCCTTTATCCTGTATTTGTACTCTGTGGACGGCTAGGACGTAATCATGTATAGACTTTCCATTGACTGAATAGCAAGCAACAAAAAATCTTTTCACTGTACCTCGGTACACGTGACATTAAACTATACTCAACTAATGGGTTTGCTTTTCAGCTGGCATTTATTCTATCCCAAGCAGCAATCTCGAACTTTGTTGATCCAACTACCTGAATATTAACACTGTTGCAATAAATTGTACCAAAGCTAATAAGCAAAAAGCTGAGAAATGGCTGCATCTTTTTCTATTGAAGTACATTCAATTCAAGAAATGATTCATTACATTGTAGGAAGGAGCTACAGATGCTGGTTTAAAACGAAGATAGACAGAAAAAGCTGGAGTAAATCGGCGGGACAGACAGCATCTCTCGAGAGACAGTCTGAAGAAGGGTCTCAACCCGAAGCATCACCGATTCCTTTTCTCCAGAGATGCTGTCTGACCCGCCAAGCTACTCCAGCCTTTTGTGTCTTCATGCCACAGTCAGTAACAGTCAAGAAGAATTCTTCATGAAGTATCTTTAACCATAGTTTAAATTAGTTATTTGATCCATTTTTTTAAAGAAGGATATAATTGTTATTTATCTTGAAAGAGGAGGAAAGAAACTTACTGTAAAGAAAGGTAGGCATTAGCTCGATTCAGTAGGTCATAAGCAAGAGAGGCATCCTACATCTACTTCGGGCCTGGTGTTTGATGAAATTCTACTGCGAGATCTTGTTTGCCATTTCAGTAATTCAGATTCCCAGTGCAAAGGCTTTAACCATTAGGGTAAACAGGTAAAACAGTCTGAAGAAGGGTCCCGTCCCGAGATATCACTAACCATGTCCTGCTGGGGATGCTGTCTGACCTGCTGAGTTACTCCAGCAATTTGTATCTTGTAAGGTAAACTACTCGATCTCCTGATGTTTAGTAATTCAATTTCTGGCTGGATATGGATATATTGTCTTTCAGGTTTCATGAAAACGTGAAATAATTTACTGCTTTGGAGTAATGTACTCATCTTTAAATTCAATCTATTCACTATTTCTCTCCATGTGTGTTTTAAGACTTCAGACCTTTGAATTCTGTTATAGCACTCTAGTATTTTGAACAATTTACAAAATCGAATTATTCTATTTTGAAATAATTACTTCCAATACTTTTCAGTTTAGTAAATAGGCCGAATGCAGCAAAAATTATCATTACAATTTTACATGTAAAATGCCTTGAGGTACTTTACAAAGTAGAAAATAAAGAGAATGACCCATCGCTGTTAGGAGGGGTAACTAAAAGCTCAGTTTAAACACATATGTTTTACTGTGAGGCTCAAACAAGTTGGGGAAGGTGAAAAAGGAGCAAAAATAGAGAAGACAATACAAGAATAGGTAGTCCTGGTGTAGAAGTAGAAGGAGTAGAAGTACGGATGAGAGTTTTAAAATTTAAGACATTTGGGGAACTAAAGGGCAATGCAGCCTCCTGAATACAGCAGTTTTAGAGACAGAAAATGGGTAACTGAACTTGGGTGCACTGATAATTGCAACAAAGGAGCGAAGGAGAGATATTTACAATGAAGGAGAGAAACAGCTTTTAAGTGTAGTTGTTGCTGTAGTCTGTTACAAGTATTCATAATATACCATTTGTTGAAGGGGGGTGACTTTAAAGACACTGGTGAAAGAAAGCCATGCAATCACATTGGAATGCTCCAATCAGGAATTTAAACAGCACGAAGATCCAATGTGGTGAAAACATCTTTTGTTCTTGAACTTCAGAAAAAGATTTCCATTTTTATTGGGAAATAATTTGCATTAACCAATGTTCGATCGCCAAAAAAAACCTCCTGTAATTTGTGTTATTCATTTGTTCAAATGAAAACCATACATAACCATTTCTTGCCGTCCTGCTCCAATGACACCGTCTCATCAGATCCTGAATTAAGAGAGTGGAATAGTCCATGAATCCTGAATGATGACATGATTGTGTTGATTTTAGTGGGGATTTGGGGTAAAGATTTACCAGGTGAAAAGGATGGAATTACTTATTTTAAATTGATTTATGGAATGGAACACTTTATTGTCACATGTGAGTAAAATTCTTTGCTGCATACCCAATGTATACAAATAGCAGCCACCCGTGGCGCTGACAAAGTTACAAGCCTGCCGGCTCCTCCTCCCCCCCCCCATAGCAGTCCCCCCCACGCTGGGTACCCATTGTCCTTTGTTCTCCCCCCTTCCCCAATTGCCCATGCTTCTCCCACACGGTGGTCCCCCCATGCCAGGCCTTCCATTGTTCTTCCCCTCCCTAAATAATTTCGATTTATATTTAAATTATTTATATTAATGTTTTAATTTTATTTTGTTTTAGAAATCCAAAATATCTTTCAGATAATAGTCATCACTTTTATTTCATCACCAATTACCTAGTACCCTTGGATAGACATAAAATGCTGGAGTAACTCAGCGGGTCAGCCAACATCTTTGTAGAACATGGATAGGTAATGTTTCAGGTTTGGACCCTTCTTCAGACTGATTGTAGGTGGGGGGTGGGGGGGTAACTGGAAGCAAGAAACATCACCTATCCATGTTCTCCAAAGGCGTTGCCTGACCCACTGAGTCAACCCAGCATTTTGTGTCTATCCAAGATAAAGTAATATAATGTGGTATCAAGCAACATCTGCAGTTCCTTTTCATTACTTTGCTCACCTCAACCACAATTCTGAAACCTGGGCTCATTCTGGAGAAACAATGAGCAATATAGGAACCCACTAACAGGCCATTCAGCCCCAATGATTCATGCTGGTGGTTATGCTTCACACCATCCTCCTCACATCCCTTCAACTAACACCGTCATCCTTTTTTTCTACAAGAGTACAATATAGTCAATGCTGGAAATGAAAATAAAATACTCGAAATATTCAGTAGGTCATGCAATATCAATGGAATTATTAGCAGAATGTTTCTGGCTAATGGAAGATCATTGCCATTAGGCTAGTTTCCTAACCTAGAACCACTGCAGGTAGACAAAAATGCTGGAGAAACTCAGCGGGCGAGGCAGCATCTATGGAGCGAAGGAAATAGGCAACTTTTCGGGCTGAAACCCTTCTTCAGACTCTGAAATCAGACTAGAATCACTGCACCTTGTTTCTCCACACCTACACTTATCTGCCTAGAGGTGAAGGGCTCGTCTTCTCTAGTCCTTCATACCCTAGCTTCATGACATGGACTGGATGCCAACAGAATCTCCAGGAAGCAGACCGAGGATCCACATGACTGTGTCTGGTAACTGGCACATCTCTGAGAGGGGACTTTACCAGCTGCAAAAATTGTAAATGGTTTTAATCCAGTTATTAAAATGTCCCTGACATTGAGACATCTAATACAGACACAAACTGCTGGAGTAACTCAGCGGGCCTGGCAGCATCTCTGGAGACAAGGAATGGGTGATGTTTTGGGTCGACCCCAGATTGAAGAAGTGTCTCAACCCAAAATGTCACCCATTCCTTCACTCCAGTGATGCTGCCTGTCCCGCTGAGTTACTCCAGCATTTTGTGTCTATCTTCAGTGTAAACCAGCATCTGCAGTTCCTTCATACACGTTGATGGGTCTAATATCGCAGAAATTAAAGTAAGCAATTTAAAGAGTAGTCTGATTTAAGAAATAAAAATTTCATAAAACTCCAACAAATCATTAGGACATTAAAATAATCAATTTAAAATAAGTAACTCATTTTCCACCTCCTAACTCTTTACTCAATAATCCCCAAATCAACAGCATCTCATAGATGATTACCCAGTGTAGATAGAGCAAGGGAATCCATCTAGAAGATATGAGGTTGCTTTGGCAAGTAAGGTGAAAGTAAATCCAAAGGGTTTCTACAGCTATATTAATAGCAAAAGGATAACGAGGGATAAAATTGGTCCATTAGAGAGTCAGAGTGGATAGCTATCTGCAGAGCCAAAAGAGATGGGGGAGATATTGAACAATTTCTTTTCTTCGGTATTCACCAAGGAGAAGGATATTGAATTATGTGAGGTAAGGGAAACAAGTAGAGTAGCTATGGAAACTATGAGATTCAAAGAAGAGGAAGTACTGACACTTTTGAGAAATATAAAAGTGGATAAGTCTTCAGGTCCGGACAGGATATTCCCTAGGACATTGAGGGAAGTTAGTGTAGAAATAGCAGGGGCTATGACAGAAATATTTCAAATGTCATTAGAAACGGGAATAGTGCCGGAGGATTGGCGTACTGCGCATGTTGTTCCATTGTTTAAAAAGGGGTCTAAGAGTAAACCTAGCAATTATAGACCTGTTAGTTTGACGTCAGTGGTGGGCAAATTAATGGAAAGGATACTTAGAGATAATATATATAAGCATCTGGATAAACAGGGTCTGATTAGGAACAGTCATTGATGAGGGTAAAGCAGTGGATGTTGTATATATGGACTTCAGTAAGGCCTTTGACAAGGTTCCTCATGGAAGGTTGGTTAAGAAGGTTCAATGGTTGGGTATTAATGGTGGAGTAGCAAGATGGATTCAACAGTGGCTGAATGGGAGATGCCAGAGAGTAATGGTGGATGGTTGTTTGTCAGGTTGGAGGCCAGTGACTAGTGGGGTGCCACAGGGATCTGCGTTGGGTCCACTGTTGTTTGTCATGTACATCAATGATCTGGATGATGGTGTGGTAAATTGGATTAGTAAGTATGCAGATGATACTAAGATAGGTGGGGTTGTGGATAATGAAGTAGATTTTCAAAGTCTACAGAGAGATTTATGCCAGTTGGAAGAGTGGGCTGAAAGATGGCAGATGGAGTTTAATGCTGATAAGTGTGAGGTGCTACATCTTGGCAGGACAAATCAAAATAGGACGTACATGGTAAATGGTAGGGAATTGAAGAATGCAGGTGAACAGAGGGATCTGGGAATAACTGTGCACAGTTCCCTGAAAGTGGAATCTCATGTAGATAGGGTGGTAAAGAAAGCTTTTGGTGTGCTGGCCTTTATAAATCAGAGCATTGAGTATAGAAGTTGGGATGTAATGTTAAAATTGTACAAGGCATTGGTGAGGCCAATTCTGGAGTATGGTGTACAATTTTGGTCGCCTAATTATAGGAAGGATGTCAACAAAATAGAGAGAGTACAGAGGAGATTTACTAGAATGTTGTCTGGGTTTCAGCAACTAAGTTACAGAGAAAGGTTGAACAAGTTAGGGCTTTATTCTTTGGAGCGCAGAAGGTTAAGGGGGGACTTGATAGAGGTCTTTAAAATGATGAGAGGGATAGACAGAGTTGACGTGGATAAGCTTTTCCCACTGAGAGTAGGGAAGATTCAAACAAGGGGACATGACTTGAGAATTAAGGGACTGAAGTTTAGGGGTAACATGAGGGGGAACTTCTTTACTCAGAGAGTGGTGGCTGTGTGGAATGAGCTTCCAGTGAAGGTGGTGGAGGCAGGTTCGTTTTTATCATTTAAAAATAAATTGGATAGTTATCTGGACGGGAAAGGAATGGAGGGTTATGGTCTGAGCGCAGGTATATGGGACTAGGGGAGAATACGTGTTCGGCACGGACTAGAAGGGTCGAGATGGCCTGTTTCCGTGCTGTAATTGTTATATGGTTATAGACTGGGCTTTATTGCTGTACTGTCCAGTAGTGGAACAAACCTCAAGTTTAACATTAAATCCGAGGTATGTTCGCAACACATTTAGAGGTTTCATTGATTCGGCATTTTATCGCTTCAGACGTAATACACATCAAATCGCTTTTTCCCTCCTTCCTTATCGTCACTCCTCAAATACCATTCAGTTTAACCATTCCACTTGGCACTAAACTCGGATTTGTCACATTTATGCAATCAGTTCCCTTGGCCCCTGATGGTGGAAATATGTCAATTTCATGACACACTTGGCATCTTATCGACTGTTACAAATGTCAGGAGTATACCTGTACCTGCTTGTAGTCATTACTTTCGAAGAGTCCACCAGGGACTATAGTGGAAGTTGGACAATTTATACTGGTCAATTTTATTTATTTATTTACTCCAAATCACATTTAACTTTCTATTGATACTACCTTAGTTCTGCTGAAGAATCAGCCTGAACTCCATTTCACTTTCTATTGATACTACCTGGCCTGTTTAATGTTTCCAGCATTTTGTGGTTTCGTTCAGTTCAACCTCCGGGTCCCGGGGAAATTCTCACTGTGTGCAGAACGTGGATTGTTCATTTGTTCTTGATAAGAAACTAAATGTGTACACAAGAGGGAGGGGGAGGGTACGCATTGTTTGAATTTCGCCCCCGCCTTGGTTTCAATCCCGCTGCAGCCGCCCTGGACGCCGGCTCTACGGCGCAGCACAGCACAGGGAAGTCGGCAAAAGTTCCCAGTAGTTCCGCACACAGGCTCAAGTCGCGGCCGTGTCTTTTTCCTCGGGAGGTCCGAGGGAAGTGGCAAACAGACTCAATCTACCACGTCCAGAAACGAAGACAGACACAAAATGCTGGAGTAGCTCGGCGGGACAGGCAGCAGCATCTCTGGAGAGAAGGAATGGGTCGAGACCCTCCTTCAGACTCAGAAACAAACTGCTTCCCTCCTTTCACCTGCCAAGTGGAAGATTGCAGTCTCTGATCACTCCCTCCAACTCCCTCAAAGTTTCTCCCTTCACCCCGCACACCCACCCCGCCAACTCCCAAGCCGCCAACCTCACCAGGAATCGGAGAAAGTAGACATACTCAACGTTACCTCACACCGGACTGGTTGTTCCATTCACTTTCACCCCCCACTTCCGTGGCGGCTCTTTCGGAGCGTTTAGATGCAGCAAAAAAAAAAGGCAAAGGGAAAAAAATAGAGAAAATGAGAAGCGACGGCGGATATTACACACCCCACAGGAGGCGGCGCTACCACTGCTGAGTAGGGCTTGAGGCACCCACGGACTGCACAGTGAGTGTCCCTATGCACCACCCCCACACCACACACAACCCTTCCCGCTGCCCTTTTTCGTTCAGTTTTTCCTCAGAGGGGAGGGTACGTTTCATTCGTATTCGCACACGCCCTCCGAGGAGCACATGGGTATTTGGCAAATCCATCCACTGTCCCATGGAATACTTCAGAGATCCATTCTGCATTTCTAATAAGGCAGCAACATTTTGCTAAATCTCGATTTTGTTCACAGCCACCACATGTAATGCTCTTTGGTCCGTATGTATACTTTGTGCAGATCGTTACAGGAGATAGCAAGGAGAGTCAATGAGGCCGTAAGTGGCTAAGTGAAATCCATAAGTGGCTCCGTGAAAGGAAGCAAAGAGTGGGCATTACTCTATGACTGCAGTATTGAAAGAATCGTACAGCACAGGAGCACGGATGCCGACCATCCAAACTGATCTCATTCACCAGCACTTGGTGTGGGCTTGCTATGTGACACGGAAAGTGCTGTACACACTATACAAGTATGTGACACACAAACTGTAAAGATTTGGATCGGTAAAGATGACGGCAAAGGTTTAGATCTTTGTGAAGAGGACATGATAAAGAAGTTAGCAGATGACACTGAAATTGGACAACTGTTCTAGAATGCAGATGAAAGCCATTGCAAGAGGATTGCTAAATTAGGCCAAAAAAATGACAATGTAATTTAATCTAGAGAATTGTGAATAACATATTGGATTAAGATATATTAATTGAACTATTATTGAGTGGTGTGAATGTACAAGGGGATTCATAGCAAAAGGATTTGAGTATAAGAGCAGGGAGGTTCTACTGCAGTTGTACAGGGTCTTGGTGAGACCACACCTGGAGTATTGCGTACAGTTTTGGTCTCCTAATCTGAGGAAAGACATTCTTGCCATAGAGAGAGTACAGAGAAGGTTCACCAGACTGATTCCTGGGATGGCAGGACTTTCATATGAAGAAAGACTGGATAGACTCAGCTTGTACTCGCTAGAATTTAGAAGATTGAGGGGGATCTTATAGAAACTTACAAAATTCTTAAGGGGTTGGACAGGCTAGATGCAGGAAGATTATTCCCGATGTTGGGGAAGTCCAGAACAAGGGGTCACAGTTTAAGGATAAGGGGGAAGTATTTTAGGACCGAGATGAGAAAATCATTTATTACACGAAGAGTGGTGAATCTGTGGAATTCTCTGCCACAGAAGGTAGTTGAGGCCAGTTCATTGGCTATATTTAAGAGGGAGTTAGGTGTGGCCCTTGTGGCTAAAGAGATCATGGGATATGGAGAGAAGGCAGGTACAGGATACTGAGTTGGATGATCAGCCATGATCATATTGAATGGCGGTGCAGGCTCGAAGGGCCGAATGGCCTACTCCTGCACCTATTTTCTATATTTCTATGTTTCTATGACCAAGGAGTGTGATTCATAGATTCTTAAAAGTAGTATGATGGCATCATCATCATCATCGTTGGAAACATTAGCGACGGGGTGGTGATGGTTTCCGACGGGAACGGTGACGGACGCACCACACATCTCTGTCCTCCAGTTCCTGCGGACTTCAGCCGCTGGAAGTATAGGTTTTTGGTGTGTGTGCTTTATCATCGTTCCTTACAATGCTATGTATGACAGTGATCGCAACTTCTACTGAAGTGTGGATGGCCATTGGCTCACTAGAAGCTCATCCGCCCTTTGACAGGTCTTGTTTTTGGTCCTGCTGGGGGTCCACAGCCCCCTCCTCACCTGGCAAACCAGGTGGGCGAGACGGTTTTAGTCGTCGAATATCCGACCATGGAGCAGGTAGCACGGGATGACATGGTACCCGTGGCGGGGGGAACTGACCCTGATGGCATAGTCAATTGCTTAAATAGACACACAGGATCCTTTTGTTTATATCACCAAAGCAAACCACAGTTCAAGTATTGTTTTTTACTGGTTGCCACATTACAGGAACGTCGTGATGCGTGAGAGGGAATGTAGGGGAGATTTTCTAAATGGTGTCAAGACTGGAAATTTGAGCTGCAAAGAATGATTAGATAACATTTGGGGGATTTTCTTTTAAAATAGTGGAGCATCAGGTTAGACTTTCTTGAAACGAATAAAATTATGAGGGAATTATGTGGAGTAAATAAGAAAGAATGATTACCCTCAGCAGCGAGGATTGCCACCAGTGGGCTTAGGTCTAAAATTGAATTATTAGATTATAAAATAAGGAAAGTCATTCCCAGCTGGAAGTTGGTGGGATTCTGGGTCTCGCAACCCAAAAGGTTAAAACCCTCATCACATTTAAAAAGTACTTGAATATGTATAGGAAGAGCTGTGATCTGGGTACCCAGGAGCCTAATGCAGGAAGTTGGGATAGGGGTTAAGGCACTGGCACCATAAACCAAAATATTGTCATGAATGAAGCAATACCTAAGTCAGAGTCTTATTTGACAGCTTGGAGCAACATGTTATTCTTGTAAGGTGATAAACATAAAGTGGCATGGTTGTATTCTCTGTAAAGCTTCCTTACAGCAGTTCAGCGCAGTGTGTTGGCAAGCTCACGAGTACATGCTATGTGTCATATTTTCAACACCCCTACGCACACAGTTGACACCCCTAGGTAATCATTCTTCATCCAATAAACCCAGGTTGAAATCGACACCTATGTGCAGAAGGCGATACTGATGTTTTTGTTACTATCTTCACCCAGAATGATCCATCTCAGCCTCCACCTGAGTTTTCCACCATCACAGAAACCGGCCCTCTGCTGATGGATTCAGTTTATTGTCACATGTACCGAGGTACAGTGAAAGTTTTTGTTGCATTCTAACCAGTCACCAAAAAGACAATACGCGATAACAATCGATCCATTTACAGTGTATAGATATATGATAAGGGAATAACGTTTAGTGCAAGGTAAAGCCAGCAAAGTCCATTCAAGGATAGTCAGAGGGTCACCAAAGTGGTAGATAGTAGTTCAGCACTGCTCTCTGGTTTTTGTACGATATCAAGAAATGATTGTGTGCACTGGATATAGCAAATGCTCCAATAACAACTCAGTTGTAATATTGAAGATTTTTGCTTAGTGGAGCCCCTGCTCCAGTGATCCAAGCTTCACAGTAGTGACTTGGGTTCAACTCGAAACTCTAGTGTTGTCTGTATAGACTTTTCACATTCTACCTGTGATCACAAAGGTTTCCTCCATGTGATTCACTTTCCCCCCACATTGGTAAATTTATTGTCCATCATAAATTGCCCCTGGTGTGAATGAGTGGTAGAATCTGAGGATATTGTGGGAAATGTAGGGAGAGTGAAAAATGAGAATAATGATGAACTAATGTGAATGGGTGCTACATAGTCAGCGTGGACTCACTTAGCAGAATGACCTGTTTCAGGGTGGTATTTCTCTACAACTCTGTAACCAACCATGACCTCAGCCAAGCTATTTCAGAACAGTTACTGCAAAGGCATCTAAAGAGTTATATAATATATGCCTAATACAAAAAGCAGTACCAGTCCATTCCAGTTAAATACTTGTTCATCAGTTCACTCTCCATCATAAATACAATGAAGTATGCGCAGCGGTAGAGTTCCTGCCTTACAGCGAATGCAGCGCCGGAGTCCTGGGTTCGATCCTGACTATGGGTGCTGTCTGTACGGAGTTTGTACGTTCTCCCCCTGACCCGCGTGGGTTTCCTCCGAGATCTTTGGTTTCCTCCCACACTCCAAAGACATACAGGTTTGTATGTTAATTGGCTTGGTAAATGTTTTTTTTAAATTGTCATTAATAGGTGTAGGATAGTGTTAATATGCGGGGATCGCTGGTTGGCGCTGACCAAGTGGGTCGAAAGGCCTGTTTCCGCGCTGTATCTCTAAACTAATCTAATCTAAACGACTTCAACATGCTGCAGAATTTCATCAATAAACTGATCTTCAACGCTCTGCCAGGACAGTCATGGTCCAGGCTTAAAGGTTTGATACAAATATTACTGAGCATTCCAGAGGTCAGGTGAAACTTTGGTGTTGACACCAAACCATTCTCAGGGACCTATGGTAAAATTGTTGTCAATGGAAATCAGACGGAATATTTTCTTCTGGTTGGAGTTATACCCATCTCTAAGGAAACAGAGGTGCTTTAGTGTTTACTTCTATTCATGACTCCACAGACAATGACCCAGGTTCACACACACATTTATGCAGCAAGACCTGGACAACCTTTACACTTAGACTGATAAGTGGCATGTGACATGCATGCCATACAAATGCCCAACGATTACCATCTCCAAAGAAAGGTAGCCGAGTCACCTCCCTCAGGTGTTCAATGATATTATCATTTCCAAATCCTCCTCCATTGACACCTTTACTTGAACCAACCACAAAAATACTGTCCACAAGGTACGTGTCAGGAATGCATTGGATGTTCTTCAGTTGATTGGATGGAAGCATCCAAAAAGCAAGCCACATGATTGATACTCCATTCACTAGCTTAAATATTCACCAGTGCACCAAAGATGCAATATGTATCACAGCAATGCAGCAAACTTTTCATTTCTCCAATCTCCACCGTTTGGAAGGGTAATGGACATCTAGTAAGTCCACCACTTTAAGTGTTACACTCTAAGTTGGAAATGCATCATGTTTTCTTTAACATAGCTGGAATAAAACTAATCGTACACTGTGTAATTGCCATCTTCACAGGGGCTAATCAGCCCACTATCACCTTCATAAGGGCAATTATGAATGGGCCATAAATACTGGCCTTAACAGCAATGTCTAAACCCCATATAAGAATAATCTTCATATCTAATTCCGCCCTCATTTAATATCGTCATTAATATGGTGTTCCTTCAGGGAGGCTCTGCATTCCATTATAATTGGACTAGAAACAGTAGCTACAACAAATAATACCTTTCAACTTCAAAAATTGTATTTACAGCAGAAAATATATATTTGGATTAGCAGAATATCTTGAATCGAGAGTAAATTTATGATGCTGCCTCTAATGCTGTTCTCTGCCTGAATTATATCACATTACCATAGGTAAAAGATAAATGTGTCAGACAATTATCAGTGATCTTCCAACAATGTATATGGTTAAGTTCCATCTATCTTTTGTTCAGAAGTGCAAAAGTACTTCACAGTACTACACATGTGTTCCAGGTGGGAGATTGCAACCTTCACGTGGTCCGCCCTATTTTGACGAATATAATCAACCTGGCGTGCACAATCAAATAAGAACAAATAGAACAAGTTGTCCTACAACTTTAGGCTGTGCACGCCATACACAACAAGAAGAAGAAGACATGTGTTCTACACATTTGGTTGTGTTTCATGGACTTACTTTTTGTGGATCAAAAATGCTTTTTACGTTAAGAATGTGGAGAGGAGGGGAAGAAGAGAAACTGGAGGATTGTGTTCCCGCACAAAAACCATCTGAGTGTTCCCAAACCAGGAGCCTTGGATGAACCTCCAACAAGACGAAACCAGGGGGCAGCTCAAGCGATGGCAAAGTATCACGACTAGACAAGCTCAATGCATTATTTGATAGGGAGAGCACTGATGTACCTTCCTGGACCCCCATAGCCCCAATGGTATTACAATCTTAGTCACAGAGGTTAATGTCAGAAGATCCTTCAGGAGGGTGAACCCTTAGAAAGCACCTGGTCCTGATGGTGTATCTGGTCGCGTTCTTAAAACCTGTGCAAACTAACATGTGTGGATTGTTTGCAGACATCTTCACCCTCTCATTACTGAGGTGTAAGGTTCCTACCTGCTTTAAAAGGGCATCAATAAAACCAGTGCCTAAGAAGAATAAGGTGACATGCCTCAATGACTGCTGACCGATAGCACTAATGTCTGTGGTGATTAACTGCTTTGAGATGTTAGTTATGGCACATATCCACTGCTACCTCAACAAGAACCTGGATCTCACTACAATTTGCCTATTGCTTCAACAGGTCAATGGAGCATGTGATTTCACGGGGCCTCCACTCTGCACTGGATCTCTTGGACAATAAAAACACATACACAGGATGTTGTTCATAGATTGCAACTTTGTGTTCAACACCATCATCCCCTCCAACCTGGTTACCACGGAGCTGGGTCTCTGCGCATCCCTCTGCAAATGGATCTTCAACTTCCTCATCAACGGAACACAATCAGTACAAATTGGCAGCACCAGTTTTTCCTTGATAACCTTCAGCACAGGAGCACCACAAGTGTTCAACTCTCTACTCTACTCAATGTATGCTCATGGCAGTGAAGCCGGACATATTTACAACTCCATCTTCAAATTCACCAACATCAGCATCGTTGTTGGACGAATTATGGATGGTGACAAGTCAGAGTAAGGCAGGGAGATCAATTGGCTGATTGAGTGGTGTCAAAACAACAACCTTGCTATCAAAAACAGTAAATCCAAGGAACTGATTTGTGACTTTGGAAGAGGAAGGTCAATGATCCACATACCTGTCTTCATCGACGGGATGGTGGTGGAGTGGGTCAAAAACTTCAAATTCTTGGGCATGCATATCTCTGAAGATCTGTCCTGGATCCAACTCATTGATTCAAACATAACTGCCTCTACTTCGAGTGAAGCCTGAAGAGATTCAGTATGCCAATAAATACTCTCTTGAACTTCTTCACGGTGGCACAGCGGTAGAGTTGCTGCCTTACAGCAAAATGGAGCACCAGAGACCCGGGTTCGATCCCGACTACGGGTGCTGTCTGCATGGAGTTTGTACGTTCTCCCCGTGATCTGCGTGGGTTTTCTCCGAGATCTTCGGTTTCCTCCCACACTCCAAAGACGTACAGGTTTGTAGGTTTGTAGGTTAATTGTCTTGATAAATTGGCTTGATAACAATGTAAAATTGTCCAAGTTGGCAATATGCAGAGTACTGCCCTGCCGACTACAAAATTCAGAAGGTTCAGAAGGTAGAGAGCATATTGACTGGATACATCATGGCCTACTCCGGCAACTCGACCGCCCAGGAAGGAAGACTGCAAAACGTGGTGAACTCTGTCCAATCCATCATGGGTACTGACCTCTCCACCATGGAAGGGATATTCAGGAGTCACTGTCTCAAAAAGGAAGCCAACATCATCAGTGACTTACACCACTCTGTCTACTCTCTCATTTCACTTCTGCCGTCAGGAAAAAGTTATAGGAGCCTGAAAAGTGTAACATCCAGGTTCAGGAAGAGCTTCTTCCCAACAACCATCAGGCTATTAAACACTACAACCTCCAAATACGCTCTGAAGTACCTGGACTTGGGGGCATAGTGTATATATATATATATATATATATATATTATACATATACTGAACTTTGTTTTGTTTATTATGGTGTTAGCAGAGTATTATGTTTACATATCTGTTGTGCTGCTGGAAGTAAGAATTTCATGGTTCCATTTCGGGACGTATGACAATAAAACACTCTTGACTTGTCAGAGGCAGAGAGGTGAGAGTGGGAATGGGATGGAATTTAAAATAACAAGCACCAGGAAGCTTGGGTTTAATCCTGCCGATTGAATGGAGTGTTCTGCATAGTGGTCAAGTGGTCGCCCATCCTGTGTTTTGCTTTTCCAGTTTAGAAGAGTCCACATCATGAGTAATATTATAGGGCTCGGGATTGAACCAGGCCCCTCTGGTATATCATCATCTCCTCCTATTTACATTCCCCTCAGACACGCCCTTACCATGATGCCGCCGGCCCCACCCCGCTCATATCACTCGCATTTCTCACACCCTGGCAGACCTTCCCTTTCGTTCTCTTTGTCTCGCCCACCTTTCTCTGCGGCTGTAAACTTGTTCCACTAACACCATGATCCAGTTGCAATAAAAGGTCATCAATCTGACACATTCCCTCGCCCGAAGCACCTGGCCTGCTGAGCATTTCAAACATTCGCTATTTTCGTATTCCATTTTTGAAACCTAATTAAACCAATGTACAACCTTTTGAAAAAAAATCTAAAAAAAAATTATCACTCACCAGTGCAATATACACTTTTATAAAAACTTACTCCTGTGGTTTCTAAGGAGTAGACAGAGTTTAAGTCAAAGCATGTACACTTCATGCTGACTTGGCAAGGCCACCAGCATAATCAAAGACCAGTCTCTGGTCACTCTCTCACTTCTCCCCTCTCCTATCAGGCAAGAGATATCTTAGTTTAAAAACACTTCCCTCCAGGTTCAGGGACAGTTTCTTTCCGGCTGTTATCAGGCAACTGAACAATCATCTCATCACTCATTAGAGACATTAGAACTATCTTTTATCAGACTTTATCTTGGACTAAATGTTGTTCCCTTTTATCTGTGCACTGTGGACTGCTTGATTGTATTCATGTATAGTCTTTTCTTTGACCGGATAGCATGCAAGCAAAAGCCTTTCACTGTTCACATGACTATAATAAATTAAACTAAACTGAACTAAACCACAAGATGGCAATATTTATTTTAAATCCTCAGTAGACCAATCTGCGGTTTAATGAATAGCGTAGGAAGGAACTGCAGATGCTGGTTTATACTGAAGATAGACACAAAGTGCTGGAACAACTCAGCGAGTCAAGCCACATCTCTGGAGAAAAGGAACAGGTGTTGGTTCGGGTTGGGACCCTTCTTCAGACTCAATGGGTCTACCTATTCAACTCTGTATTTTGGTTATGGAAGGATAGAAGGCGGACAGTAGTTTAAGACATCGAAGTAAGGAACTGTGGATGTCGGTTTACAAAAAAAGACAATGCTGGAGTAACTGGAGTAAATTGGCGGGTCAGGCAGCATCTCAGGAGAACATGGATCGGTGATATTTCAGATCGGGACCCTTCCTCAGTACCCGACCTGAAACGTCACCTTATGTTCTCCAATTATGCTGTCTGACCAACTGAGTTATTCAAGCACTTTTTGTCCAGCTGTTTAGGACAATTGTTTCTGATATCTTTTCAGAAGTATTAATGTTGTTTACAAATTATCGCCAAGTACTTAGATCACAAATCGTTTATATAAACTCTTTAAAAAAAACTATTATCTAGTTGGACATCAAATGGCAACTTTAATGCAGCAAGATGAAGACATTAAGTAATAACAAGGAACTGCAGATGCTGGTTTATTCCAAAAATAGACACAAAACACTGGAGTAACTCAACGGGTCAGGCAGCATCTCTGGAGAAAATGGATAGGTGATGTTTCAGATCCGGACCCATCTTCAGACTGATTGCGGGAGGAGTTAAAAAATACTGAGAGGAGAGGGCTGGACAAATCACAGTCTACGGAAGATGAACTCGGGCAAGTGGATTCCCTGATAGGCTGATTGTTGGATGCAGGTGTGAGTCTAAAATAAATACATAATTGCCAACTACAAAGCCTGTTGAAGGATGTTTGGGGGAGGGAGGGAGAATGGAGGAGTTTGTAGAAGTAAACTAAAATTGGAGAATTCAATGTTCATACCATTGGGTTGGAAGCTACCAAATAGAAATATGAGGTGCTGCTCCACCACTTTGCATGAGGCCCCACTCTGGCAATGGGGGAGGCCCTGGACAGAAAGGCCAGTATGGGAATGGGAAGGGGAGTTAAATAGGTCAGCAATGAGGACACCAAAGATAACCACGAAATGTTGAAGTAATGCCAGAGATGCTGCCTGACCCGCAGAGTAATTACAGGATTTTGTGTCTATCTATGATTAAATTGTGTGGCCTTTACTTCTTGTTTTATAGTGTAGGGTTGTTTGGTGGTTCGTGGACCAGCACGGAGACATGGCGCACAAGAAACCCAGTGGATAGTTAGCATTTGCAGAGTGCGGCAACTCCTGCTTCTCGCCACTAAGAGTTACACGATGCTCCTGGGCCCTGCAATCTTCAGTTTACGGAGAGCTCTGACCTGTACAAACACTTGCTCTGCACATCTCCTTTAAACATTATATCCTTTCTATTCACTGTCAATACGTTAAACATTCCCCCTCTTACGACGATAAGTGACCTCAGGTAACCAAGATTATTTGTAAGAGACATTGCGTCCTCGAGAAGTTGCAAAGCTTCGTAAAAGAAGCTTTGTAAAGTTGTGATAGGGCCCTTTTCGATTATCAATCTAATTTGAATTTTCGATCCAGTACAAACATTGCAACACTTCAGGAAATTAAAAATTACCCTGACATTGTATTGTTAATGCGTCCAGAAGAGGGTCATTCAATTTTTACATGCACAAACTGCTATTCTGAATTTGCTTATTTTTCTTCTAGACTTTACCCTGGAGATGGGTTTTTAATACAAAAGCTCTACCTGATAAGCTTTTGTGGAGTAAGTAAGCGGAATTTACATCAGAGTAACTTCCACTCTGTTTCATTAGAAAAGACACAGAAGGGCATCAATTATACCGGTGCCCAAGAAGATCAAGGTGACTTGCCTCAATGACTATCGACCAGTGGCACTAACGTCTGTGGTGATGAAGTGCTTTGAGAGATTGATCATGACGCAAATCAACTCCTACCTCGACAAAAACCTGGACCCTCAGCAGTTCACATACTGCCACAACAGATCAATGTTGGATGCGATCTCGTTGGCTCTCCACTACGCTCTGGACTACTTGGACAACAAAAACTCATATGTCAGGCTGTTATTCATTGATTACAGCTCGGCATTTAATACAAATATCCCCTCCAAGCTGGTTACCAAACTCGCAGAACTGGGTCTGTGCGCAACCCTCTGCAATTGGATCCTCGACTTCCTCATTCACAGACCACAGTCAGTTCGTATTGATGGAAATGTGTCAGCCTCGATAACAATCAGCACGGGAGCACCTCAAGGCTGCGTGCTTAGCTCCCTGCTGTACTCACTCTATACTCATGACTGCGTAGCCGGTCATAGTGCGAAATCCATCATCAAGTTCGCTGACGATACCATGTTGTGGGTATCATGACATTCAATTTTCCTCTTTACGGATATATAATTCCCTTTTAGTTTTGCAATGTACACATATTTTTTTTTTCTCTCTCTCTCTCTCTCTCTCTCTCTCTCTCTCTCTTTCTCTTTCTCTCTCTCTCCCTCTCCTCTCCTCTCCTCTCCTCTCCTCTCCTCTCCTCTCCTCTCTCTTTCTCCCTCTCTCTTTCTCCCTCTCTTTCTCTCTCTCTCTCTCTCTCTCTCTCTCTCTCTCTCTCTGCTGCGTGCCACACAAATAGAAACATAGAATATATAGAAAACATAGAAAAATAGGTGCACGAATAGTCCATTCGGCCCTTCGAGCCAGCACCACCATTCGATATGATCATGGCTGATCATCTAAAATCAGTACCCCTCCTGCTTTTACCCCATAATCACTCAATTCCTTTAGCCCTAAGAGCTAAATCTAACTCTCTCTTGAAAACAGCCAGTGAATTGGCCTCCACTGCCTTCTGTGGCAGAGAATTCCACAGATCCACAACTCTGTGGGTGAAAATGTTTTTCATATCCATGACAATACCCTACCCCCAATAGCATGTGCTCTAATTTTGCACACTAATTTCTTGTGCGGGACCTTGTCAAAGGTTTTTTGAAAGACCGGATACACCCATCCACTGGATCTCCCTTATCCATTCTACTTGTTACATCTTCAAAAAATGCAAGAAGATTAGTCAAGCATGATTTCCCCTTCATAAATCTATGTTGACTTTGGGAGTGGGAGGAGCCATCTTGGGGAACGGCTGCTAACCAGCAGACGTCCGTTTAATTCACTTTTTTTTTGCAGTTTTAGTTAGTCCGGTGCCCTGTTTGTCTTTTTAATGTGGGGGGAAGGGGGTAATAATATTTCTAGGTCCCTACCTGGTCGGTGAGGCAGCTTTTTCTCCGGGCTGCCCCGTCGACCCGTCCTCGTGGCCTACCAGCGGGCGTGGAGCGCCGTTTCCTGGCGGGGACCGCCCAGCACCTCGGCTTTGGTGGCGGCACAGCGCTGGAGCGCTATCGTGGAGCGGAGCAGGAGATGCCTTGCCTGGGTCGCCGCGCTGGATCGACGCTCCGGTGAGCTGTGACCGCCGAGATCAACACCTCCGGGCTGCGGGTCTGCGGAGCGGAGCGGGCGGCGCCGACTCTAACATCGGGAGCCTGGGAGCTCCAAGCCGGCGCGGCCTTGTCGGCTTCGGAAGCCGCGGTCTCCAGCTAGGAAGCAGCCGTTCCAGGTGGCCCAGCCGCTGAAAGGACTCTCCCGACGCCGGGGTAACAGCATCCGGCCAGAACGGCCAGGAACATCGGGCCTCCATAGACACATTAGCGGAGGCCTCAATAGGCCTGACTTTGGGAGAACTTGGGATGGGGACTGGACATTGTGCCATCCCCCACAGTGGTATCCATTGTGGGGGGATGATTTCTTTGTGTGTAATGTGAATATGTTAGTTTGTGTCCAAGATGGCTGTCGGAAGGGAGAGTGGACGCTGGCGCGCTTTAGCTCTCTCTTCACATTGTGTTTTTGATTTTTTGTCTTTGGAGCGAATTCTGTCTTTAATTTGTGTATTGGTGATGTCCTTATTAATTATTTTACTCCGACTATATGTTTTTTCTGTCTTGTTAATTTTCTGTAAGGTGTCCTTGAGACTTTGAAAGGCGCCCGCAAATAAAATTTATTATTATTATTATTATTATAAATCCATGTTGACTTTGACCGATCCTGTCACTGCTTTCCAAATGCGCTGCTGTAACACCTTTAACAATTGACTCGAGCAACTTCCCCACTACCAATGTAACGCTAAATGGTCTATAATTCCCCGTTTTCTCTCTCCATCCTTTCTTTTAAAAAGAGGCGTTACATTGTCTACCCTCCAGTCCACAGGAACTGATCCAGAGTCGAGAGAACATTGGAAAATGATCACCAATGCATCCACGATTTCTAGGGCCACCTCCTTGAGTACTCTGCGATGCAGACCATCAGGCCCTCGGGATTTATCTGCCTTCAGTCCCAACAGTGTACCTCACACCATTTCCTGATTAATGTGGATTCCCTTCAGTTCCTCCCTCCCGCTAGATCCTCAATCCCCCAGTATTTCTGGGAAATTGTTTGTGTCTTCCTTAATGAAGACAGAACCAAAGTACTTGTTTAACTGTTCTGCCATTTATTTGTTTCCCATTATAAATACACCTGTCTCTGATTGTAAGGGACCTACATTTGTCTTCACTAATCTTTTCCTTTTTACATATCGAAATAAGCTTTTTATATTCCCCGCAAACTTTCTATCATGATCTTTCCCCCCATCTTAATTAACCCCTTTGTCCTCCTCTGTTCTAAATGTCTCCCAGTCCTCTGGTTTGTTGCTTCCTCTGGCCAATGTATATGCCTTTTCCTTTGATTTAACACTATCCTTGTTATTTCCCTCGTTAGCCACGGTTGAGCCGCCTTCCCCGTTTTATTTTTTCGCCAGACAGGGATAAACATTTGTTGGAGTTCCTCGATGCAGTCTTTAATCTTTGCCATTGCACCTCCACCGTCAACCCTTTAAGTAGCGTTTGCCAAATGTTGAACCGCTTGACACACAGGAGTTTGCCGTGTGATTCCGCTCGCCCTCTCCAGGCCGGTGGCAACAACCTCAGCCTGGAGAGGTCAGTGGATACCGACCCTCGCAACTCATGGGTGGACTTTTCAGGATGGAGATAAGGATTTCCAATCTTCGGAAATTCGCTGCATTGCGTGATGTATAGATTTGTGTGTGATTATAGATAAGACTAACTGTGTAGGAAGGAACTGCAAATGCTGGTTTAAACCGAAGATAGACACAATAAGCTGGAATAACTCAGCGGGACGGACAGCATCTCTGGAGAGAATGAATAGGTGAGGTTTCGGGTCGAGATCCTTCTTTCACAGAATTGTGGTCAACTCCAACTTGCAGATTCGTGCATGACACTGAACAGGTGAAAAAAGGCCCGCAGTGATGTATTAAATGAGGAACCTGTGAGGAGTGCTATGTTTCACAGAGACGAGCTGACCGTAATTCTCTTACACCACTAGCCTCGCTGTGTACGTACACACACGTCCTCAACACCCCTTCCTCCACGTCGCACCAACAAGTGATGAATCTGGAGATCCCCGTGGGAATGACACGGTCCGAGCGGCCAATGAATGTCAACACAATCTTCACCCAAGGCAATTGGATCCGGGTTTTTTGTAATACTACAAGGGAAGGTGGTGGTTTTATTTTACTCAAAACTCCCAACGGGAAATGCCGCCCACGGCCTCTGACACACCGCGACACCACGGCACGGCACTCCCGCTCACAACAGGATCCCTAAATAAAGGCATCGTTTGCGCAATACTAGGCTGCGGCTGGAATCTGGAAACTGCCCGGATTCCTCCCGAAATATGAATGTACTCAACGCCTGGCCACGCTCGCCCTCTCCAGGCCGGTGGCAACAACCTCAGTCTGGAGAGGTCAGTGGATGCCGACCCTCCCAACTCATGGGTGGACTTTTCAGGATGGGGATAAGGATTTCCAAACTTCGGAAATTCGCTGCACTTCCTAACCATCTCAGCGTGTTATGATAATCACCGCGTAGTTCCACTGTTTTCATAGTTATAACAGCGCACGGAAAGGTCTGCAACTTTCACAGAGCAGTTATGTGGATTATACTCAGCACGTATAGTTAGCATAGTTTTAGAATGAATCCCTCGGCAAACAGTAAACTCTTCCACCCCTGTCCCTTTCAGCGGCAGCGGCACTCACACGCACACACGGCTTTTTCGTATCCGAACTGGCTCTTTGTGTCGGTGAAACAAATCAACCGAGGCTGAGTACCCCAGTTGCTGTAAACGTGAAGCCAGGGCAGCTTCCAAATCGCTGTCCGTCTGAGATAAGTGGAGATAACAGGTTTTAATCAGACGTGGAGAGAAGGGAAAGGGTGCTGAGGAGAAGAAAACAACACAAAACATGTTGTAAATACCCGCAGGTCTGGTAAACGAGCGAGTTTGATGTTCGAGCATTCAAAAGAAACAAAGGCTGAGATGTAGCAGGGAGGGGGTGCTGTTCCAAAGTGGCTGACAGTACCGGGAGAAAGGGCTGCCAATGGGGCAAGTGTCAAAGGAACGAGCGCAGGTTCGATGTACACGGATATAACGGAATCATTACTGGAGGTATAGAGTTATACAGAGCGGAAACAAGGCATTTGGTCCAACTCGTACATACCAGCCAATTACCGAATAGTGTTCGTGTCATTTGCCTGCAGTAGGTCCATATTTCTCTAGACTTTTGCACTCCAAGTTCCTGTCTATACCTGTATTTTATACGTTGTAAATGTACTCGGCTCCGCCATTTCTTGTGGCAGCTCGTTTCACACACACACCCACCACCTACTTTGAGAAAAGGTTGCCCCTCGAGTTCCCTTAAGTATTTTGCGTCTCACCTTATGCGCTCTAGTTTTAGTTTTCCCTGCCCTCGGGCAAAAGACTGTGACTATTCACCTTATCTCCTATAAGGTCACCTCTTTGCGCTCCAGGGGAAAAAATATCACATACCTATCCAATCTTCCCTTGTAACTCAAGTCCCTCAGTCTCGATACGTCCTTGTGAATATTTTCTGCACTATATCAAGCGCAATGATATATTTCCCATAACAAGGAGACCAGAGCTGCAAACAATATTCCTTGTGGTCTCAGCAACATCTTGTACAGCTGTAACTCGATACGATACGATACGATACAATTTATTTGTCATTTGGACCCCTTGAGATCCAAACGAAATGACGTTTCTGCAGCCATACATTACAAACAAATAGGCCCAAGACACAACATAATTTATATAAACATCCATCACATCGCTGTGATGGAAGGCCAAAAAAACTTATCTCTCCACTGCACTCTCCCCCCCCCCCCCCCTCCCATGTCAGAGTCAAAGTCAAAGCCCCCGGCGGGCGATGGCGAATTGTCCCGCGGCCATTAAAGCCACGCCGGGTGATGCAAGGTCGCACACCGGGTCTTGGTGTGCGACCTCGTCAGAGGCCGCTGCTGACGAGAGTCGCGCCGCCCACCTCTACTCTGTTCTCGGACCGATGAACTCAAGTGTGCCAAATGTCTTATTTACCAGCCTGTCTACCTGTGTGACCACTTTCAGGGACCTACATGCATGTACCCCAGGGTCCCTCTGTTCTAAAATACTCACCAGAGCTCTGCCATTCACTGTGTAAGGCCTGCCCTGGATTAACTTCCCAAAATGCAACTCTTTTCCTTGGACCACTTTCTCAGCTGTCCTAGGTCCTTTTGCAAGCTTAGGTAACTTTCTTCCTTGTTAACCATACCAGCAATATAGGTGTAATCTACAAACCTAATCACGCCAACTATTCTCATCCAAATCTTTAATATAGCTGACAAACAACTGTGAACCCAGCACCAATCCCTATGGCACACTACAGGTCACAGGTCCCCAATATGAAAAGTAACCATCCACTATCATCATCTGACTCTTATCACCAAGATGATTTTCTATCCAATTGGCTAACTCACCTGGGATCCCATGTGACCTAACCTTCCTGGCCAGCCTACCACTTACACACTTACCAGTGTGGCGGAGAGAGAGCTGATGGAGGGATTCTGAGTAGATTTGGAACAAAGAACATCCCACACAAAGCTAGGGCCCACAGGAGCTACAGTAGCAAAACCTATTAGATAGTTGAGTGCAGAGCAGGAGAAATTGCTTAATATGAGGAGGAGGTTCAGCCAGGTTGAGGAGAACTGTGGTGAATAAGGGCTGGATGAGTATCTAATCATGGAGGAAGAGCAAGGTCCACAGGCCATGCAGGATGGTGGAGTGAGATTGAGTGCCTATGATGTAAATGAGAATGTGAGGTCATCAGAGTAAAGAGGGAATTGGATGGGAAGAGACTGGATAAGAGATAAATGAGAGTTAACATAGAAAGGAATAAGTTCCGTAAAATGAAAAACAATGAAATTCTGATATTGCCAGGGGAGTCATACTTGTAGATTTTGGAAGGAGGTTGGAGTGGGACTGTGTGGAACTGGTCATCCAAAGGATTGGTGGGAATGGAAGGATATTCTTCCGAGAAGGTGACATAAGGGACAACCCGAAGAACAGTTTTGAGTGGTGGTGTCATGGTCCAGAGGAGGGTAGAAGTAAATACCAAAGAGTTGGAAGTCAGCTTCTGTAACAGTTGGTTCACCAGAGAACATCAATGTCCACTGTTGTCAACTACTCTTGGTGCTTTCTCATGTAGACCTGTATTTTCTTCAATTTCTACATTTTTGCTACTTGTTACCTACTTCAATATTTGATTATCTTTGCCGCTTTATATCAGATTTGCTTACTTAAGCAACAACAATCCCAGTTCAAAGTCTGAGTGTTTTGATAAACTGCTACATTAATGCAATTCTATATTTTTCTGAAAATAGAATTCCAACGTCCAAAAATGATTCCTTTGGGAGTGGTAAAGAATAGATTATTCTTACATTTTACTCCAAATCTTATATTAAAAAATGATGTTTGGTAGTAATAGAAGGGGCAAGCTCTCAACACGTTTATTTACTATAGGAGTGCTTTGTGTAATCAGTATGATTCAATATGTAGAATGGAAATTATTACTATTATTTCATAAACAATTTATAACAGTACCACAGCAACCATATTTGCACTGATGAATTATACCGTTTAAACATGTCATTACATGTTTTACATGAATGGTTTTACATTCTATTTTCATTACAATCTATTTTTTATTAAAGTATTACATGTGCAGACATCAAGAATTTTATTTTAGAAATACACAGGTGGAATATTCTAAAGTGATAAATTAGCATTCAAATCACGCTCTATACAATATATTTTCAAAAATCTTGGAACTTATATATAGGTGTCATTTTCTACAAGTCATTATAACTTAGATTGAATTTTATGACCTATAGTGTTCCTTTCAAGTTATCTACTTACTATTATCATCTTATCACTCTCTCACATGTTGTGTCAGATATTACCATTTGACTGCCATGATATTTCCTTGCCAATAGTCTGAATCTTCTGGATTAGTGAAAACAAATCTTCAATCTGAAACTGAAGATGCTGGAATCTGAAGAAGGCCCCCGATTCAAAACGCCATTTAGATTTAGGTCTGGGTTAATATTATCATGTGTATCAAGGTACAGTGAAAAAAGCTTTGTTTTGCACGCTCTTCAAACAGATCATATATTTCATACTTAAATACAATCGTCAAACTCAAGTACAATAGAGAGTGGAAAAGGGAAAATATAAAGTGCAGAATATAGTTCTCAGCAGTGTAGTGCATCAGTTCCATAGATAAAGTCTAATGTCCACAATGGGGTAGAAATGAATCATACAATACCCTAGCTCAGTGATTCCTAACCTGGGGCCATAACATGGCAAATTTCAGGGGGGCCACGGAAATATTTTGGGATTTAGGGGGCCACAGGTTCAATGAAGGGGGCCACAGAGCTACCACCCTGTTGCCTCCTAAATTTCAGTTCTAATAAATTTAAATCTATGTAGTTGAAATATTTTTGATGTTTGTGGAATAGAATAAAAGAGAATATATGTGCAATTAATAGACACTGATATTTTTATGGAAGGTATAATATTGAAGTACTTTTTTTCCGCGAATAATGTCAGGGGGGGCCACAGAAAAAATAAAAGATCCCAAGGGGGCCATGAGCTAAATAAGGTTGGGAACCACTGCCCTAGCTTATGGAAGGATTGTTCAGAAGCCTTATAACAGAAGGGAAGAAGCTGTCCCTGAGACTGATGGTGCACACTTTCAAGCATCTATTTATTCCCTTCACAGATGCTGCCTGACCCGTTGAGTTCCTCCAGCACTGAAACTTTGACCTTGTTTCTCTTCTCACAGAAGTGGCCTGATCTGCTAAGCATTTGCAGCATTTCCCTTCAGATTTCTTTTCGTGGTGTTTAAATTTCAGACAATTGAAATCCAGATAATGAAGGGTTCTTTTGCCAGGTCATCTGCAGTCCAGTTTAGTTTAGTGGAAACGGATGTATCCCGAATCCACACGACCAGTGACCACCCTTGTTCTTACCCACACACTAGCGGCTATTTTACAGATATCAATTAACCTACAAACCTACTCGTGGAATATGGGAGGAAACCGGAGCAGCCGGAGAAAACTCATGCAGCCACAGGTCGAACGTGCAAACTCCGTACAGAAAGCACCCGTAGTCAGAATTAAACCCGGGTCTCTTAACTTATAAGATATACACATAATATAAGATACACACAAAAATGCTGGAGTGACTCGGCGGGAAAGGCAACGTCTCTGGAGAGAAGGAATGGGTGACGTTTCGGGTCGAGACCCTTCTTCAAACACATAACTCCTTCTTGACTGAAGTAGGGTCTCGACCCGAAACGTCACCCATTCCTTCTCTCCAGAGATGCTGCCTGTCCCATTGAGTTACTCCAGCATTTTGTGTCTATCTTCGATTTAAACCAGCATTTGCAGTAACTTCCTACACACACACACACATATATATATATAGTAACTTTTAAGGATGGCAGTAGGAAATTTTCCGTTTACACCTCATTGTAATTTCAACGGCGGAAGCAGGTTGAATATGGGAGGGTGGGTGGGGGGATAGTTGGTGACCCCAGGGCTACGGCACCAGTCGCTGCCCACCGACGTACAGGCGCGATGATGCGGGCGGGCGGGCTCTGGGATCGCGTCATCCTCACTGAGTCACGCCTGGAGAGTTAAATAAGGGGAGATGAACGCTGTTAAGCAGAACAGAAGCACAATGTCTGGGAACTACGGCGCTGTATTGGCGGCACTGCTCCTCCTCGCCGGCATAATCTCCCTCGGCAGAGCAGGTAAGGCTGAGCTCCGAACCGGAGCCTCTTCACCCTCAGTCGGCAGGTTTGCCACTTTGTACGCGAAATGCAGGGATTGTTGTTGCTTTGTTTCTGTTTTTGTAAACTTCAGAGAGTGGTCTTGGAGGGAGAAATAGTCCAGGTGAGGATTAGGGCAGTGGTGGTGGAGAAAAGGGGAGGGGGGAGGGTCGTTAGAGGTGAGTTTGCCGTAGAATTCTTGCCCGGGCTGTACTTTCGAAGTGGGATAGACATAACATGCTGGAATAACTCAGCGGGACAGGCGGCATCTCTGGAGAGAAGGAATAGAAACATAGAAAATAGTTGCATGAGTAGGCCATTCGGCCTTTCGAGCCAGCACCGCCATTCAATATGATAATGGCTGATCATCCAAAATCAGTACCCCGTTCCTGCTCTTTCCCCATATATCCCTTGATTCCCTTAGCCCTAAGAGCTAAGTTTAACTCTCTCTTGAATGGGTGACTTTTTGGGTCGAGACCCTTCTTCAGATTTGTTGGGGTCGGCTGTAGTTCGACTAGGGAACTTGTAACAAACACAGACCTACCTGCTCGGGATCGCATGTCAATGACTTCCGTGTCTCACCTTGCTCCGTGCCCTTCCTCCACAGCCAACTCCTGCTGCTCCAACCCGTGCCAGAACCGAGGTGTGTGCAGCACGGTGGGGTTCGAGGACTACGAATGCGACTGCACACGGACCGGCTTTTACGGGAGGAACTGCAGCACACGTAAGTGAAACTGTCTTCCCAGCCACAGTTCACCTTGCATTTCCCCCCTTCACTGCACCGAACGCCGACCAGTTTACCAAATGCCTTTGATAGACACAAAATGCTGGAGTAACTCACCAGGAAAGGCAGTGTCTCTGGATAGAGGGAACCACCTTCTATCCCGAGATGCTGCCTGTCCCGCCGAGCATTCCCAGCATTTTGTGTCTATCTTGGGAGTAAACCAGCATTTGGATTTCCTTCCTAACAAATGCATCTTCCCTCTCCTCACACACAGCCGAATTCTGGACCTGGGTGAAACTCAGCCTGAAACCCACCCCCAACACCGTCCACCACATCCTGACCCACTACCATGGGGTATGGGACATTGTCAATCAGATCTCCTTCCTGAGGGACCGCATCATGCGATACGTCTTGACATGTAAGTAGGACTTTAATTTGCGATACCCAGACCGATCGTAACGCGATATTATTATATGTAGGCAGCGAATGTATTTAAGGTGCGTTGGACTGCATTAATAATGAAACTGGGCAGTTATTTATTGGAGACAGACACAGAGTGCTGGAGTAACTCAGCGGGTCAGGCAGCATCCCTGGGGGGGGGGGGAAAGAATGGGTGATATTTCGGGTGGAGACCCTTCTTCAGACTGATTGTAGGGACGGGAGGGGGTGAGAAAGCAGGGAAAAAAGGGAGAGACGGGACAAAGTGCGACAGGAAATGGGTAAGCAGGGGTGAGGGAGGTTTATGACAGGCAGAGGTGTGAGGCAGTTTAGAAGAGTTGCAGATTGTGAAGCAACGGGGCAGGAAAGTAGGGGGAGGGAGTTATGGAGGGTGAAATAATCCAGGTGGGGCACAGGGCAGGAGTGGTGGAGAAAAGGGACAGGGAGGGATTTGTGGCAGCGAGCTGGTTAGAGGTTAGTTAGGGACTGGGTGAGAATTCCTACTGGTTTAAAGACGGGTAAAGACCTAGGAATGCTTAACCTGTACAACCAAAAAAAAATAGGGAAGTTAACAAAACTGAGTGATTTTGCCAGAAGTAGGAACAAACCAGAAAATATTAAGATTTCGGATGTTGCTAAATAGCTATTTATTTCTTCTGTAATTTTTCAAGTGATTACTTACTTGCATGTTATTTGCAGCCAACATTCGCAATGCTTATAAGATTTTTTTCTCTCCTCAAAACAGCCAGGTCTCATTTGATTGATAGTCCCCCTACCTACAATTCAAAATACAACTATAAGAGTTGGGAAGCCTATGCCAATATCTCCTACTACACCAGAAATCTTCCCCCAACTAATGAAGACTGCCCAACACCAATGGGAGTAGTTGGTAAGTTACTAATATAGTTACCCTCATGTACCCTCACTGCCTAGTGAAGCACCTTCTCCCACCACCTGAGCAATATGACTATTTCTGCTCCTGTTTGTTAGGTTCTAGTATTTACATGTTTTCAGCCTTATACATTATAAGGCTAATATTGAAGTAAAAAATTATAAGTAGTGATGTAATCTTACAATTCCACATTAATGTAATTGCTGCTTTAGCATAATGGAGTGGACTTTTTTTTTATTGATTAAGCCGAGGCATCTTCTTCAAACCGATTATTTGTGGAGGCAATCTATGTGCAGGAGAATGAGTTTCACTGAGACTAGAATATGGGAGCAAATAATTGGATCAGTTAATTGTTGCCAGTATCTAATTTGCATTCCCAACTTATTTCTTGATACCTTGTTTAGTGTTTTTGGAAGAGAGATATTGAGCACCAAAAATAGTATCACTCTGCCCATATTTTCAAGAATGAGCACATGTAATTTCTGTCTTCCCGCTGATAGTGTGCTTATCACCCAACTCTCTTGCCAAGCTATTTTACCAAATTTTGACTGAAAATCCTCCTGTGAAGCACCTTGCTGCATTATGTCTGCCATAAAAATAGAATTGTTGGTGAACTGTTGCTGCAAAATTGTCCTCCACTAGCGACTTCATCTGTTGAAATAACCAGATGGAAAAAATGCCTGCCCCATGAATTTAACATGCAGTTAATCAGTGGGAATCTGCTGTTGCTTACTTTTAAATTTCCATTTCTTGTGACTAGAAATACTGACCAGAATGATGCTACCTCCCTCAGTATTCTCCCCTTCAGGCAATCCACTGATACATTCCATTACTTGAGGTATGGAAGGAATGTCACCACCTTACTTGGACTTGATTACATTTTACAGATATGCATTTCTGCTTTTTTTCACAGGAAAGAAAACACTGCCCGACCCCCAGTATCTAGCAGAAAGATTCCTACTGAGGAAGACATTTGTGCCTGATCCCCAAAAGACCAATTTGATGTTTGCCTTCTTTGCTCAACATTTTACTCATCAATTCTTTAAGACAGACGAGAGCCGAGGTCCAGAATTCACAAAGGGATTGGGACATGGCGTAAGTACAAATCTTTAACTCAACTGGTTTTCAAGAATGGTTCTGAATAAAATAATCCATCATTCTACTTGAGTAATATAAATTGGAATTTCATGTTAAAAACATTACGGCACTAAATTTAAAATTCGAACATAAGAAACTGGCAAGTGTAGGCCAATCAACCCTTTGATTCACCAATCAATAGGATCATGACTGATCCAATCTTGGCCTCATCACCACCTTCTAGCTCCTCGATTCTCTTGTAGTAAATATTTGTCAATCACCATCATGTATGTTTTTAATGGCGTGGCTCACAGCTCTCTGAATAATCCTAGAGATTCACTAACGAGTGAAGAAATTGCTCCTCAACCATATCTGGAAGGAGTGATCCCTTATTCTGAAACTGTGCTTCCTAATTCTAAACACACTGCTGGTGGAAACATCCCCTCAGCAACGATCTTGCTCCTCTCCACAGAATATTACATCTTCCAATCGCCTCTCAATCTTCTTACTTTGACTAGAGTACACACAATCTCTTCACCCGACTCAGTAACATTGATTAGATATAGCTGATGTCCCAGCACTGAACTTTGTGGTATTCCACCAGCTCTGACTACCAATGCCAAAATGACCCAGTTATCTCAACTCTGTTTTCTGTTAGTTAACAGCTCCCCTATTCATACAAAAATTTACGCATAACCTTATATGCTCTTGTACAGTAACCTTCTATGTGGCATCTAACTGAATACCTTCTGGAAATTACTGTTTCAATTTTATTCACAAAGTTTGTGACCTCCTCTAATAACTCTCGCAGTTTTACCTTTGAGAACCAATGTTGACTCTGCTTGATTTGTTTCATTGTGTAGTAATGGTTTACACTCTTTCCATTTCACAGGTTGACCTGAGTAATGTTTACGGAGAAACGTTGGATCGACAGCATCAGTTGAGACTGTTTACAGATGGAAAGCTCAAGTATCAGGTGGGTTTTAGCCTGTGTTTGTTACAGCATATTGTTATAGGACCATCGTACCTGCCTGTTCAGTGTCTGTGTACTTTTAGTGTTTTTGTTTTGGAGTATTTGGATGCAGCTCAAGAGAAATTTTAACGAATGTGCAATATTTCCTGCAGATTGTAAATGGAGACGTCTATCCTCCCACCGTCAAAGATGCACCTGTAAAGATGATCTACCCTCCTCATGTCCCAGAACACTTGCAGTTTGCAGTGGGACAGGAATTCTTTGGCCTGGTCCCAGGTTTGATGATGTATGCAACAATCTGGTTGCGGGAACATAACCGAGTCTGCGATGTTTTAAAAGTGGAGCATCCTGAATGGGACGATGAACGGCTTTTCCAGACTACCAGACTGATATTAATTGGTAAGTGCACTTGTCATGCTCAACCTACCCCCAGAAAAGCTTTGTGCATGGGCTAAACATTATAAAGGCTATCAATGGATGTCCCAGAGTGGAGGTGGGGGAAAAGGGGGAAATGCTATATAATATTTGTTCTATTTGAACTAAATAAAGTTTCTTGGTGAAAACGCTGTTTTTAAATAAATACTCAAACTATTTTATTGACTCTGACAGGAGAGACGATCAAAATTGTGATTGAGGATTACGTGCAGCATCTGAGTGGTTATCACTTCAAGTTGAAATTTGACCCAGAGTTGCTCTTCAACCAGCAGTTCCAATATAGTAACCGGATTGCATCTGAGTTTAACACTCTCTATCACTGGCACCCCTTGATGCCTGATACCTTCAATATCGAGGACAGAGAGTACAGCTACAACCAATTCCTCTTCAATAACTCAGTGCTGCTGCAGCATGGTATCCCCAACATGGTGGCTTCATTCACTAAGCAAATTGCTGGCAGGGTAAGATTCAGCTTATTTTCAGTCTGCTTCATAATGGTGTAAAAATCAGGAATTAATTTCTTTGCAATGCTGCGTATCTAATGGATGTGTGATTAAAATTAATGATGAATGGCTTTGTTGCATCATTTAAACTCTCTAGATCAGTGGTCATAGCGACTTTACCAAATGTTCCTTTGTTAGAAAGAATGGTCAGTTATAATTAAAATAAAATATTTGCATAATTAAACAGTGAAATCACTGAGTTCATGACTTGCAAATTAATTATCCTGGTCTTCCTATAGGTTGCTGGAGGCAGAAATCTGAATGCAGCATTGATGTACGTGGCTATTTCCACCATTAAACATAGTCGACAGATGCGATACAAATCTCTGAATGAGTACAGAAAACGCTTTTCATTAAAGCCCTATGGATCTTTTGAAGAGCTCACAGGTAAGACCCGTACATTGAAGTTCATTGATATTTTGTACTATTCAAGACATTTAGCTGTAGGAAAAATGGGAGATTGTGAAAGTAAGGATATGCTTTCACTCTGAAATTCAGCCCAGATTCGGGTTGAAAATATCCCGGCTATTGAGCAGATGGCTCTTACATAGACCATTATCAAGCAATTTTATCTCATTTTATATTTATGACCATAACCCTGTACTATTTAGTTCTGAATAGGCTGTATTTTATCGGATGACTATTAAAGGAAATGTAAATATTAATACTGCAATAAGGCTTGGTCTTAAAATTGGGAGATAAATTATATTGTTGGAGTTTCCATTTGCTACTCCTGCTATATCTTAGAATTACAATTGGAAAGATATTCCACCGTCACTGTTGACATCACCTTTATTGTAGATGAAGCAAAATTCAGTTAAGAAGACAATTGTTTGGAGTAATGTGTATCGCACCTAATGCTTAATAATCTAAAGTTTATTAATGAAGGCAACGATTTGTGGTTTGTTGATTTGGGAGAGGAGTCTTTACAATTTTTGGAAGGTTGGGCCTCATTAGGAGGCTAGAACTATTTATTGTCTTTCCTCTACTCTTCCCCCTCGCTCACCTTTAATTGTGGATCAAAACAATTCTGCAGTGTATGGTACAACTATCCAGAAAGCTAGTAATTTAGAGAAAGTTATGTGATGATTAGAAAGTTGTTATTTATATTGTGAAAGAAAATTTGTGCATTTTTTCCATATGCATTAAAAGACGGTTAAGATGAATAGTATTTGTACTGTATTATAATATCTTATTACAATATTTATTACAGGAGAACAGGAAATGGCAGCTGAACTGAAAGAACTCTATGGGGATATTGATGCAATGGAGATGTATCCTGGTTTGATGATAGAAAAACCAAGACCTGAAGCCATATTTGGAGAAACAATGGTCGAGCTGGGAGCTCCCTTCTCTTTGAAGGGTTTGATGGGAAATGCTATTTGTTCCCCAGAATATTGGAAACCTAGCACCTTTGGTGGCAAAGTTGGCTTTGAAATTATAAACACTGCATCACTCAGCAAATTGGTCTGCAACAATGTTAGAAGTCCATGTCCAATTGTTTCATTTAGTGTTCCTCAGTCTGTCCCGAGCAAAGCAGGCTCCATCAGCTCCACATCTCCCAGTCATGACGTTAATCCTCATGCACTCTTGAAAGAACAGTCTACAGAACTTTAAGTTTGTTTTTATTAACTCAGCATATTATTAAAATATTACCAGCATTTTGATAACGGTGCTACAATTGATCTTGGTGGGAAAAGAACTATCGGTCTGGGTTTATGCTCTTGTTTGTTTTGACTCGCTGTCATTGAATGTATTTGTCCACGAATTGGTAGAGAGAGGGTCAGGCTTACGGGTGACATCTCCATCTGCTGCGGAAGTGTTTCGCCAATACACAGTACTGAAACCCTCATATGAATAAAACCTACGTTAGTGAGTTACTGAGAGGTAACCAGTATCCTCGAAATAAGTTAATTAATCCAGGTGGAGTAAACCATTGGCACTAGAAATTGGACAAAGACAGTACAAGGTCATACATATTGTATTGACATCCCCCCCCCCCCCCCCCCCCCCCCCCCAATGTACATTTATGTCCTCTTTATCCTGTTTTTATTGTGCTTTGTTGACATTTGAGACTGAGTCTCTGATATAACAAAGTATGTACTATTTTATTATTTTTTAGTGATGCTGCATTTATTAGTTATATCCTGAGAAAATAATCAAAATCATTTCAGGGGATTGTTATTTTGAGGATCTTAAGGTTTTTAGTAAGAGTAGAAGAGTGGAAGTTAAAACAATTAGATGCCCCCCCTTGTCTCTACGACTGAAACAATGGCCTGGTGCTGTTTGTTCAGTTCAATGTCAAGGGGTGGGAGATTGCAACCTTCACGTGGTCTGCCCTGTTTCGACTAATGGAATCAACCTGGTGTGCAGAATCAAATAAGATCAAATAGAACAAGTTGTCCTACAACTTCAGGCATTGCACCCCATATGCACGAAGAAGAGTCAATGTCAATGTCATTTCCATCCCTGAGTATACCCGCAGAGTTGGATGCCTGAGGATAGCATTAGATTTTCTTGTGTCACTTTCCAGAGCTGTGTAACTGATGAAAAATCACTCCCGTAGTTCATATGGGGATGTTGCCACTTTTGCATGGCCACTTCGGTATGACCGTGCTTTAACTTTACAGAGGAGGAGAATGATTAAATTAACTTCAAAGGGCTTGAAGAACTATTTATTATTTAATTTTTAACTATTTATTCTCTTCTGTTTTTAATTTATGAATTAATTTATGAAACAAATGCAGATTATGTAAAATATATATTTTGAGACAATGGAACAATGGCTCTAGAATTACTGTTAATGCCTTCCAAAATGTATCATCATAACAATGAAGTGGGCAGAATTTGTATTAATTGGAAGGAAAAACAAAATTGTTGTGTTCCCCAATAATAATGGGATGGAGCTTTTTTGTAAGATAGTTTTTTTTAATGGTATTTTTGCACTTTATAGATTGCATGTATGGTTTGTTTGTATAAATGACTTCGCGATTTAAAAAATATATATATATTTTTAACAAATGTATTGCTGCTGCGCAGCAAACATGGCCAGCAAGCCTATCGTGTTAATATACAATGGCAGAATATGCCCTCTTTGTACCAAATCACAACAAAGTGGATTACAATTTTTGTAAAAAAATGTTAAATTATTCAGATCTTACAATTTGAGAATGATGTACTGTTAATATCTGCCAACTAGCTTGACTTGATTGAAAACTACTGTAATTAAACATTCCTCTTATGTTTTAGAACAACCTCTAACCTTTACAAAATGTTCCTTCTGTTTAAAAAAATACTGTTGACATACTGCACTTTATAAATATTTCGTTTTGTACTTTGGAAAAGATAAAGTGAAAGAGCAATAAAAAAAATCCAATCAAATAACAAAGTTATGTCTCTGCGTGTTTTACATGGAGTTCAAGGTTGCATAGTTTTGTCCTGTGGTTTGTTTGGCTTTGTTCTGGGACAAGGAAGAAGCATACTGGCTTGACCTAATGATTGACACCAGCTAAGATGAGTAGATGTCACAGAAATATTAATTTGTAAACCAAAAGCATCAGCTTCCATGATCCTGCTGTCCATAGAAGAGATGCTGGCAGAAGAGTGCTGAGCAGCTAATGTTGATTCTCTGTACAAAATGGGGGATAGACAAAAAGCTGAGAACCAAAGAGGAGCCAGCTTTACATCAGTGACGAAAAAGTTAATTATATCTAGGCTTGAATAATTAATGGGGGATCATTTTGAGAAAACAGATTGCAAACATGCATCACACATTCCACAAAGGACCAGGCATGCTTAACACGTCAATAGTTTATTTTTTGCATAGAAACATAGAAAATAGGTGCAGGAGGAGGCCATTCGAGCCAGCACCGCCATTCATTGTGATCATGGCTGATTGTCCCCAATCAATGCATATAAAGATAATTAATACATCCCGACCAAACAGGGTTTATCCCCAAACGGTATTCATTTTTTAATCTGAGAAGATTATTTAATATTATATACTCCAATAGAATCCCTAACGCAGAGCTAGCAATTATCTCATTAGATGCTGAAAAAGCATTTGACCAGGTAGAATGGCCATATTTATTTTCGGTGATGGAAAAATTTCAACTAGGAGAGAAGTACTGTACATGGGTTAAATTGTTATATTCTAACCCAACAGCTAGAATATTAACAAACAAAATGTTATCAACTAAATTTAATCTCTCTAGAGGCTGTAGACAAGGATGCTCACTATCCCCACTATTATTTGCTCTTGCAATCGAACCCCTAGCAGAAAGCGTTAGAAACCATCCAGGAATATTTGGATACAATACTAGAGACACAAGGAATAAAATCTCCTTATATGCAGATGATATACTAATATATATTACAAAATTAGAAACTAGTATTCCAAACCTATTAAATCTAATAACTCAATTTGGTCAGTTTTCGGGATATAGAATCAATTGGAATAAAAGCGAAATCATGCCAATAACAAAATTCAATTTACATACAATACAACAATCCCCTTTTAAAATAGTTAAAGATAAATTTAAATACTTAGGAATCTATGTAACTAAGACATATACCTCTTTATTTAAACTAAATTTCCCACCCTTACTGAATAAACTACATAAGAATATTCAATACTGGAAAACACTTCCCATTTCAATGCTTGGGAGAATTAATGCTATAAAAATGATTTTTTTACCGCAACTGCTGTACCTACTTCAATTAATTCCGATATATATCCCAAAAACGTTTTTCAAAAAAGTCGATTCCATTGTTACAAGTTTTGTCTGGGATTATAAGAATCATAGAATAAGTAAAAAACATTTATGTAAATCAAAGATAAATGGAGGTCTGTCTTTGCCAAATTTCTTATTTTATTTTTGGGCAGTCCATATTAAAAACATGAATTTTTGGCTGGAAGAAATGGACCAACAACCAGATTGGCTAATGATGGAAAAGGAAGACTGTCTACCTTTTGAAATTGGACCGATCATATTTGCCCCCACAAAACTGCACAAAAAAACCTATAAAGAAAACCCCATAATACATAGTGGAATACGAATTTGGAAACAAATAAAAAAAGATTTAAAATTGAATAATATACCACTCTGCCTTCCCATTGTAAATAATCCTTTATTCAAATCATCCTTTATGGACAAAGGTTTCACACAATGGAAAAATCATGGAATCAAAAATATAGGACATCTTTATGGGAAAGGTACTTTTCTTTCATTTCAAGAGTTACAACTGAATTATGGACTGCACTCAAATAATTTCTTCAGATATCTACAAATTAGAGATTATGTTAAATCTAATACACAAGTTTACAGGAATAGGGAATCAGAAATTCTTGATGAATGTCTGAACAAGCATCCTAATACTGAAAAACTAATAGCTTATATTTATAACACCCTACTAAATAACGAGGTACCACCGACCGAACCATATAGATACAAATGGGAAAATGAAATAGGTCATCCTATCACGAAAGATATGTGGGACGAAAGTTTACAACAAATACATCAATGTTCATTAAATGCCAGACATACTTTAATACAATTCAAGGTCTTACATAGACTACACTTCTCTAAAATAAAACTAAATAGAATCTTCCCACAAATCTCTCCTATTTGTGATAAATGTCTACATTTAGAGGCTAATTTAACACATACGTTTGCAAACTGTATAAAACTTAAACACTTCTGGACAGATATTTTTGAAATAACTTCAGAAGTTATTAATACAAAACTGGACCCAGACACAAAATTAATAATACTTGGAATATCAGAACAAAGCTTAACACTCACAACAAACCAAAGAAACTTCCTCAATTACAGTATAATAACCGGAAAAAAATTAATATTAAAATTTTGGAAAGGCCCTACAACCCCCACAATTAAAATGTGGATTACGGAAATGTCGGAGACCCTATACTTAGAAAGAATTAGACTTGTCTTAATGGACAAACAAGATCTTTTCCATAAAATTTGGGCTCCATTCATTAACTATCTGAAGGGATAGATTGGCACAGCACGAGGACCCAGCTGAAACTTGAACTCAGGAACAGATGAAAAACTATACTTTATAACCTACGAACCTATCTCCATTGATGTATTACAGGTAACCCATTCCACCTCCCTTGTTTTTCTGTTGTGTTGTTTTTTTTGTTTTTTTTTGCTTTCTTTTTTATTTGTAACTTTCTACCCTCTCTTTTTCTCGCTTTCTATAAAAAATAAAAATACTAGAAGCAGAAGTAATTGATAATGGAAAATTTTAATAATGTATGACTGATGTATATGAAAAGTTTTTTTTTTACTATAATATGTAACTACATTTTATAATATGTCTACTTCTAATAAATAAATTAAAAAAAAATAAAATAAAGATAATTCAGTAAACTTCATATGTTTTAATAAGTCACTACCCAGAAACTTTGAGGCGAAAGGTGAAATCAAACACAAATGAATACCATTACTGTTTAACCTACCCTTTACTCAAACTCTCAGATTTAATCAGATTAGTGTAAGGAAATATGCACAAAGATGAATGATAGAGCCACTGATTTATTCTCAAATTATATTATTGGATTTAGAAGTAACTGAATATCAGAATTTGGAGTTAATATCAAATTTAGGGGTATACAAATTACTGGGGAATATCATGTTAATTCATATGGATATTGAGAAAACTTGCTGATCCAGTAGTTCTATGACAAATCAATCTGAACTTTAATAAATATGCGGTATGTTGAATCACTTATCTATATCTTTATATATTACTAAAAATCTCATCTTGTTTGTTCCCGAAACTCCGCAAAACGGTACACAATAGCTTGACAATTTTAGGCCCACCTTATTCACCATTGTCCTGTGATGTGCATAGCCAAGTTTAGTTCAGATTGATGTTATATTTTACAAGTTGTTGACATTTAAAATTTAAATTAACTTGATACAGCGCCCCCACTTGCTGGTCGCGCTTGTGCAGTTGGGGGAGGCCCGTCAGCCGCGTCACAATTGAAAATGGCGCCGGTGACGTGGCAGTGATGCAAATGATGCCGTTTCCCCACGTGTGCGCAGTGGGCCCGGTATCCGCGCATGCGCAGTTGGGCCCTTTGCCGATTTTCAGTTCGCCTTTTTTTTTGCGTTTACTTGCCTGGCCTCACAACGGGGACCCAACGCCTCCACGGGTCCTCTGTTCAGTTTATTAACTTTAACTTAATTTCTGCCATCAATGGCACGATTTTGAATGCGGCAGTTGCGCCTGCTCAGTGCGGACCCATCAGCTGCGCATGCGCAATTTGGTGGAATATTGCGTTGGGGGAATGGGACCCAACGGGTCCGTGCTTGGTACCTTTGTAAAATATGATACCCTGTAAGGGAGCAAAGGAAGACAAGCATCTAAATAATTAGAAGTAGCATTTAAGGGCTGATAAAACAGAAAAAAATACAAGGGAAATAATCTCAGTGATTATGAAGTTCAAACTAGTGTTATGATGTGAAACGTCAGTAGATCGGACTTGTACAAATGCAGTGTAATGGTCTCTCTCTTTACATCTATGTAATACAGACCAAAAGAATCAGTGGTGAAAATCACGAGAGAATTTACAAGCTTAGTCCAGAAATAAAAGATCGAATCCAGCAAGAAAAATGAATGGGGTTGGATCTGCTAGAAATTCTATATTGACTATTCTTACCAAAACATTCAGAATAGCGAAAAGCTTGGATAGAGTTGATGTGGAGTGGATGTTTCCATTAGTGGGAGAGTCTAGGACTAGAGATCATAGCCTCAGAATCAAAAGGACGTTCCTTTAGGAAGGAGATGAAGAGGAATTTATTTCGTCACAGGGTGGTGAATCAGTGGAATTCATTGCCACAGAAGGCTGTGGAGGCTAAGTCAAAGGATATTTTTACAGCAGAGATAGATAGATTCTTGATGAGTATGGGTGTCAGGGGTTAAGGGGAGAAGGCATTAGAATGGGGTTAGGAGGGAGAGATAGATCAACAATGATTGAATGGTGGAGTAGACTTGATGGGCCGAATGGCCTAATTCTTCTATCATTTATGACCTTATTACCAAAGATCATAGAGCGGAGCTCTAAGATCTTTGCTTATGACTGTATTCCTAATTGCCTCTGAAGTGAGGTGGCAGTTAAGAGTCACAAAGGATTAGAATCATATTTAGATAAGCATGGCACAATGAAGGCATTTCACAAAAAATTAGACGATACACTTGGAGTACTCTATGAACTTTTGGCCTCTTTACTCAAGAAAGGGAAGCAGGTAATCTTATCTTAAAAGCAATGAAGCAAATTCTCGTTAGATAGATTTCCGAAATGTGAAAGTGTGTGAACAAAGGCTGATAAGAATCAGTCCTTATTTGCTGGTGTTAGATAAGCAGATAAGCACACCCATAAAATGCTTAAAATTCATAAATGCTGATATGCTCTTTCATCTGAGAGATGGAATTGTGATTCAAGTCTTGGAATAATTATGGTATAGTGAAATTCTTTGTCCCAAGAGAGCAGTGGGCATTCAGTGTGGAATATATTTAAGGCAGAGACTGATAGATACGCCATGATTGAATGGAGGAGTAGACTTGATAGGCCAAATGGCCTAATTCTGCTCTCATCACATGACAGGGGTTATGGGGATAAGGCAGGAGAATGGGGTTAGGAGGGAGAGATAGATCACCCATGATTCTTGGTTCTTGGTTTCTTGGTCCTCCAAAATATTCCAACTGGAATCTAAACTGGAGGTGGTGAAGGGAGGGATTTAGCCAGAAAGGGTTATTGGGAAGAAAGTGCTACTTTAAATTTAGTTGCTTCTGGTTGGGTAACTATAGTTTGGTGGAGATTATTCCATGCTTTAATTGTGCATGGGAAGAACGAATTGCTGTACACATCTGTCTTTGTAGCTGGGATCACAAATTGGATCGAATGCCCTCGTCTGCTCCTAATTGGTCTGGGGTTGGTGTAGGTCTTGTAATCTATGTCTAGCTGACCATTTAACATTTTGTAAAAACAGGTCAAACGGTGAGCTTCACGTCTGTCTTGGAGAGGGTTCCACCCCAGAGAATTCAGAAGTTTGGTGACACTCGCTTCTCTCTCATAGGTGTTAGTAACAAATCGAGCTGCCTGTCTTTGGACACGTTCGATGGAAGAAATTTTTTTATTTGTGTATGGGTCCCATGCTGCAACTGCGTAGTCCAAATGAGGTCTAACGAGGGTGAAGTATAGCTTCTCCTTGACAGAAGTTGAACAATGAACAAGTTGCGCCTCAGGAAGTTTAGGACACCTGTTGCTTTCACTGTTGCATGATGAGTCTGACCATTCCAACGCAGATCATTCTGCAATTTGATGCCAAGATACTTGGTTTGTTTGGATTCTTCAAGGGTGACACCAAGTATGTTGTAAGATGTTTCACCTGGATTCCTCTTTCTGGTGACACGCATGGTTTCACATTTGGAAGGGTTGAACTGCATGCCCCATTGTTGTGACCACTCAACCATAGTATCGAGATCCTTTTGGAGAGAATCTTCATCATCCGCTGACTTAATTGGACGGTACAGCAAACAATCATCAGCGAATAGTCTGGTCGTACCTGCGACTTTTTCATGGATGTCATTTATGTAAAGCAAAATTGAATGGTAGAGTAGTTTTGATGGGCCAAATGGCCTAAATCTACTCCTATCACTTATGTCAAGACCTTATGATAGATCTTTGGGCCCAATGGAGAGATTTAAGATGAAAATGAACTTAGCATATTACCATGACCTTATTGAACGCTGCCCGTCTTTATGGGCTGAAGGATCTAAACGTTCTCCTGTTTCATATGTTCAGTAGTTCATACTGTGAGGAGGAATAAGAAATAATCGAAAGTATAAACATAGGCAACAATTTGAGAGGAGGTAATAAAAGAAAAGAAAAGGACAATTGATAAGGAAGATAAGGCTTTTGCGAACGATTTTGACGAGATGAAAGGGAAAATACATAAGGTGCACCTAATATGTTGGTTTGATACCTTAGCTCCAGTGTAATCTCATTAGTTGGTTTAAATATACTGACCAAACAAATGTTAACATCAAGTCACATAAAGAAATATTAGGATAGGTGACCAAAAGCTGGAGGAATGATTTCCTCCAAGGAGGAAAGTAAATAGGAGAGGATTTATATGGGAATTCCAAAACCTAATTCTGATGTATTCTGCAGATAATAAATATTTCAGATATAGTGCCCCAATAATAGATCAGATAAACACAAATGTGCTGAAATATTTGTGAATATGAGAATATTGAGGAACAAAGAGACCACAGATACATAGTTTCCTGAAAGTGACTAGGTCAAGTTGACAAGATGGTGAAGAAGGCATTTAGGACAGGTATGTTGTCCTTCACCTGGAAGGCTATTGAGTACCGAAGTTGGGACATAATGATACAGTTGTACAAGTGATTGGCAAGACCATACTGTGTACTGTGACTATATGGAGTATTGTGTGCCGTTCTGGTCACCTAGCTATAGAAAGGATTTGTTAAGTTGGAAATGGTGCAGAGAAGATTCACCAGGATGCTTCCTCAACCAATGGGTTTGATCTAGGGAGAGGCTGGGTTAGGTGAGACTTTACTCTTTGGAGCCTAGGAGACTGAGGGGCGACCTTACTGAAGAATACATAATCATGAGGAACATGGATAAAGTGCACGCTCACAGTCTTTTTTCTAGGGTGGAGGATTCTAAAACTAAAGCACATTTAAGAGGCTCCTCGGGGCAACTTTTTCACTCAGAGGGCAGTCCGTATCTGGAACTTGCTGCCAGAGGAAGCTAGAGAAGTGGATGCAATTACGACTTTCACAAGATATTTGGGCAGATATATGGATAGTAAGGATTTATGGGGATATGGACTAAATGCAGGCAAATAGGACTAGCCAAAATGGCAACTTGGTTAGCATGGACAAGTTGGGCCAAAGGGCCTGTTTCCTTTCAATGTTTCCTATGACTCTATAACTCCTCAATAAAAATGCAGGGCTGTACATGTCCAGGCCCATTCAATGTAAAAATAAGTGAACAAACAGTATTAGATATATAGAAAGAAGATGCCTAGTTTTCAGGAGTCATTTTATCTGGGCGCAGAGCTACATTTGGTCCATAGACTCCATCGTGACAGCACAGATACAAATAGACATAAACAATGGAGCAAAGTGTGCCTGTACCAATTTTCTAGATGAGTGGTAGAACCTGGAGCAGTTGTTGGGAAAGTGACAGGATTAAAATGGGTCTCATAAAGAACTATTGTGAACGAGTGCCTGATGGTTGGTGTAGACTTGATGGGCTGAAAGGTCTGTTCATGTGCCATAGGGCTCTATGGCACATGAACTTATAGAAGTGTCATTGACTTATAGAAGTCACTGAGATCTTGCATTCGCCGTAGGCTTAGCTGCAGATGCTTGCTAGAGCAAAATTGCCCGAGGCAGTCACAGCTGCCCAGTTGCCCCTACCATGACTTAGATTGCAAGTCCACCCATGCATTGTTATGGCAGCTGCAGAAAATCCTGAATAGCATAAGTATATATCTGTACCTCGATGGATGCAACTTTTGAAGGATTGAAATTCTGAGGGGTGATTAAATCTTGGCCCCTCTCAACCTGGTACAATTCCAAAGACACAAATACAATGCCAGATTTTTACTTGAATTACATTCCTTGACTAAATGCTATTCACTGGAGTTTAACCACGTGCTTCTGTTACTGAGGCACAGTTGCATAAATGTCCTGCACGGGCCTATAAGAAGCATCATAACTTTTATCCTCTTTTTATGAAAAGCTATAATCAGAGAATTACATGGTAGAAAATAAACCACATTGTAGTTTTTATTATTATACATTACCTGCCACACCCTTATCTCGACTGGCTTCAGCAATGAGGGAAATGTGACAATACTGCTCTGATTGCAATGTTAAAACTGGTCTCATGTTGATGAACTGGAGGCACATGTTGATGAACTGGAGGCACATGTTGTTCAACAGACCTAACAACGATGGTCCCAATGCAGACACATAATCAACATTGGGGAAATAATTGCAATTATTCTCAACCTATGTTACAGTGATAGCATATTACATTTAACAAACATGATGGTTTTCAGTGGTAAGTGAACTTCAATAAGAGCCTGTTATTTGCATGGAATCCCAAGCATTGATTCTAGATAATGGCAATGTGTGTTCAAGAAAATCACTCATCAGTACAAACCAAAATCACTCATCAGTACAAACCAAACCTATCTCCCCCTTCTCCCCATAACCTCTGACACCTGTACTAATTGGGAATCTGTCACTCTCCGCCTTAAAAAGATCCATAGGCGGCATCCACAGCCGCCTGGGCAAGGAATTCCACAGATTGACTACTTTCTGACTGAAGAAATTCCTTCTCATCTCATATCATAAACTGTGTACAGAAATTCAGTGAAGGAATGCTGCAGTTGAATAAAGTTAGCCTGTGTTGAAATTGATTAGCACCCGACTTGATGTGGGTTGTTTAGCATGAGGAGAATGTTGTACTTCCATTTTTCAACCAATTTGTACTATTCCACCATGTAACTCGCACCCCATCCACTCTAAATATTTGTTCCCTCTATTACAGCTGCACATTGATTGCATTATTTACCATCTGTAGTTACTCACTGAGGCTAATCCAATAGCTACTCTGAACCCAAAAGAGCACAGGAGGAAAGCCAAGGATAGTAGGCGTGAATGGAACACCTCCATCTGTAGTTTCCAAGTTGTGCATCATCCAGACTTGGAAAGATACTGCCCTTTATGCGCCAGCACTTAGCCTAAATCCTGGAACTCGTTCCTCAACAGCACAGTGAGTGTATCTTCACCAAGCGGTTTGCATTTTGTGATTCAAGAAGGCAACTCACCATCCTCCCCACAAAGGCAATTAGAAGTGGGCACTGCCAAGATTGTGTGCTTTAGATATTTAGAGATACAGCGTGAAAACAAACCCTTCGGCCCACCGAGTCTGCGTCGACCAGCGATCACCGCGTACACCAGCATTATCATACACACTAGGGACAATTTACATTTGCAGAAGCCAATTAACCTACAAACCTGTGCATTTTTGGAGTGTGGGAGTAAACCAGAGCACCTGGAGAAAACCCACGGGTCTCTCTCAGAGGCTCTACCAAGACATTCCTAGATACATGGAACCCTTTCTTGGAACTTGTTAACTCTCTCAACTTGTCCCCGGACTCGGAAGAGGACTGAGTGCTCTCCACCATTGTTCTGCTCTACTGCAGCTGCTCTCCCCTTAACCCCCCCCCTCCCCACACTTATTTATTTAATTACTTACTTATTTACTGTTATTAGTGGCCCCTTTTTAAAAATTTATTATTATTTATTTTTTTAGTACTTTTTGTTTAGTTTATCTTACCATATTTGTGTGGATGTGTATGTATGCGAGTGTTGTTTGTCCCCGTTTGGATCCGACCTGATTTGGGTGGGTTGAAGGTGGGTAAGGGTAAGGGCTTTGAGGGTCGCTTACATACTGTTGCGCAATTATGCCTTGACTGTCACTGTCTGTTATCATTGTATGTATGCAAATTGCTGTGAAATTCAAATAAAAATATTTAAATCATACACACTAGGGACAATTTACATTTGCAGAAGCCAATTAACCTACAAACCTGTGCATTTTTGGAGTGTGGGAGTAAACCAGAGCACCTGGAGAAAACCCACGGGGTCACGGGGAGAACGCACTAACTCCATACAGGCAGCACCCAGAGTTAGGATCGAACCCTGGTGTCTGGCGCAGTAAGGCAGCAACTCTACCGCTGCACCCAGCTAAATGAATAAAAGAATCAATATCTGGTGAAGAATGTAATGATTGGTGAATAATACCTCACTATATGGTTGCACAGGGAACAGAATTATTATTCTGTTGCTGCAAATTATATCAAGATCTTAATGATCAGTTCTTAAAAATAGTTCATCATTTCTCTTCCGACCTTTTTGAAAGATTAGTCTCATGGTTGGTATATTCATATTAAAAATATACATGCGGAGAAAGCAAATATCGCAGCATCTAAATATATAATAAATTAAACACTTCAACAAGAAGTGAAAGAAGAACAAAGTTGCATCGATACAGCACATTTTCAGAATAAACCAGCTCACCAACTGCTGATTGTGCAGCCACAGTTGTTCTGTAGTAAACTTGCAGCTAATTTATTCAAACAAAGTCCCACGAGCAGCAAATAATTATATGTTTCAATGGTATTCATAAAAGGGGAATTTTGGCTCGAGTCCACACGTCTTTCATGCTTGTTTACTAAGGAACTGCAGATGCTGGTTTAAACCGAAGATAGACACAAAAACTGGAGTAACTCAGTGGGACAGGCAGCATCTCTGGAGAGAAGGAATGGATGACGTTTTGGGTCAAGAGCTGAAGAAGGGTCTCTATCCGAAACATCACCCATTCCTTCTCTCCAGAGATGCTGCCTGTCCCGCTGAGCTACTCCAGCTTTGTGTGTCTATCTTATTTTACTCTTTCTTGATTTTTGACATGTGATCTTTTACAATCACCTGAGATGTAGAAGGAATGTTAGTTTAACAACCTAGCCGGATGTCGGTAGGCTGCAGTGATCTCTCATTGCCATACAGAATTGTGAATTTAGATCCTGTATTCAAATGCTGGATTGGGCCTTGAACGGGAAAGTTAGCAAGAATGCTGCCAGTCTGGCAATGGAGTGCATCTGGAATTTCAAATAGTTAAAGCTGCTATGAGGGACCTGTCGGTATTTTAAGCAGCCCATATTTGGGCTGTGTGCTGCTCTTGTTCAAATTAATTATATAGATGAATCAAAGATAGAGACAAAAAGCTGGAGTAACTCAGCGGGTCATACAGCATCTCTGGAGAAAAGAAATAGGTGACTTTTCAGGTCAAGACCCATGTGGGGATCTGAAAAAAAGTAGATTTGAGGCTGAAAATCACATTAGTCAGAGAAGTCTGCCACTAATTCTTTAGAAAATACTGAGTCTGAATTCTAAACAAGAGGCTTTTGGAAATACAAGCTGATACACAGCTGTGCAGTCATAATGGGTCAGACAGTGTAAGGATATCCTGTATTTGTTTGCTAAAGGCCACAAGTGAAGTATTCAGTTGTTTTATGGAGTCATATAGCACAATCTTATGTTAAGGCTGTATCCTATATCCTAAGGCTGGACTGGGATTACATTTAGCATTCATGCCCCTGTCCCACTTAGGAAACCTGAACGGAAACCTCTGGAGACTTTGCGTCCACACCAGAGGTTTCCGTGCAGTTCCCGGAGGTTGCAGGTGGTTACCGGAGGTTGCAGATAGTGGAAGCAGGTAGGGAGACTGACAAAAACCTCCTGGGAACCGCACGGAAACCTTGGGTGGGGCGCAAAGTCTCCAAAGGTTTCCGTTCAGGTTTCCTAAGTGGGACAGGGGCATAAGGATCTAGAAGGATACAGTGTTAATTTTATGGTGTAATGCTCCTGGTTGCAAACCAGCAATCAGAGACAGGGCGGAGATGGAAAGAGGCACCAGATTGCTCGTCCATTCACTGCGAGGTATCCAGTTGGGGAGAACTGCTACCATTACACTTACAGGAACCTCCTGCCGCTCTTCTCGGTATCACAGCCAGAGTTGTGCAGCTCACGGTTCATGTCAATAAGTTGTCTGCCCCCGGTTCCCCACCCACTCCCCATCTTGTCAAGTTGGAGAAGTATCATCTCCCACTGCTCCATCAGTGAATCCACAAGGCCAAGTGAAGTGCCGTACTCATGCAGTACATGCGTTGAAAATCTTCACCATAAATGGTTGAAGCTTTCACAGTGCAGCTTGCAAAAGCCACTGACCAGACGTGATACAAGGTCAAATTTATGCTTGAGTCTCCAGTATTCTATAAATATTTTGAAAGGAATTTTGCATTTCCGAAACCCTCTTGTTTAGAATTCATAATCAGTGATTTGTGAAGCAGTCTATTGGCTGCACGGCTGATGGTTAGAACATTCAGTCAGTGTCAGATGTGCCAAATCAGAAGAAAGAAACAATTCACAACGGGGAGATGTTTGTAACCCCTGATTACGAAGTCATCAATTAGATGCAACAAGCGAGGCTACACGTACGGGTGTCAGAGGTTATGTGGTGAAGGCAGCGGAATGGAGTTAAGAGGGAGAGATAGATCAGCCATGGTTAAATGGTGCAGTAGACTTGATGGGCCAAATGGCCTAATTCTACTCCTATCACTTATGATCTTATGATCTTATTAAGCAAATCACCGGACTATATCAACTAGAAAACTGATCTAATGATTTTACAACATTGGGTTCAAAGTCTCTGCAAATACATCGTTACTGGGAACAGCAGAAAGGCAGGTTCCAAACCCCAATTATGTCTCCTTGCCAAATTATACAATCATATATCAGGATTACTCATTCAGTCGCCATCAAAGACCACAATCCCTCCCTGGAATAAACATTTATATTCTTGTTTTATTTCTGAACCTATGAGTTAAGGACATATACGTAGACAATTCCTCAGCTGAAGGTTTCAAGTGAAAAAGTAACACATGTTAGAATCTGCCATTTGTACGTCTAGTAGAAGCAGGGGCTTGAAAGAGAATGGTCTACAGCAGTCTCAAAAGCACGTTAGACCTAAACAAAATGAAGAAATATGAGTGGAGAGATTGCACAACTGTGGCGGTATGGTTATCATGCTGAATGATTTTTGTGTAGTTTCTGATGTATGGACACAATCGATTCATGGACGGACATCTGTAGAAAAAGAGTCTGTTTGTTACCCAGGCACAACCTAGATCCCAATCGGTCAGATTGGTTCTGTGCAGAACTGGATGGAAGCATGATGTGGATGTTGGAAGTGGAGAAACACAGTTTGTGCAAACGGAGAGTTCCGGAAGGTGCATGTGCTTCCCTTCCTTCTCATTTGTTGTGGTGAGCATTTACTGGTAGCACACCATATTGTGAAAGCAGCCTGTTGTTGCTTCATCTGTAGGTTGCACACGGATGCTGTTCGTCAAGAAACTGCTGGAGCCCTCTTAAGCTATTCCTCTTTATATGACAGTGAAGAAAATGCATGACCCCCCCCTCTCACTCCCCCCCCCCTCTCACTCCCCCCCCTCTCACTCCCCCCCCTCACTCCCCCCCCCCACTCCCCCCCTATCACTTCCCCCCCTATCACTTCCCCCCCCTCTCACTCCCCCCCCTCTCACTCCCCCCCCTCACTCCCCCCCTCACTACCCCCCCCCACTCCCCCCCTATCACTTCCCCCCCTCTCACTCCCCCCCCTCTCACTCCCCCCCCTCTCACTCCCCCCTCACTCCCCCCCCCCCACTCCCCGCCCTATCACTTCCCCCCCTATCACTTCCCCCCCCTCTCACTCCCCCCCCTCTCACTCCCCCCCTCACTCCCCCCCCCCACTTCCCCCCCTATCACTTCCCCCCCTCTCACTCCCCCCCTCTCACTCCCCCCCTCACCCCCCCCCACTTCCCCCCCCTATCACTTCCCCCCCCGTCTCTCCCCCCCCTCTCACTCCCCCCCCCTCTCACTTCCCCCCCCTCTCACTCCCCCCCCCTCTCACTTCCCCCCCTCTCACTCCCCCCCCACTTCCCTCCCCTCTCACTCCCCCCCCCCCACTTCCCCCCCCTCTCACTCCCCCCCCCCACTTCCCCCCATCCCTCTCCCCCCATGGCCACATCGAGTTCATCTCGAGTACAGGAAAAGAACGTTTTCAGGAAGATGGACAGATTATTAGATATTAAGGGATTCCAGGGATACTAAGTCAGTGCAGGATGCTCACACTGAGGTAAAAGATCAGCTCTGATCATATTGAAGAGAGGATCAGATTTGAGGGCTTGAATGATCTGCTTCTGTTTCTATTTCTTATGTATCTTCCACATGCATTCTGATTATCCCAAACCACTCAGAGATGCATGAATGATGCTTGACCAGCATGAGGTGCATCTCTTCTGATGCATGTGTCATGTTATCATCTACACAGTAATATGTCTCTTTATGTGGTGCATTCAGAAAACAGCCATAACCCGAGCATCAGGGCAGGGGGGCAATGATAGAAACATAGAAAATACGTGCAGGAGTAGGTCATTCGGCCCTTCGAGCCTGCACCGCCATTCAATATGATCATGGCTGATCATCTAACTCAGTATCCCGTACCTGCCTTCTCTCCATACCCCCTGATCCCCTTAGCCACAAGGGCCACATCTAACTCCCTCTTAAATATAGCCAATGAACTGGCCTGAACTACCTTCTGTGGCAGAGATTTCCAGGGATTCACCACTCTCTGTGTAAAAAATGTTTTTCTCATCCCTTATCCTTAAACTGTGACCCCTTGTTCTGGACTTCCCCAACAATCTTCCTGCATCTAGCCTGTCCAACCCCTTAAGAATTTTGTAAGTTTCGATAAGTTTCTATCCGGTTTAACATTGGAGAAAATAAGTACAAGGATGTATGCTGATTTATGCAGAGAGTAATAGAGGATTTCAGAGGTCCGGGGAAAATACAGGAATAGGTAAGTATAAAGTATTAGTATGGAATTCTTAATGTCACGTGCACTGAGGTGCAATTCAAAGCTTTTGTTTGTGTGCGATCCAATTAAATCAGATCTTGCTATACATGAGTACAATCAAGCCATAGTACAGCAGAGAAAAATACCAGAGGACAGAATGTAGTTTACAGCTTCATGCCGTAACAATGCTGGAGGAAAGGTCCAATGTATGCAATAAGGTACATTGGAAGATCGGGTCTAAACCCTAGCTTATGAGTGGACAGTTCAGGGGTCTGATATCAGAGGGCAAGAAGCTGTTCCTGAGTCTGGTGGTACGTGCTTTCAAGGTTTAGCAACTTCTGCCCTGGAGGAGAAGGAAAACGAGGGAAGGACCAAGGTGAAAAAGGTAGTTGATTATAGAAACATGGAAACATAGAAAATAGGTACAGGAGGAGGCCATTCGGCCCTTCGAGCCAGTACCGCCATTCATTGTGATCATGGCTGATCGTCCCCAATCAATAACCCGTGCCTGCCTTCTCCCCATATCCCTTGATTCCACTAGCCCCTAGAGCTCTATCTAACGCTCTCTTAAATCCATCCAGTGACTTGGCCTCCACTGCCCTCTGTGGCAGGGAATTCCATAAATTCTGTTGGCTTCTTTCCCAAGGCAGCATGAAGTGTAGACAGAGTCTGGTCTGTGTGATGAACTGGGCTACATCCAAAACTCTGCATTTTCTGAAGGAGTGAAAAAAAATCTGAGTTTGGGAATTTTTAATGAAAGTAAAAATGTAAAGCTTATTTTACAGCCAGTTTTAAAAATAAAAATTGAGCGTCATTAAACACCTCCATAAATAATATAAAACAAATTTATGTCTGCTTCAGAAGTGTGGAAAACCCCATCTCGACCCAAAACGTCACCCATTTGAAGAAGGGTCTCGACCCGAAACGTCACGCATTCCTTCTCTCCGGAGATGTTGCCTGACCCGCTGAGTTACTCCAGCTTTTTGTGTCTATCTTCACCCAATAGCTGTTAGCTTCATGCAAAAACTTGCACAATTGTGAGAAAGCTGTTTCTGAGACGGGTTTATTTCTTCCAGTCTGACCCACTGAGTTATTCCAGCACTTATTGGGTTTTTAAACTAGCATCTGCATTTCCATGTATCTTGGCTTAGTTTGCATGTTGATTTCCCATTTTGCCTTTCGAACTCAGTCCTCCTGAGCAAGCATTTCATGACCTGAAACTGTTGTGCCAGCAAGATCAACACAGAAATTGCAACAGTCAGTGCTTGGCAGCTCCATGTGCAAAATCACATTTAGTTAGCACCTCAGCTTTCATATTTTGTTAGTGTTCTACTGAGCAAAACATCATCAACGGAGAAAAAAAAGAGAGGAGTGCAGCAAATGTTTAAACCACGTTAGATCCATGGTGGGACCAACAGTTTGATGCTTCCTTCACATCTAAGTCTGCATGGCAAATTTGTTTGGATTTTTATAAATGTCAAGAGTCAAGAGAGTCAAACGTAATTGTCATATGTATCGCAAAAGAAGAATGAAATTCTTACTCGCAGCTGCATTACACTATGAATGCAATAAGCACAGATAATATATAATAAGCTAAGTTCAAAATATTTATAACCACAAAACCTGTAGTCCTTAGTGCAACCAAAGAGTCTAAAATTCTAGTTTTGTGCTCCCAACACATTCCAGCATGTCATAAAAGTGCTCCAGGTTGACCCAAGATTTAATGACAGTGCAGAGGGATGCAGGTGCATGGTTCCTTGAAGGTGGAGTAGCTGGCAGATTGGGTGGTCAAAAAGGCTTTTGGCACATTGGCCTTCATCAGTCAGAGTATTGAGTATGATAGACACAAAAAGCTGGAGTAACTCAGCGGGACAGGCAGCATATCTGGAGAGAAGGAATGGGTGACATTTCGGTTGTTAGGAGGTCATGTTGTAGTTGTATAATGTGTTGGTGAGGCCGCATTGCGATCAGTTATGGGCGCCATGTTATAGGAAAGGTGTTGTCAAGCTGGAAAGGGTGCAGAGAAGATTTAAGAGGATGTTACCAGGACCATAGAGTGAGGTTGAGTGGGCTGGGAGTCCATTCCTGAGAGCTCAGGAGGATGAGGGGATATCTTAAAGAGGTGTATAAGATCATGAGAAAAATAGATCGGGTAAATGCACAGTGTCTCTTGCCCAGAGCAGGTGAATCGAGGACCAGAGAACATTGGATTAAGGTGAAGGGGAAAA